>NW_005054352.1:3142486-3180004 GCF_000277835.1 Geospiza fortis | reverse complement strand
AAAGAGTAGGGGAAGGAAGGCAAGCAAGTGGCTTAGGTATCTGGCTTAGGTAAATCTCAGTGAGGGCAGAGAATTGGGGAGTACTATTCTTAGACCATGACACAATTATATATTAAAACCCTATAAAACATTTGAGAACGTGGGATTCCATGTTACATCCTCAGGCTACATATCAAAAAGGCTCGAGAGGCTTACATTAACCAAATCTGTCAATGGCCTGAAGGCCACATCATTTTTTTCTAGAAGGTGAGAATCATAAACATTTGGTATTATGATAGATATGCACTAATACAACAATGTTATCTGGGCAACAGAAAAATTTAGAATACTACTGAATTATTTGTCTGATAGCTTTTCTGATGTTTTTAGTTTTAGTCCACTATTAAGTAATTACTCATAAAAATGCAGTGTTGCAGTTCAGAAATGTTGCACCAGTTCCATGGAACTAGTCAGTTTACACAGTTCAAGTTTTGGCCTTTATGGGCATGCAAGGGATTACATAAATACATGGAAATAGAAACATAGATATATAGAGATACAGAGATAGATGTATACAAATTGCTCTTTGGATAAGGAGAACTATAAAAATGTCTGAACGTGTTCGCATTCAGACTCTTTTTTCCCTGATCTCATCAGGAGACTCTTCACTTTCTTCCAGTCTGAACTTCTTCCCAGCTAGCACTGATCTCAGACCAACGTCTGAGGAGCATTGTCTTCATGGTTTATCTGGTTCTATCACTGCTTTTGGCTTGTATTTTACTTTCTTCCTCTCTTTAGAAGACACACAAACCATTACAAAACAATTACATCTCTGCCTACATTTTGGGTACCCCAGGTTTCACCCAGGGCAGTCAGTTTGCCTTTATAACTTTGCTGTTCCCATCCCCTTAGGTATGTAAGTACTATCCTAGGTCATACCTCACACCAGAGGTTTTGACTGTTATAAATTTTTTTATTGCTGTTTAATATGTAAAAACACAACTGTTCAAAACACAACAGAGAGAGAACATAATTTGCAGTATTTTAGACAATTTTTCCTCCCTACATTGTTTTAAGTTGGTATAAGTGTTTTCTTGTATTGTGCCTTTGCTCTTCAAATGTAAGGAACTGACTGCAAGTGAGAGCCAAACCCGAGTCATTCCATATTTGTGTTTTGATTCCTAAAGTTCACTATATTTGCCAGATCTGGATTTTCCAGCAGCAATGCAAGTGGAAAGAGTTGCCTGATATTGAAGTATCCATAGAGACTGCAGGTTTTATGTATTATATAGGACTTTTTGTCCAGCCTCTTCCATTACTCAAGAATGAAGGAACAGCCAATTCCTTAAATATATAGACTCAGTTATAATAAATTTTCCCAAAACAAACTGACATAAAAGGCCCAATGTTGAGCTTTATAAAATTGCATGATAAATCAATTTACTGTTCCCACATGACGCTGCACAGAGACAAAGTATTCATACTACTTACCAAATCTCTGCCCTAAGACTTATTAGGCATGCAGTTTACCAGTTTGTACCAGTGTTTTAATTAATATTCACTAAGTAAAGAGCCAAACTTTGCGCTTCAGCAGCATGGTAGTACTCATGTATTCATGATCTGGAAATGTTTATATCTTTATCTCAATTTTGAGGTAGAAATCCATATAATATAAAATCTTTTTCAAGTCAAAATTGTGCACTTTTGCACCAAGTTTCAATCCAGCCAAAATTAAAGCCTAGGTCCTTTAGGTAGGGAGTCTACCATCAGCAGCCCAGGACTGAAACAGACTATGCTACAGCTGTAGGTTTGGGAAGCACCAACAGGTCTCTGACTGATGGAAGCTTGCTGAAGCCCATCTCCTTATGTAACATATCCACACCCATGACAGCAAACTCTTTAACCTGCAGCTTGAAAGCGAGCTCAAAAGACATTACACAATGAATACCCCTCAGCAGCACTAATTTTGATGTAACTCGTGAATCTTAAGAGTCTCATTACCTCAACTGATGCAAAATAAATTAACAAAAACAACAAAAAACATTCTTTCTCATATTCATGTGGAAAAGAATAAGCAAACAAACAAACAAACAGGTGTGATTATCCTGGTTCCCCAAGGGAGCCAGTACTTTTTTCCCTGATGCCACAGGGAAATGTGCTCATTTCAGTAATTTAAAATAGATCCAATTCCTCTTCACCACTATGTTTTCCAGCCTGGAAAGATTGGTTCTTTTTTCACTTCCTTTTGGGTCTTTTTTTGGTTTTTGGGGGGGGGGGTTTGTTTCGTTTTTTTGGTTTTTTGCTTTGTTTTGTTTTGTTTTAATTGTGAGAAGGTTGATCGGAAATAAACCATTTTTTCCTACCAGGTGAATATCTTGATGATTCCCAAGAATGCCAGTTGTGTGACACATCCTGTCAGAAATGCATTGGACCTGAGTCAGACAGCTGCATCAGCTGCCCACTCACAAGGTAATTGTCTCCCATCACCAGTGCAGTACAAAGCTGGCTACACAAGCAATTAATGTTTAGCAGCATCATTCCCACAGATAAAGAAAAAATTCTTTTCTATATATAAAATAGAATTTCTTTCATCCTCATCCTTTCTAAATCATAATTCTTGAAATCACAACTGGCAATTTTAATGACAAAACTTAGGCATCTGTAGTTCTACACAGCTATGAGGACTGGCTCAAGGCATGAGTGGGGATGCTGAGGCTAATTCTGGGAGACATTCATAGCACTTAAACATCATTCCCTAACTGAGGTGTTGTGGGTTGGGCCAATACTTCTAACCTGACATGAGGATTGAAAACAAGAAAGAAGCTTTTCCACAGGGCTTCACAAATCAGAGCTTTATGTTTAGGTCACATCACACCTATTCCAGAAGACCACTGGTTTTATACACGTCCTATCCATAGCTGTGTTCTCGCACAAATAACTCTGGTTCTGTTGCATTGGATTGTTTTGTAGCCAGCTGATATTTCCACTGGTATGAAAACAGGATCAGATCATCTAAGGCAAGGGAAGAAAATCCCTAAGCAATTTTGCAGTTTGCCCTGAAAATATCTATTATATGACTATGCCAATGAAAGACAAACCAGGAGCAATGGAGCCCAAACAAATTTGTAACTGAGGAAGCATTATCAAATTCTGTGACATCAGAAATGAGACCAGAGAAAATCTGCACAGATTTTTGGACTGTGGAGTGGATTTCTCCTATTCACAATGGCATTTCAATTAGATTGCCTGTTGCAACCTATATTGTGAGCCTCACATGCAGATATTTACAAAGCAAAGAGGTGTTTGTAGTAATGAGGCCTCAGAGACCTTTTGGAAGGATGTTGTTCTAACCACCACGATAAATTCTCTAAAAATTCTGAATTTTGGTATCTAAGATTTCAAAAGGATTTCTGAGACCCTTCTGGACATTATGAAAGCTGCTAGAAAAAGTCATATTAAATGGAACAGTCTATAGTGAAAGAAATAATATTACAGAGAAACCTTGCCAGAGGCAAGAGCCCCTTATGAAAATTCAGGATAGATGTCAATTTATTTTAATAATAAAATTTCTGTCAGATTGTTTAATAAATGAAAATGCTGGTGCCTGGGTTTGTTTTGTTTTATTTTTGATTTTTTGAAAGAAAAAATAAGAAACTGTCATTTTTTACCCAGACAAACTGATTATCACAAAATTCCTTGTCCATCTGTTTATAGTTTGAGCCAGGGTTAGTGACAAGATCTGACCAGGTGTTTCCCATTAGGGGCAACATAACAAAGAGGAAGAAAATGTAGTTTACCACTGTGAGAGCTGCTTCTAAGGATGGCTATCATTAGAGCTAGCACATGTAGTTGAACTAATATTTGCATGCCATATAAGCCTAGTGCAGCTACCTCCAGACCTCTGTCACATTTCTCCCTTTATTTCAAAATAAATCCAAAAATGATCATAACAAATGAAATTTATGAAGACATGTTGCAGATATTCTCTAATGCCACTGGCTGACTCCAAGAAAACATGCCCTATCTTAATATTATGGAAAGCCTTTTGTTGTCTAGGTGCAATCAAAGTCTGTACTAATGGCCTAAATGGCCCTCAGCTTCTCTAGAAACTGAGTCCCAGGTCCTCAGACAGCAAAGTGGTCAAAGCAGTTACATGCAGAGGATTACAGCATTTCCTTTCTTATTTTCTTAGGAGGGAAAACACTGTTGAAATCTAGCCAGCTTGTTTTATGTTCTTTAAGTAGTCTTTGAATGATGCACGAATTGATGCATTTCTATTTTCTCCCAAGCAGATTAAAGCATTAGACATTAAGAAAATGTGAAAAATGGACCGTAAATTTTCACCACAAAGAAGGATTCTTTAGCAAATATTTAATTATCCAGCAAAAGGAAATAATTTAGCAACCAGACTCCTAGTTATGGATAGATGTATGTCCTGGTTCCAGCCAGGATGGAGTTAATTTTTGCAGTAGACAGGAGGGGCATGGCTAGGGCTGGAAGTTATTCAATGCTACCTGATCTTATTTCCAGGGAAGGGAGAAGGGGTCCCTTTACAGGCCCGGAGCGTGGCATGGCCAGGCTTTGTCAGGGGTTCCCTGGCATAGAGGGAGTGCAGGAGGATCAGGATTGCTCTCTTGCTGTACTGTGTGATAGCAGCCTATGACATAATAACATCAGGGGAAGTGAGGGTTATCTGGGATGTGCATCCAAAGCTGCTCTTCTACCCTTATCTCAGGGAATCTTCTACCCTTATCTACTTTTGGGAACTCATGAATAATCATACCCAGCCTGTGGGAGAACAGGACAGGATTATTTTCCCTGTGTTTTCACTTCCCTTTTCTCCTTCAGAATTTTTTATTTCCTTTGCATGTTAAGGAATGCATGTTCTTATTGCTGTGTCTGGTATGTCCCCTTGGTGTGGTCTACACCATGTTTAGGGTCAAGAAAGCAATTTCTAGGTAGGTCATTCAAAGATTTGCCCTGAGTGTGGGTAGATTTGAGTGGCATAGAATATGAGAGAAAATGGCACTGTCTGGGGGAAAATTCTCTCTTACAATGGTTTGGAAGTTCACCCTTGAACAGCTACAGGACCCTAATAAACTGACAGAATATTTGCATGGAAAATGTTGGGGCAACTCCATAGACGAGCAACTTATTGCAGTGTGCTGGACCCTGGCTACCCTTCACTGGACACAGGTCAACACTGGACAGTGCCCTCAGGGAAAGGAGGAGGAAATCAGACCAACCAGCACCACAGCCACTCAAATTCCAGCTGAAGCAGGGAAACAACACATGCAGGTAGCAGCTGCCCCTATACTGCACAGAAGTAGAAATCCAAGACCAATTCAGTTTGTTTTGTGATGAATGAAGAGGAATCAGGAAATCCTTGTGGAAAGATTGTCCAAGACCTCAGACAGATTTGAAAGTCTCAAGAAAGTTAGAGTCCCATGCCCCACCAATACAGACCAGAGCCTCTGCTACCAGGAGCAAGTGCCCCACTTTGTGGAAGAGACAGCACACACAACAAAAAACACCTGTGGTTTTTCCTGTATGACTACAGAGACGACATGAGGAAGTGGGGTGGAAAACCCACCTCTGCCCTGGCAACATGGGTACCTGAGCTGAGAGGAAGAGCAACCATCTCAGGAAATTCTTCAAGGATAAATGCTGCTCAAGGTTCCACTGGACAAGCACTCAGATAAGAACAAGAGAGCTGATGTTACTTCCAATCCTCTTGCAGTTCTCCAGTTGACATTTAAAAGAAACAAGCAATGAGTACTATGACCAGATCTGGAGGACCCTGTCTCCAGCCAGGGGGAGGAAAAGGACAATCAGACCTATTGAACTGTGTGGATCCCATGACCTGGCATGGAGACCCACAGGAGTGTAAGGTTTTAGCTGACACTAGTGCACAGTGTACTCTGATGCCATCAAGATATGTCGGGACAGGATCCATCTGTTTCTGGGGTGACAGGAGGATCCCAACACGATTGTACTGGAAACTGAAGTGACCCTGACTGGTAATGAATGGCAAACACACCCCACTGTGACTGGCCCATGAAAGCTTAGCAGAGATTGCCTCAAGAGAGGATATTTCAAGGACCCAAAAGTCACTGTTGGGCTTTGGGGATAGCTGGTATGGAGGCAGAGGAAGTTAAAGAGCTGAACACTTTGCCTGATCTCTCAGAGGACCCTTCTGCTGTGGGACTGCTGAAGGTGGAACAAAAACATCACCACCAACGGAGTGCACCACTGATAGCACCACGTCAGCCAGGACTCTGTGAACCCCAGCCATGAGATGGGTTCTGGAGAACCAGGGAGGGGCCAGCAAGGCTCACTCACCCTTTAGTAATCCCATACGGCCAGTGTGTAAGTGCAGTGGAGAGTGGAGACTGACAGTGAGCTATCATCATCTGGATGAAGTCACACCATCCCTGAGTGGTGCTGTGCCAGGCGTGCTGGAACTTCAGTATGAGCTGGAGTCCAGGACAGCAAAATGGTGCCACCACTGACATCGCAAATGTGTTTTTCTCCTTTCCTTCAGCAGAAGAGTGCAGGCCACAGTTTTCTGGAGGGGCATTTGGTACAGCAGAGCTGCTCACCCCAAGGGTGGAGTCACAGCCCTTCTATTTGCCATGGACTGACCCAAACTGCACTAGGAAAGGCACAGACTCCATAACACTTGCAATACATTGATAACATCATTGTTTGGAGAAACAGAGCAGAGAAAATTAGAGAACCAAGAGAGAATAATACAGATCATCCCAAAGGTTTTACCATAAAACAAACAGGCAGAGGGAAGTCCCAAGAAATTCAGTTTTTAGGAGCAAGATTACAAAAGGCACATTGTCAGTTTGAAATGGATGTGTTCAACAAAATAGCAGCTATGTCACACCAAGCAGCTAAAAAACCCCATGAGCTTTCCCTAAGTGCTGTGGGGTTTTGCAGTATGCATATTGCAGATTATTGTCAGATTGGACATCCTCTCTATCATGTGGCAGGAAAGAAGAATGATTTTTAGAGGGGTCTTGAGCAGCTACAAGCTTTTGTGTAAATCAAACAGATTGTTAATGCAGTAGCCCCTGGGCCAGCCAGGACAGGACAAAAAATGTACTCCACGCTGCAGCCAGGGAGAATGGTCCTTCCTGGAGCCTCTGGCAAACAGCTTCAGGGGAGAGTAGAGGACAAACACCAGGGTTCTGGAGCTGGGGATGCAGCAGGTCTGAAGCCTGATACACCCCAGCTGAAAAGGACATGCTGACAGCTTACCAAGGAGTTCGAGCTGTTTTAGAAGAAACACAGCCCCTCTCAGCACTCTGACTATCAGCAGATGTCTGGATTTCAAAGAGGAAGTCCCTTCCACACCTCCTCCACCATGCTACATGGAATAAGTGGATTGCACCAATCACACCATGATCTCAAACAGGAAACCACAATTGCCCAGGGATCTTGGAAGCCATCGTGAACTGGCCCAAAGGTGAAAATTTCATCATCAGAGGAGGAAGAGGAGGAGAAAGTGAGAGGCTGAAGATGTCCCACAATATAATTGGCTGAAAGAAAATGAAAAGTAATATACTCTCTCTACTGACGGTTCCTGCCATAGTGTAGGGATAAACTGAAAGTGGAAAGTTACTGTAGAAAGTTCTACACAGAACTACAGAAGTCTTCTACACAAGTCACAGAAGATGTTGAGGTAGATCATGTCAAATTGCAGAGCTGAAAGCAATTCAGCTGGCTGTAGATATCATTGAATGAGAGAAATGGCCAGCACTCTCTTTGCCTTTACACTTGGCTCAATGAATGATAGCAAACTGTCTGCGGAGGTGGTTGGACCTGTGGAAAAAGACCAAGGCAGCACAGGTAAAAAGGAAAGGCCACATGGCGGGGTTAATTAACACCTGAGGCTCTGCCAGTTGAGCTCACCCTGCCCAAACACAACCCCATGTACTCTAGAAGGGGATAAAGCCTCTGTGGTGCATATGAGGAATGTTATGGAAGACAGGTTGAATTAGTCCTGCCTCAAGCAAAAGTGAACCCATCTGTGGGACCTGGTGGACTTGGAGGATAGAGGGCCAGGGAAACACAATGCATTACTCAGGGGATTTTATTTTTTTGTAAGAACAGTCTGTAATGTTGAATTGTATCATATTTGTTGCTGAATGACACTACATACACACAGAGTATTCCATAACTACCACGGACAATGAGCATAGCCAGTTCCAGAAACATTAATTGTGAGTTCCTGATGCAGCAACCAGCTGACAGCACACCAGCCCTCCTGTCCTGGAAGGTCTAGGATGGGTAGAACCCACAGTCTTGGACTAGATGAATTTCACAGACATGTTGGAGGGACAGCTACTGACCATGGAAATTATGCCTGTGCTCATGTGTGTATACATATATATATGTATATATATATGTATATATATGTGTGTATATATATATATAATATATATTTGTGTGTGTATAACTGGAAGGTGTCAGATGGGCAAGACACAGATGATACAGATATGAGTCATGTCCTGGTTCCAGCCAGGATAGAGTTAATTTCTGCAGTAGTCAGGAGAGGCAGAGCTAGGACTTGGAAGTTTTTCTAAACTGCTGCTCTGTTAGTTCCAGTGGTGGGGGAAGGGTTCCCTTTCCAGGGGAAATTTCTTGGGACCCCCTTTCCAGGGGTTTCTTTCCAGGACATGGCCAGTCAGGTATTGTCAGGGGTTCCCTGCAGTAAAGTTGTGAGCACTGACATGAGAATTGCTCAGCTGTTGTGAGCTTTGTAATTGATACTGTTCCTGTTACTGTTCATTTTCTTATTTCTCTGCTGTTTCCAGTAAATTGTTCTTATCTCAGCCAGTGATCTTTACCTTTTGTCCATCCAATTCTCCTCTCCATCCTCAGCAGAGGAGGGGGAGGGAGGACCGGCAGCTGAGCATGGTTTGGAGTGTTTCAGTGGGAAAACTATATTGCTAAATACAATTCCTAAGTCACAACAACATGTAAGTCTAAAAACACAGCTCCTGAAGGCCAATATTCAGATAGATATTTGACTTCATGTACAAGGTCAAAGTACTGAAGCTATAGTACTTTTTAAAAGCTTAAAAGTCTTAAAAGTAAAACAGATGGGTTATTTCGTCACAAAGACCAAGTATTGCTTTCCTTTTAGAAGACACATGGGACCGCTGTTGGAGACTGTGACATAAGGACATCTAGGTAAAGGACCAAAAAGTGGTCTTTGAAGTCTAAGATTCATGTTTAAAACATTTTTCATATAGTAAATACTATGAATAAAATCAGGAAAACAAAGCCTTGAAGTTCAAGGATTTGTAAATAGAGTGAGAATAGAATTTATTGAGTTTCTTTTTAGTTTCCTTTAGATTTAAAGAAGAAACAGTAGCTAGATCTGTAATTATGCCTCTGTCTTCTTTAAAAGAGTCTTTGATGACGGCCGCTGTGTTATGCAGTGCCCCAGAGGAAAGTTTGAATTCAAACAGCACTGTCACCTGTGCCATCACACCTGCCTGGACTGTGCTGGAAGTGAACCTAACAAATGCACCACTTGTGGAACAGGTAAGTAAGATTTCATTTTGCCAGCTTTTTCCCTTCCCTTGGCCTCTAAATTCCCTTTTCCCTCAGCACTCAAGGGCCAGTTGTTAGATCCAATAAAACGAGTAGTGCTTTTACTACCAATCTGTATCATAATCTTCTTGTGATTCGGAAGGGAATTGGAATTCAATTTTTTTAAGTACAAGAAAACACAGCTATGTATTGTCCTTTCAACTTAATGCATTTCCCTTGGTGTTTTTTCAATAGGAGCTGTGTTAACAGAAACTGAAAAAAGAAAAAAAAAAGGAACAAAAACCTACATAGCTTGCCTCTGGAAAAGAAAGCTTCATACATGCTTCCCCCACCCACTGCACAGGATGTGCTATACTGAAATGGAGCCAGTTTGCTCAAGCAGGCAGGGAGCCAGGCTGCTTTCCTAAGCATCTCTCTGGGAGAGGCTAAAAAATAAGTGCGGTGGGTTCCACTGGATGTTTTGTATCCCTAGAGCTGAACAAACAGGGTTTGCAAAGAGAAGCCTATCACCAACACACATTTTTATAGATCTTAGGTTGAGAGGAATGCTAATGTAGCTAATTTTGTGGAAATTCCAAAAAGCCACTCTTCTCCTTTTGAAATTCTGTTTTAAAAATTTTTTCCTATTGTCTCTCTAATACCTGATCAGCAAAAACCTGAGGCCATTACCTCCAAGTATGTGCAACTAGTCTGAACTGTCCTTGGAAATGAGTATTTAAGATGTAATTTATAATAGAGAGTAATTTTTTAATGAGCTGTGTTCTGAGGGTTCACAATGGATTCACAGCCTTTTCACTTCAGTTCCTACTTCATTTCAGCCCTAATCAACAATGGTATGGACTTTATTTAGTAATAAGTGTCTAAACTACAAGCAAACACTAGTATGGCTGCATTAATTAGTCGTACTGATGATGAGACTGACTTTCTCACTTTGGGAAATCTGGCTCAGTATGTTAGCGTTCAGAAACATATAATCACACAGGCAATTATATGTAGGTGCTTTTATTAAGAGCTCTGGAAATCAGGGACGCTTTAGCCTCAGATCTGATTCTGCCATACATTCAAGAGGAACGGGTTTTTATATTCTATCGTTATATAACTTACATGTTAATCATTAAACTTATATTGTTCTATTGTATACCTAGATTTCAGCTAAACACAGCTCTCTTAAGTTCCCAGTGCAGTTTCTCATGATTCTTCCTATGATTATATAATAATTATATTTAATTACTAAACCATCATCACATCTAACAATTATATCATTTATCATACCGCTTACGTGAATGCACTGATCTGAGAAAACACAAAGCCTAACATTTTCAGAATCTATCTTTAACATTTTCCAGGGTCCCATTATCAAGTAGATGAAGTTTTCAAATGGAACTTCAGGTCTAATGTGAGACCAAGTTTGCATAATTTTTCCCCAAGTCTCTCCCTTATGGAAGACAGCAAGATATATTTCTGTTTTTCTGTGAATCAAGAAATTAAGATGCTGATGAGACTCACACCCTAAGGAGGCAGGAAAATTAAAGATTTGTGCATGAAAAGAAAAATAAATACAATTCAACTTGTGCTATGGTGCAGCATTATTGCCTAGTATAGATGCTTTCTCTGCATTTTCAAAAATAAATTCTGGTCAGCAAATTCTTGCTCTGCCGTTAAGGCAATGAAATATGCTTAGCACAGCTGTATGTGTACTTTCTTCTGTGGGGTAACTGATTGGAAATCTCCCCCTGCTGCAGCACATGGCTGATGGAGTTATGTGTGTTTTCACAGGCTTGACTCAGCAGGATTTGGAACAGGGGACCTGCCAGTTCTCATGCATTAGAGAATGCTTGTGCTTTAGTAGCTAGTAGCTACACATCTGCTATTTAAATTCAAATCTAGGTTATTCCACTAAACTGAGGATTACAGTTTAATCTTCTAGGGACACAGATTGACTCTTCCCAAAGGTGAAGTGGGCCATTTTGCTTTACAAATAATAATTGTACATTTATTGTACATTTGCAATGCATTGCAAATACTTGCTTGCCCTCTGCAAGAGAACTCAGTGATGGAAAAATCTTGATTATTTTTTTATTAGATTGATGGATATAAAGAGTAATTGTTCTCTAGCATGACATTTTATGTGCCATAAATCCCCAGGAATGTGAAAAGTTTGAGGTCCTGAAACTTTTATACATCTCATTTGGTGTAAAACTGTAAAATCTAGCATTCAGTGTCTCTACTGCAGCTGTACAACTTCATAAAGCTCCTTCTCATAACACAAATGCCCTCTGTGTCTGACAGCTTTTCCCCATTTGTTTGCCACAGACAGAAGAGGGGTGGAACGTTTCCTGTATCGTGGGGAGTGCAGAGACAACTGTCCTCCAGGTTACTTCCACTTGGAGCACACCTGTGTGCCTTGCCCTGCCCACTGTGAGGTGTGCCTGAACTCCAGCCTCTGCAAAAGATGTTTCAGAGGCTACTACCTTGCTCAAAATATGTGTGAGAAGCATAGCTGCAGAGAAGGTAAGTGTCCTTCAGTAGGAGATAACAAATACTGTATTGAAATTATTACAGAAATCTTCTTAAGCATATTAAAAAATGTTTTGAAATACACACCTGACCCTGAGGTCCTCAAGCATTATCTCTGATCCTCTTCTAGTATCATGTTATTGTAAAGTAAGAGTGTTTTCCTCAAATTGAGTGGGTTATGCAAAAAGAAATAAGGAAACAAACTTCCACGAGTCTTTCTCCTTTTCTGATTTGAATGAAGTTTATTTCCAGGAACCTTGCTGAGTGCTTCCAAATGTTGCATTTTCTAGAATTAAACTGATGATTTGCAAAACACAGGTGAAGTGGAAGATCCTGACTCTGAAGACTGCATACCATGTTCAGATGGATGCCAGAACTGCAGACAGGGTAAATAATCCCTTCATCAACCTTACTGTTATTCTAAAGTAGTGAAAATTTAGTTCCCCTCACTCTTTATCATCAGCTTAAGTGCATGCTGCTGAGCAGCTAGTTACTGGTGCAGGTGGCTTCTCAACAAGTAAATTATATTCCATACTATATTTATTTTTGAAATCATTTCTAAAATTTATATTCAGCATAAAGAAGAATAATTTTCTAATAATTTAGCTATTAAAATTTGCAGAACTTTTATTTTTTCCTGTTTGAATGCCACACTCAGACTGAAAGACTTACTGACTTTCCAAAGCTATTAAACTATTGTCAGACCCAGAATTTTCTATGCCTCAAAACAGATTGCCATTGTGTCCTTTTTCTTCAAGGATATAGACATAAGGACAATCTTTAAATTTCATTCAAGAGCAAGTTATTGCAATAACAATGCTGCTGCCCTAAAAAATTCCTTGTATACATTTCAAGGATGGTGCAGGCTAATTCATCCATGTGCCATTCATTTGGTGTTCCTGTGAAACAGAAAAGAAAGCAAATATGCTGAGTTGAAAATGGAACCAGCAATGTTAAATTAAAAAGAGGGGTTTGGGATTCAGGTGGAATCTCAGCTTCCACATCACAAAGTGCTTGCCATGTGGCTGTTGCAGCTGCCCTACAGTTTCAAGGGGTTCTCCTCCTACCCAAATATCCACAGAAAGAGAGACTGTTTGTAAGGAGTCAGCAAGTGCAGTGGGTGCAATTGTGGGTGAATGCTTATAGTCCTGTGGGGGTCTGTTAAAAGGGTGTGGAACTCTCCTCCAGGCAAGCACAGATTCTGCTTTGTCATGTTCCAGAAGTGAAAACCTTGGATGTAAAAATATGACCTTTCCGTAAAAACTGTATCCCTCACATTCAGAGCTACCATCCATGCTTCGGGCATTTTCTGGATTTGAGTTACCAGTTCTCAAAAACTTAGAACAGCACAGTATTGGCCTGCCACTGCCTGCAACAAACTCTAAACCACAACTGTCTGCGCAGCTCTTCTTCTGGCTGCACTAACTGGCATACCTAACTTACCATAAGGATTTTCATCACACAATTCCTTCTTTCTGCCAGTTGTCTGATCTAGTATGGGATACCATAAAACAGTTCCTGCGACGCTGCTGACCAGCCATTCCCTGTGAATTCAGCCAAGCCTAAGGATTTCCCTGTGACTACAAGTGCCCCTGTCCAAACTGTTGAATGAAGAGATGGTTCTAACATGAATGCAACTACACTGTGTTCTCCTTTTGTATGGTGTGTTATCCAGATCCATTGCAGCTGCCTGCTTGGCAGAGGGGAGGAGAAGTTAAGAGAGAGTTTATGTTTCAATACCCATCTTTACTGGTGCTATCAGATGTCACTTCCCCATGCTAATATTTTCTGTGATTTTTACAGTGATTGTGACTTCAAATTACTTGTTTTTCCTCTGAAACAAGTGTAGTGGCAATCAGTGTTTTGAATTGGGTAGATATTTAATATGTATGAATAGCAACTTTTTAAAAAATATAATAATTTCAAGTTATTCAGAGGAAGATTTTCTTTATTATGAACTTAATAGGTGTGCATAAGGAGACTGAAAGGCTGTTCATGGTCGGCTGGCATACAGAAGAAGGGGCTGTACTCTTTTGCCTTTTTCCTGGGAGGGTCACTGATCCCCTAAATATCAATCATCCATAACATTACATACTTTCAACTTCTTGCACTCAAAGTTCTGATTTAAAAGAGGACTTTTAAGAGCTTCAACAATCAATAGAATGGCTGCAGGTAAAACAAAGACTGAATTAATTTTCACTGTTGTGTAAAGTCAGAAGTACTAAGACCCCAGAGTTTATTTACAGGCATTCTATTAAGGAAAGACTTTGGTGCTCATGATGCATATATTACTGAGAGTCAGAGATTGGTTTGCTGTTCTACTTGGAAAAGAAGAGCAGTAGTGGCCTAAAAGCACAGTCCCAAGCAGATTTTCCAAACTATAATTTGTTCTAGAAATAAATAAGAACCTGTAAGCTTTAACTTAAAATAAGTCAGGTAGCTATGGTAGATACCGATATCTATCTACATTGTATGGCAAATATTTGCTTGTACTCTTAACATTCAATGAGTTTTCAGGCATATCAACAACTTCATTCATAGTTAAGTACAGTAATGACTCTCTCATGTCTAATCAGAAAACTGATGTATTTAGAAACTTTCATAAAAAAAGTGAAAAGCAAAATTTTTCATGCCTGTCTCCTACAAGAAGTTTATTATTTTGCAAGCTCTAGAGAAATTACACTGCCATAAAAATGACTTAAAATACTACAATTTCAAGGTGAGAAAATAAGGAATGTGCTACATTTAGTTTCACAGGTTCATAGTCTTTCTACAGACTCCATTTTAAAGTTAAGTGGATGATGCATGGTCTTGCAGTCTCTTTGTCCTATCTTCCCTTTAACACAACTGAATAATTTATTCTAGGAACTGTAGAGAAGATGTGGGAAAAGTTCAGTTCTATGAAAATTTCAGGTAAAACTGCAGTGGGGAAAAAAGGTAGTAATCACAGCAATTGGAATAAAAATTTACATAGTTCACACACTGAAAAGTAGTTGTTCATATACACAGCTGCAAATATATTTTGTGCATATTTATGGATCCTCAGCTGACTGGAGACCATTCTCTCATACAAAATCATTCAGCACCTGCTTCTTCTAAATGCTTTAAGATCCTTCAATATGAACTCTAAGAAGTAAAAATAATTAACTTCTTCAGTTTATACTGAGCACAGGGTCACTTACAGAAATTTTATTCCATTTAAATTCTAAACATTCTAAACCAGAAAAATGCAAAGTATTCTCTTACTGTCTACAAATTACAAAGATTATTATATTTTTCTCTTTTCTTGTAGACAGAACTCTAGTTTTTAGGAGGAATGTATAATCATATTAAGGTAACTGAACGCCTGTTTTCCTGCTAGCTTGAAAGAGTTTTGCTCAAAAAATCATTTTCACAAGGCACAAATAATAGATCAAACCACCAGCTGCAGTCTCTGGCAATGTTGTCCTGCTTTGCACAGACCGGGAAATTAATAAGATTTGCTTCCTTCTGGCATGATGCCATATGCCAGTGGAATAGAGCAAGTCTGCATGGGCAGTCTCTCTCTTTGATCAGTAGTGACACTATATCCAGATTAAGACAGAAGTATCATGCTTTTGTAATGGTTTCATACTCTGCATCCCATATCAGGCATTTCAGAGAAGAAAGTAAAACCCATACAGTAAGTAACACTGCAGGTTATTCTTCACCAGGTGTGAGGATACTAAAGTAGATAATGTTTGTTTGTAAGACCTCCTGGAATCCTCAAGGAATGTAGCCAAATCTGTTTGGTTTCCTCCAAGTTTGGAGTGGGTTTTGTGGCACCAGTGTGGCAATATATCTTCATTGTATCAACACTGAAAGTCTAAGAGCAGAGATAGGAGCTCTGAGGGAGAGACTTAATCAATGACAGGTAAATCTATGTAGTTAAAATACAAATTATGCCTTCTTTTAAATTCAGTTAATTATCTCATTTCTGTTTCACTTCATTAATTCAGAGGCCACTAATATTTTAGGATGTAAAGAATCTTTAATGCTCACCATTCTGCCTGCAGACACTGACAAGTCCTGGATGTGCTGGTAGGAGCTTTGCCTTAGAAAGCACTAACCTCCAGAAAATCTACAGCTTTGTGTACACAGTGTCCAGACCATGTCTGTGCACAACAGGGTTCCCCTCCTCCCTTTGTCCTGCCCACAGGCTCTGGGGTGCACTTGGCTCTGCTGTATGCCACAGGAGCAGAATTGTCATCCTTGTGCACAACTCCCCATGAGACCTGAAAGGCAGACTCTAGCACAGGCACAAGCCAAGGCTTAAGGGTGGCCTCAGTACCTATGCCTAAATTCTTAAGAACTTCAAATTGATCCCTATTTCGGTGCAAGCAAATATTGGACAGACCAAGTGTCTAAGAAAGTGTGCTGGATACATCACAAGTCCACACAGCCAATATTATCTTTATGACAGCTTATGTCTTTGGCACCTCAGCTCTTATAACCCAGTTTTGGACATGCTGAGTTTACTTTTCAGAGCAGCAATGAATGGCTGCTCCCTCTGATGCAGAAAGATGGGAACTGCAGCTCTTCATTACCTTTGGCCATCAGGTTTTGATTAAATTTTATTGTCTTTTTTTCTGGTGGGTGCCAGTAAACATCATGAAGTCTACAAAATTAAGTCCAGTTTCCTCAACAAAAGCAGATTTTGCAAGATAAAATTCTGCTGCAAAAAATATTAAGGAGGAGCATTTTCTCTGTGCCATTGCAACATTTACCTTCCACCTCTCAATGTAAGTTCATTTACGTATCTAGATAACTGCAGGATAGCATTCATATTTTCTCAAGACTTTTAAAACCATAATGAATTTCAGACACCTTCTTCAAAGCCAAACTTTCCTTTTTAGAAAGCCTGGGGCTTTAAGCCAACACTCAGAAAAAGAGAAAAAAATAAGGTAAAACTATAGATTCCGAGCCACTTATAGTAATTATTCAAAGAGAATTTCAGAGTCAATAAAATGCGAGAACATAAAAATCTTGGCTCCTAGTTCTTATGTTTAAAATACATATGGACTAAAGTGTTTTCTCAAAAACTTTAGCTCTCTCTCTAATCATACAATTTACATATGCCCTTTTGCACTTACATGATGAACAGACACCAAATTTGGCTACCTTTGAAGATGGTAAGTGACAAACTTCTCTGATATGCCTTATCTACTGGCTTGCATATGTGCATTTCACAAGCAGAAATTGCCACACCAGTAACTAATAATGCTGAGTAAATAGACACACCTAGCTCGCTGAGCAGGTAAATATTTGCATCACATGGAGCTCATGCAGATAACTCATAGGAGCCAGTGGAGGAAGGTCTTCCTCTCAGAAGTGAGTCAGGCATCCTCTCAATTTGCACTGCTAATCTTCCTGACAGCGTGCTCCCAAGGAGCCACACGTTCCTGAGCCAGTCCTTAATCACTTGTGGGTTCTCTTCCACTCACCTCACCCAACCTGTGCAAGTAAAACACCTTATGTTATGAACAGTTCTTATGGGTTCCTACAGAATATGTCATCTCCATGCAGCAAAATAAAATATATACCAACTTTTGATCCATCCAAGTTTCTACAGTGAGCACCATGACATGGCTTTGCAACCTTTGCACTAGGACAGTTTTCAAAGGCTAACACTGAGAGTAAAGTACTCCTCAATTGGGTGAAGAGTGAAAAGTGTTCAGCAAAGTTATAACACTTTTCTCTTTCAAAGATATCTTACAAAAGAAATTGAGAAAACCCAAGGAGCCATGTCCCTGAGAATAAAGGCCTGCCAAAGAGGCCCAAGTGTGGCATTTATCCTCCTTGATCTAGCAAGGTAAATTCTGAGACACTCTCAAAGGTCATCCAGAAGCTAACTATGTAATTTGGTTGAGGTTACAAGGTCTATGTGAAAAACATAAAGATATAAAGGCTGAAAGTGAGAATAAATAATACACAAGATCCATTATACAGAGTAGAATGGAGGAATATAGAGTTTACAAAGCTGTGGGAGTGAGAATAAAAGTATTTGGAGAAGATTTAAGGAAGTGTGAGGCAGCTGAAAGAGCAGTACTGTCCATGGACTCAGGCTTACAGATACAGATTTATCATTACATGGTAAAAGAGTAAAACTCCTCTGGTTCCCATAGCAACCTAAGAAAGAGAAAGGAAGACTTCATTTCTGCAATCCATCCCTGATGATGAATAGATCTTGGCTTTCAAGACAAAATTATCATAAGGATTTCAGAGTAAATCTTCCACAAAACGTTAGTCTTGCAGAAGGGGTTTCAGATTTTCAGATAGTAAGACTTTTTTCTACAAGCTTCTGTGGTGATAATATGCAATCTGTGCAGAAACAAATGCCCAGCAAGTTTTGGAACTGTTCTCTGATTTTCAGTCCTGACATTTCAGGGTAAGCCGAACATTACATTGGAGCATGCTGCCTTCCCTAGAGTGTAGGTAAAAGAGAATTTCCTTCCACATTGAAGATACAAGGTGCATGTATTGAAAAAACTTTCTTTCTTTGATTTTTTTATTTTCCTGAGAAAGAAAAAACTATTTCCTGTGTAAAATCTGAGCTTGGGAAAAATCACTGGAAAAGCTCAAGATATGAGACCGAACTTTGAGTTCTGCAAGTACAGAATATTCCAAATTTTAGTTTAAAGTTCTCCATAGAAATAAGGGCATGGAACAAAACTACTCAGATCAGACCAGAAATTACCCTAGCTCAGAAGCCACTGACCAAACATACTTCTAAAATTACATATACGAACAAAGCATGTATTTTTTACTCCTTCAACAATTTTCAGTTCAGAAGCTTCATGAATCAAAACAGTCAAGAAATGTTAACTGCTGAATCTTTCTGCTGGAATTACTGAAGAAAATATACATTAAAATAAATATAATATAAACCATCTGCAGACCAGATCTTCTTTTCAGAAAAGTTTGCTGCCTCCCTGGGGCCAAAATCAGGGACCTCACCAAAAAAATGAAGGGGTTAATAGAGCCTTCAAAATATTGTTTATTATTGCTTTCACAGGAGTACCAGTGATATTTCAACAAGAAGCTCAAGGATAATGAAAAGAGATTTCAGGACACTGGAAGCTGAGTGCCAGATCCTATGCTATGGCCACAGCAACCCCATGCAGCTGAGAGAGCTGGAATTGTTTAGCCTGGAGAAAAGGATGCTCAGGGGGAACTTCTGAACTCTCTACAGCTGTGTGAAGGGGCGTTGTAGCCAGGTGTAGGTCAGCCTCTGCTCTCAGCCAGCTAGCAACAGGATGAGAAGATGTGGCTTTTGTCTGCACATGGGGAGGTTTAGATTGGATACTAGGAAGAATTTCATCACAGAAACTGTGGTTACACCTAATGGACAGGGAGGTGGTAGAATCACTATCCCTAGAAGTGTTTGTGGAAAGACTGGACATGGCATCTAGTGTTGATAGGGTGCTTGGTCAAAAGCTGGACTTGCTGATCTCAGTCTTTTCCAAACTAATTGCTTCCATGATTCCTTGATTCAGAAGGGGAGGTGGCACTCTCTTCAATTATCCCAGAAATGAAGAGCACAGGCTCACAGGTCAGGCACGAAGGGTGAGACAGGTGACCTGTCACCAGTGGGGCTCCACAGGGATCCATTCTTGACCCTGTGCTCTTCAACATTGTCATAAAGGAGCTGGATACAGGACCAGGAGCGATCCTAAGCAAGTTTGCATATGATACAAAACTGGGAGGAGCTGTTGGATTCATCAGAAGGAGCTCCTGCAGAGAGACCTCAACGACTGGGCAATGACCAGCCATGTGAAGTTCAGGAAGGGAAAGTTCTGCACTGGTGCAGCCCCCCTTAAGGACTGTGTGCAGTTTGGGCACCACAGTATTAAAAAGACATTAAGCTATTAGAGAGCATCCAAAGGAGGGCCACAAGGGTGGTGAAGAATCTGGAGGGGAGGCTTTATGAGGAGCAGCTGAAGTCACCTGTTTTATTCAGGCTAAAGAAAAGGAGACTGAGGGGAGACATGGCTACAATCTACAGCTTCTTCATGAGGAGAGGAGGGTCAGATATTGACCTCTTCTCTGTGGTGAACAGTAACCAGTGACAGCCCATGATAATGGGCTGAAATTGTGTCAGGGAAGGTTTAGGTTTGATATCAGGAAAAGGTTCCTCACCCGGAGGTAGTTGGGCACTGGAACAGGATCCTCAGGGAAGAGGTCAAAGCATCAAGCCTGGCAGGGTTCAGGAAGCGCTTGCGCAACACTCTCAGGCACATGGTGTGCGTCTTGGGGATGGAGCTTTGCAGGGCAAGCAGTTGGACTCAATGATCCTTCTGGCTCCCTGCCAATGCAGAATATTCTGTGATTCTGTAATTCTCTTTATAATACAGAATACATTCACCCAGGTTGTTCCATTTCCTTCCATTCTGCTGCTTCTAGGATATTTTGTTAAAGGTGAAAGAAATAGTGAGTAGAAGATAATGGAAGAAATTTTATAAAAAATGTTCCTAATTTTTTGAGTCAAATCCATAATTTTGTGAGTTTTAAAAGTTGTGTAACACTTTCCTGTTTGTTCAACACATTATTTCAATACAAAAATTAGTTCTCTGGTGGGAAGGTTTACCCAAAAGGTTTGCACTACCACTATCTCTTCCACTATTGCCCCCTCTCCAAATACACAAACAGTCTTGTTAGCTCAGGATTTTAAAATTTCAACTGATTAGTATGCTTTCAGAGGTGTCAAAAGTTTTTAACTTACCTTTGCAACAAATAAAGAAATAGGATGAAATTATTGTTACAGATAAGTTGCAGTCTCTTTTTAACAGTTTGATTTGACCCAACCAGAACCCCTGCGAAGGTTCTGCTTTTCAGATCATCACTTCCTAGGGACTTTGCTCCTTCCAGGTACCTGGTACCTGGATTATGCTGAGGACTAAAAAGCCACAGGTTACCACGAAAATACAGTCCAGGATCTGTGGAAGATTCCATCTCAAAATAAATGTGAACAGAGATTTAGAGACAACCATGATCTTTTTATGACTGTAATTATTTTAGTGTTAGAAATATTAACATAAAATTGCTGTTAAAAAAGTTCTTTTTGGCATTCTGGTTTTTACTCTGAAAATTATTTACATAATTTTATATCTTAAATTTCAGATGATCCAAGAATCTGTATAACATGCATTCAAAACTATTACATGTAAGTAGAGCTGTATATATATTGCTCTTCATGACTACACATTTTTCTGAAGCAAAAATATGCACTTTACTACTTAGATCTGTGCTGTGTATGTTGTCTCATGCATTAAATTGCTTGTGTGAGAAACAGTAAATGGGAAAAAGACTTGGGAAATGTCAGAAGACTAGCTAGTCATTCAGTATTGAGACCTGTTAAAACTTATGGACTGGTGGGACCTTCACATATCAGAATATGGAACAAAAAGTGTCAAAAAGTTAAACATTGCATATGGACTTGGAACAAATTTGCTTTTAGTATGTTGTGTCTAGTTCTGATATGTGACGTTCATAAGAATTATAAATGTATGGAGTTTATGCAAATGAATTTAAAATTAATTTAAAACTTAAATGGAGAGAAAAGAACATTACTGCTTTTCAAAGAGAGTATTTACAGATCTCTGAAAATTGGAAAAGAAAATGTTGACTATGTTGACTTTATAAACAAAGGCAGTGGATTATGTTTTCACAAGCAATCAGCTCTTTAAAATTATGATATAATATTTTTTAATGAAGCATGTATTCAGGTTTCTGCCTACCTTTGAAAAAATAAAATAAAATTAATCATATTTAAGAATCCTGAGATTAGGAAACACGACTTTGCTAGCTGAATAAACAACATAACCAAAATTACACTTTAAATCCTCATTATAGGAATAATTTCTGTTCATTATGCTAATCATGCTTTATTATTACCATCCCTAGAAACACACAGAAAGCAAACTCAACGACCTTCAAAAGAAACTTACTAATGGTGTTCAATTTATCTTACAGGTATAAGCAGCATTGCTATAAATACTGTCCAGAAAATACCTACAGAGATGAAAGTTCTTGGCAGTGTAGAGATTGTCCTAGCAACTGTGATAGCTGTGACAAGGATGGGTGTGACTTGTGTAAGGAAGGCTTCTACCTCTCAGGTAAGCAAAGTGCTAATAATGGTATAACACACAAGAATATTTTAGACTATTTCTTTTAAAAAATGCTCTCAGTCCAAACTCTCAAATTCATAAATCTGTTCTATGGGAGACAGTGGAGGCTCATTGCAAAATCAGGCATTTGCCTTAATGTAAGGTGGGTATATTACCCAGTAGTGTAATTTGGTTCAAAGAGTCTATATACTTAAGTTTCAGCTCTTTCAGGCACATTAAAAAATGTGTTTGATTCAGACTTTGTGAAAGGTGGGGTTTTTAACTGCAGAAAGACATTTAAATGTTTCCCTACTATTTGCAAGTCCAGTTTTACTTTGACTTTTAAACATTCTAAAAAAAGCTCAGTTAAAACCACTAAATTCCACACCAGAATCACACGAGAGTAGGAGTCTCCCAGCTTTTTAAAGAAGCCATAAATCAGGCAGGTCTGGTTCAGACATGGTGCCAAAAATGAATCACAGGAATTCCTGAGGTTATAGTATTTTCTTGCCCTGGATCTTGAAAGCGCCCAGTAATGGCACCTTGCTCTGTGGAAAACTGTGATCAAAACCAGGGTGAGCTGTGGGTCTATGATTTCTTTAAATTGAAATTAGAAAACTCAAAAAGCCATAAGTGCTACAACTTCCAGAGGTTTTGATGAGGTATGCCAAACCTTAATCTGAATCAGCTTTAAACCTGAGCTTAACTTCATATTCAGTGGAAACTGGAATTCCTATAAATTTGCATATGTCTAAAATTTGCATATATCTAAAAATCTTAGGGGCATCTAGTCTTTAATTTTTTTATTGAGACTGTGTAATTGTTAAGAGTCAACCATAAAACTTTTACCCAAGCATGGACTTCTATTAGATTTGTATGTACTAATGTTTAGTGCATTGATTAAAGACAAGTTAGAGGTAAATATAAATGCAGATCGGTTTGAAGTTTGTGAAGTTTCTCATATGCAACTGAACTGAATTTAGATTTCATGGTAAAAAAAAATAAAGAGTTTTTATAGCTGCAAAATTTTTCATATGTTCTTGCATACTGTTTTTTCTTAAACCATTTCTGCTGGAGACAGAGGGATGGACAGGGGTCATTGTGCTTCCAGGCTCTGTTTCTGTTGCAGATGGCACCTGTGTGAGTGAGTGTGGAGATGGCTTCTTTGCTGATGGCATCTCTAGAGAATGTGAGCCTTGCCACAGAAGCTGTGTAACCTGTGCTGGGCACAGTTACAAGGACTGCACTGGGTGCAAAACCAGTTTCCAGCTGTCTCATGGACAGTGCCTGAACCCAAGAAATTCTCTGCCAGGTGGGAAGTTCTGGAGGGGTAAGTTGAAACAGGTCTTGTAATCTTCTCTGTTTCTCTGAAGACTACTAATTTAAATTTTAGAAAGAGTATAGCAAGATCTTGCAGATTGCTTGAAACTGGACTTTTGTCATTTTAAAGGTATACTGACCAAACCCACTGGTTCCACAAACTGAAATTCATTCTCCTGCAAATAGTAGAACATGTCCATACAATGTAGGTGTTTCTTAGCTATCTTATCTGAATAAAGATTAAAAGTATAATTAAGAAAAAAAAATTAAAACATAAAAAATGTGTAAGAGATTCAGGTACTGGGAGTTAAAAAACTCTGGGTGCATTGTAGATTAGGTTTTAGACCAGCTTTGTGGCTATTTGTTCCCTCCAGAGAAGTCAATATAAGTTGGAAGAAATAGAAAATAATATTGTGTGCCACTATTTGTTTGTGTAATGTGAAAAAAAAAAAATCTGTGCTCTCTCTTCTTTCCTTTCTCTGTATAGATCTGCAATGCTTTCTGAGAGACCAAATATGAGCTGTAGGACTACATTCTGACATTCTGGTCCTATGCCAGCCATTCCACAACCTTGACAAAATAATTACTCTTTTCTTGGTGGTCTCATCCATAGCATGAGGGAAGGAATTCTCTGTTCCAAAAAAGCTCCCAAAAATCCGAAAGGTATTTGGAACAAAAATGCCTTTATTTAAAGATATTCAGAGGACCACTGTAATAATTTTAAAAATTATTTTCCTTCCTATCTATCTTCAAATGCAACCTAGTACTGTCACAAATTTTTTATTTAAAAAGTTTTAAATGAAGAGGGCATATATAGACTATTTGTTATTCCCATTATGTCAATATATAAAGAAAAATTGAATCTTAACATTACAAAATAAATCTGTCCCACTGGAAAAAAAGAGACTTTCAAATCGTATAATGGAACAGTAGAAGAATCTATTATAAAGTTTAGGGATTTACAACACTAAGAATCTTTAACACATGGAATATATCTGACAGGGATGTCTGCTGAATGGAGCAAAAGGCCAGATTACTAGCTGTATTCTTGAGTCAAGTAAACATGTTCTACTGGTTCCTATGTTTTCACTTGAATCAAAAACATCCAAGAATGACAATTCTTAGATCAATATCAAGATCTTGTATTAGAAACTAAAATACCATAATTAATACTTTCAGAAAAAATTTTGACCTTTTCAATTAATTGCCTGTTGGAGAAATTACGTATTATAGATTATAGGAATAACCTTTCTTCAATTAAAAAAATATCAGAGAGACATAAAAATAAGAATATTAATAGAAAGTTGGTCTCCTACTTGCATTTCCTTGCGTTTAATCCACAGAAGCAAGTTTGGGGGTTTTTTTCAACTTAAGACTACATATACATCAATGCAATGAAAAGACCACATCTGTAGTCTGGTCTATCTATCGATTATCTCTTTCTCACACTGTGGAACATGGTGACTTCTTGTCAACTTTTTTCTTTTGAGCAGACATCTGATGCAGTTCTACATAAATTAACATTCCTGTCCTGTGAAACTTCTCTCAGTCTTGCATATTATTCATCTTTCCTTCCAGTAGTAAAAATACCTCTGTGTCAGAGACATTTCAGACTGGAAGATACGTCTCACTCAGAGCTGTTCTGGCTTGGACATTAATGACTGCTCCAAAGACACAGGATTCCTGCTGCAGCTGGTGATGGGACCCCAGGGAACACGGCTGGTGGCTGTACAGCTCCTCTTGGACAGCCCTGCAGGGATTCCCTCAGTGTTTCAGCTGCTGTACCATGTAGCTTCTGGGAAAGTGATGTGAAGCTGGGCATGTCCTGAGACTTTTTCCCCAGGCTTCCACTTAGAAGTAATTTTCAAGTCAAAACTTAATGAAATTGCCACTGCATTTATTGAAGTTACATCCTTTAGTAACTACATTTATTGGCATTTTCTGAAGTTTCCTACTCAGATACTGTAGTCTCATACAGTTCACATAAAAATAATAGCCTTTGTTAAAAAACAATGCAACCTGCATGGCTGATTTTTGTTTCAAATATCACTCACTCATTTCTTTTGATGATTTAATTCAAGGCGCAGATTGCAGCTGAGTCCAGATTTCCAACTGTACTGTCTATACTGGAAATTCTTGTTGCATGCTAAAGGTCCTTAACAAAAAACATAGGATCCAGGAAGGCAGGGCAAAAACACATTTAGCTCTAGTAGTGCATCACACTGCTAAGGCTGCTCCTCGTTAGAGACTGCCAGTGCATTTCACACCCTGATAACATTTTAATATACATGGATCGTTTTAAAAGGGAAAAAAGAAAGCAAATTAAACGACCAAAACCATTCTGTGTTTCACAATTTGTCACAATCCTTTTCTTTCTAATCCTTTTCTTCTTATCTAAATCTTTCTGAAAATTGATAAAATTTAGGGAATGCAGTCACTATCATTGTCCACACAATTCTGTAGGATTAGTACAAGAATGGATAAAACCTATCTCTGCATCTTGAAATTTCCTATCAGTGAGTAGTCTGGCTCTCATACCTGTACAGAAAACATCCCTGGGTGAAGAACAAATGGTCCCTCTCCAGCTCATTTTAAGCATATCTGTAGGTCCTCCTTCTCTTCCATTGTGTATTTCAAAGATATACTTAATATACACAGATATACGGAGAAAATTATTTTTCTTTCATACTTGAGGGCAAAAACAAAGCATCTTTCCAACTTTTTCACCAGCTACTCTGGACAAATGTATCTGGGAATCTTTTATCCCATTTTATCTGTTTTTGTTATGGTGGTTTTTTAGTTTTTTTATGTACTCTTTGATTTTATCCAGGGTTGTTTTTTCTTACCAAAATACAAGGACCTCCATCTCGTCTGTTTTCAAACTCATTTTCTAAGGGTAGCCTGTCATGCAGCATGACAGGCATGATTCAAGTAGCTTGTCCAAGCTGTAGGGGTTATTAGAATAGTTTCATGATTTTTACCAGCCCTACATGAGCAAGGTTGCGGCTGAGATTTGGGTTTTGACTCGCACCTTCTCTGGCTGTTCATCAATATAAGCTTCTTACAGTGCGTCCTCAGCATCCTCAACATATTTACCTAACTGCAGCACCATGGTACAGCTGCCTCTGATCTTCAGTGGCCTGAATTAAAGAATCTGATTTAAACAAACAGTCCAGATGATTTCTAGTCCTACCAATTTCGGGAATTGAGCTGGGTCTGGGGAGGTTGGGATTAAATAAACAACCTTGCCCTTGCCACCGGAATGAAGGAAGGAGTGCACAAAATGCATCCCCAGTACATGGCCTGCTCCAGACTTGCAGGAAGACAACTCAAATAGGAAGACAGACAAAACTTCCACATCTAATAGTTTACATCAGCTTTTACAATGTTACTCTTCCATTTCCTCTCTTTCTTTAGAAATGTACTAATTCAGAGTTGAGGTACTAGACCTTGAATTGTATTACAAACAATGAAACAATTTCTCTTTGGCCCTTCCACCCACATGAATTCAGTGGGTTCCATTGTGGGTTTAGTGAGTATGTTGACTTACTGTGGGCAGCAATGTGACTTTTGGGAAACGTTTTGCTGGTTATGAGGCTAACATAATTTAAAGGGCACTACATCAGAGCCTTCCATGGATAAAACAATTCAGGGTCTGACTTTCTTTGCAAGTTGAGAGACTAGTCCATTTAGGTTAGAATTAAAACCATTGTGAATGTGGAATACACTTCTATTTTCTATCATGTTCAAGGTTTTACTTCCATTTTTTTTATGCAAGGATAAATTATAGACCATTCTACAAATTTTTTATGAGCAAACACTTCAGCATCCAAAACACTCTACTAAAAAATTTATTTAAATTTCTATTTACTTTGCTGGTATATTCTGCTGAGCAAACTGGTATATTCTGCTGAATCCCCGAAAGGTCACATTCAGGTCTGAAATAATGCAACATAGTTATTTCTGTTACTCAGGCTTTTAAAAAGACAGGGCAAGCCATGAAAAGGAGAAAGGAAAAAAACCCAACAACCGAACTCTAGGTTTCTAGCATGAAATATCTGTATTTTATCTCATGTACCAGATGATCCATTTGGAAGCCAGGAAACACACTAGTATAATCTTAATTTACCAAGTGAGTACATGGCCCCTTTTAACTGGATTAGATATTTTGCAAATTATGACGAGGTCTTTGTTTTGCCATGTCACTAAAAGGCTGCACCCTTAAAAGCAGTCATTCCTTGGTTTAATATGCTACATTGTAATGAAAATTAAAAATGGGAAAAAATAGGTACGTAATGAGATAAATTTCTAATGATGAAATGTGTGTTTCCTTACATACAGATAAATAGCAGCAGTTTACTGTTATGTACCATCCCCAATAATAAGAACAACCTCCCACAAGCACCACTAATCAATTGTATTTTCTTTTTCCTAAATAAAAAGCAAAATAAAATCAGTAAAAATGTACTGGTTGTGAGAAAACAATAATCAAGGCTGTAAAAGGACCGTAATGCAGCTCTGCATATATGCATACAAAGGTTTCAGAATATGGGAAGGGAAAAAAAGCAATGGGCTATGCAAAATACAGGAGAGAAATCAGAAGTAGGAGAGAACAGGTCACAGTCTTTTAAACATGAAAATGTTTTGCCATTTAAAGTGCAGAATTACAACATCATGGGAAGAGGTAGAAGGCCCTTTTAATCACCATACAAATGTGAAATTTCAAGTTGCTAGAAGCAAGCAAAAATGATCCATTATCAAATATGTTCTTATGCATGACAATTTCATATTCTGGTTATTTGTTTGTATGTTTTATTTGTACCAATAAATTCTGGTATTTATTTGTAAAATAATGTAGTTGTTACAAGACAACTAAATTGATAACTAATGGTTATTGGGGAGTGTAATTTACTTCCCAGCACCCCTATAACTTCTTTAAATTTACAGTTCAGGTAAGTCTTCACAATGGGAGAAGTCGAGCATTTTATTATGTATGTTTATAATTTTCAATATATTTTACTATATTTATATAATTGCTATTACCTCATGGAGACATATAAACTGTTTTGGTTTTTTATTCATGATTGTATTAGTTTTGCAAGAACAGTGCCATGCAAAGAATAAAATCTAACAAACTAAGCCACACTTCAACTGGATCACATTCAAACCATGTATTACTACACAGCATAAAAACTAGACAGGTCACCTTCTAAAAGGAATACCATCCCAGTAAGAAACAGTACTTCATTCTCTTCTGCATCCCTCGCTAGAGTAATTGTACTACATTCCAATAACAAAATATATGTAAATATACAAATCCTTTCAGAAAATAATATCTAGGAGTTACAAATATTACAAATGTACACAGACACCTACTTTGATAGCAACTAAAAATACAAGGTATTAAATCCCCTCTTTACTCATAGAAAAGCAAGAATACATAAGATTTAAATGGAAGGAAATAAAACATCTTTTGCTGGTTTGAACACTTCCAGATTGCACTACCTGGCCTAATAATCCATTTTCTAAAGAACAGGTAGAGAGAGTAAGGTGGACATCACAAAGGAAACGAGAAACTAGAAAGAACTCTTATAACACCATTGTGGTTCTGAAGGAAATTAAGGAAGGATTATTCAAATGCTTTTGTACTTCAAGGCATACTTCTTTATATATGGCCATATCACTGCTCATATTCCTTGGGCTTTGGAGAGGGTTTTTTTTTTAAACTTCACATTTTCCAGAACAAGTGGTGATCAAGTGAAGGGGACCATACTTGTTTTCATATGAACCCCTGATTTTCACCCTAAATATTTTTGAGGACTTATTTAATTTTTCTCTAAAAGCAGATTGAAAAAAGTTTTGGGAGTTCAAAGGAACATGACTGAAGGAAAAAAAAAAAAAAAAAAAAGGAAGTATGGAGACATTGTGTTAATTGAAAATAAAATTTCTCTCCTTTTTCCTTAATTAATTTTTGGGTCAAATCTTACAGTGATGTTTCAAGAAAATCTACCATTGTCTCACTCATGATGCATGACCCCAAATGAGAAAAGAGAATAAGGAAAAAATATTTCACAGTCTTTCTGCACACTTCCTGTTTTATAATCCCTTGAATAGAATGAATGGACAAGAGCACTGTGGCAGCTTCAAAACTGCAGTAAAATTTAGCTCAAGAAATAATGAGATTCAGTTTTTCAGATTCTATAAAAGAATAACAGAGACTTAGCTGGGCCAAAGATGTTACTGATTCTGTCAAAGACACAAGAATAAAGATGGTCTTGACTCAGATTCTGACCCAAGTTTAAATGAAGGCCTTTTGCTTTTGAAAATGAAAAAAATGGATGCTGAATTAAAAAAAAATAATATAAGTTTAAGGATAAAACAACTCAGTAGGTCTCCAAAGATCATCCATTTTGTTGAACACTCAGGTCTCTTCTCAGGAAAGGAAAATATGACCCAACAGCTTAAACCCAGTAATTTTCAACCTTTCTATTTGCAATCAGTCCAAAGACTGAGGAAGTACATATTGCATGACCATTTCTTCAGCTGTATGAGGTTATTACTCTTTGGAAGGATCTTACCTTTAAAGGGAAGTAAACTTACATTTAAGAAGTTCATATTATTCTAAATGTGTGCTTTATTTCAGGGTTTTTTTTGTAAAAGAAAACCACAGTCACAAGAAAGACTCATTTTACCTATCCAGAATTTTTTTAAAAATATTTTTTACAGATTTCTTTTGTCAATATTTAAATTGGGAAATTCAAATTCTTATATTTGACTGGAAGCTAAATGTCGTTTCCGTTGTCTGCAGAAGCCTAATTGCTTGTGTACATTCCCCCCTGGTGGCAACTAGTAACTATTACAAAAAACAGGACATATTGCAAAACGGAAAGAGAAATAAAGAGAAATACTAACTAGTTCACAAAAAAAGAAATCTTTATTTTGCATTGTAAGGCCTCAAACATTTAGAGCTCCTTTAGATATTTTTCAGCAGTAGTTAACAACTTATCTGCTTAACTTCTCCTGATCTTCACTCAAAAACAACAAAAGAGAGAAGCTCTGTAAAAATAGAGTTAGGATAATAGAAAACCTTATAACAGCCAACTTTTCTGGAGTATTTCTTGTATTCTTACAGTCAACATTAATGACATTTCTTAATATTTTGTTAAATACTGATCAGTAATGAAAAACTTGAAGCTAAGGAGTAGTGTCTCCAAAAACCTCTTTGACAGTGAATATCAAAAAAGTAAGCAATTATCTACTTGAGGATTATTTGCATAAGAGAAGTCAAAATGCTTAACAAAAAAAAAAAAAGGTATTCAGCTGGGGAAAAAGAGCTGTAGAAATTATGTCTCTTCCCCAACAGGCGTCACTGTAGGGGAGAAGACGGGTTCAGTCCATTGACTGATCCCAGCAGTTATGGTGGACTCTTCCCTACCTTTTCCCCCATTCTCGACCTACTTTTGTACTATTTCTCTGTGTTTAGGTGCAGCTTGAGTGACTCTAGTCATGCATAACTTTGTTACTGATTGGTGTAAAGTTGTCTCTCTTTGCTTTTAAAGACACAGCTGTATCTGGAGAAATTTTATATTGTGCCAGTTGCCAACACAACAGGCTTTCATTATCCTGTAGAAGCAGTACTCACAATGAGTCCTGGTAAAGAGTGACTAACCATGTCCTTGCTGAACAACCTACTGTTAAACACCCAGGCTGTGATCAGCTGCAATCGTTACATTGAGACTCTTCTTTACTTTAATGAGTTTTTGAGGCTTCTCAGCTAATGGTAGTGTGATTATTACATAGAGTTATAGACCAACCCCAGTCATGATGAATGTATTATTCTTTCTTCTTCCCCTCTGGAATGGTACGCATATACACACTTTTCATCTGCTTAGTATAATGCCCATCATTTCTCTTTATGGGAAAGGGCTTTATATAAGTTTTCTGCTCTCTTCCCTTGTCTTTCTACTTGAAGCATTTGCTTCCATGGTTTTCATTCAAAATTTCAGAATTCTAAACAATCTTACCATAACAGGCAGAACAAAAGAATTTTGTGATATGCTCCATTTGGTTAATCGTTACTGTCATCAATCAACCTACAAAAATCATACATATTTAACTGGCAGGATGAGCTGGGTAGGCTAAATGAGGTGCACAGCTCAACCTGCAAGTAACTTTTGGTTTTGTCTTTATTTTCGATTTTCAGCAAAATCACAAAGTTTCTGTGTGCTGTCTGTTTGTCCACAATTATTTTTTCATTAGACCTACATTTAGCCATTGTTCTAATTTGTTGGTATCAAAATACAGAGCTGTATGCTGGGTATATGGTCACATTGCACTGCAGAGTTTTTTCTGTTAGGTATGATGCTCCAATGTCCTTGTCATTTTTTAGCTGATGGTTCTGCAAATAGTAATCAAAATTTGCTTTTCCACAGTCATAAGAACTCCACTTGACACTCATTGGGCCCCCTTTTGGAGGGAAACAGCAGGCAGAAGTAAGTTTGGGGAGAACTATTTAATAGGCATTATTCTCAAACCTTGATAAGTTAGAGATAGGCAATCACCAACTGTATGAATTTTCATTTGGGCAAGTGCTGGATTCAGCACCATGGGACAGTCCAACCCCAGGTTCTTATACAGACTACAGAGCAAGAAGCTGAAGAGAAGTGCTGTGGAAAGGGACCTGGGTGCTCTGACTGACAGCAAGTTGAATGTGAGTCAACAGTGAGCCCTGGCAGCCAGGAGGGCCAAGTGTGTGCTTTAGGCACATCACTGACAACTGGTCAAAAAGGAGATTGTCCTGCTCTTTTCCACACTGACGCAGTCTCAGTTTGAGGACTGTGTGCAGATTTGGGCACCACAATATGAAAAAGACGATAAGCTATTAGAGAACATCCAAAGGCGGGCCATAAGAATAGTCAAGAGTCTGGAAGGAAAGCTTTACAGGAAGAGACTGAGGTCATCTGGGTTTGCTCAGCTTAAAGTAGAGGAGACTTCACTGTGGTTTACATATTCTCATAAGGAGAAGTGGGGCAGCAGGTATAGAACTCTTCAGTCTTGTGACCAGTGACAGGACACAAGAAAAAGGCATGAAGATTAGTCAGGGTGGGTTTACACTGGACATCAGGAAATATTTTTCACCCAGAGGGTGATTGAGTACTGGAACATGCTCTCCAGGGAAATGAACACAGCACCAAGTCTGACCAAGTTCAAGAAACATTTGAACAACACTCTCAGCTGATGGGGTGTCCTGCACAGGGCCAGGAGTTAGATATTGATGATACTGATGGTCTCTTCCAAAGCAACATATTCTATGATTATATGATTTCTGTCTCCTTCTGACTCAGAACTTTTAGGTACAGGGTAATGGTGGTCTACAACAATTTCATTCAAAATGTCCAAGAAGTACATCATTAAACCAAGACCCCAAATTTACATACTTTCTAGATATTTCTGTTTGCAATCTATTAGTATAACATATCCATATTTGGGGTTGGAGCACTACATTGAAATTAGGATTATTGGGATAATTATTAACAATATTATTATCATTCTCATTTGTGATGAGCAGTCCAGAACAATGCCTTAGTGAACATGAGTAAAACATTAATATTTTCCTTTAATACAACCCCTAAATTATCATTTAGAAGAGAGGAGTCAATCATTAAGTTCTTCAACTTTGTGAACTCCAAAAATTCGCAAAGGTGCATTTTCAAAACACTTTAGGAAAAGCCACACAAAGTGTCCCTTCTAAAGGGAGGAGAAATTAAGAAAACCAGATGGTAAAAAAAGGAACTTTTTTTTCCCTTTCATCCCAGATGGAAATAGAAAATTGCTGTCCTGTGACTCTTCGTGTATGACCTGTGAGACGTCTGCTGATGTGTGTACTTCATGTCCAGAAGGTAACATTTCAGCTTCCTTGGATAAGTTTGCAAGCAACTATAGTAGTTCATATCCTACATGCTTCCAGAGAATGTTTTTGTCAGTGGTCACTACAAAGTCCCTTAACAGCTCAAGAGGCAATCAGATAATGAACAATTGAATTCAGGCAACAGGGAATGCCCTTAGCAATAGGGGTCAAAATATTGTTGGTATTCCTTTTCTTTCCTTTCAATTAAAATTTGTAGATATCATGCAGGAATTACTGAATAGGCATTTCTTCAGCGAGACATCCTAGATAATCCGGATGATTCCTTCTAACTGTCAATGTCAGTGAGGTCTGAGCAAAATATTTTGGGAAATGTCTTAAGAAAGCATGTTTTATTCATGCTTTAAAGAATCAAAGTTGAATTTTGAGAAGTTGAAAACTTTTTTGTAGCTATCCAGGGCAGAAATCTTTTAAATATATGTCTAATTGATGTCTTTATCCCCCGGGTTGCTCTTCTGCCAGGAAAATTTCTTATCCATGGTACCTGTGTTTCTCTGTGTCCTCCAAAATATTTTGGCAACATTGCAAGCGGAAAGTGTGAGAAGTGTGGGCATGACTGTGAGGTGTGTTCTGACCAGTGGCATTGTCAGAAGTGTCAGGCTGAACAGAACCAGCTGCTCTTCCTCTACAAAGGCAGATGTTTACAGGAGTGCCCTGAGTAAGTAACCCCGCTTATATTATCCCTGATTTCTTCTCTGTGTCCTTTCTCTTTAAAGTTCAGATCCATTATTAAACTTTCAAGGAAGAACTTTATGTAATACATGCTACCAGGAATTAAGGTAAATGTCATTTTCAGACTGCCTGAATAAACAGTATTTTCTTTTGGTTAGAGAAAAAGTAAAAAAATCAAAAGTGAAGGTAAGACATTAAATCCTATGAAAGATGGAACAGCTCTCAAGGACTTTAAGGAACACGAAACTTCATGGCAAATGATAACAAAGGTTCTAGACATGCTCCAGTTTGTTCCTTTCTCCAAGTATTACAGAGCAGAGATATAAACTCAGACAGTGAACATATTAGAGTCCTGATATGTAAATACAGTGCTTAATGATGTGTGTTTCTGTCTTTGGCTCATATTCATTTTTATATATTTTTATGTGTGAAATTTAAAAATATTCCCATTTGACTGCAATGGATATTAGATCAGGCACATGAATAGATCAGGTACTCTTTTTTCTATGATTTTTTTAAATCAGCATTCATCTTATATATATATATACATAAAACCAATGCTATGCAGAAAAATGTCTTGCTTGGTTAATCCTTTTTCTTCAGAAAATTGTGAAGCTCTTACTTTTCCTGCAATCTCTCTACCACTGACTTCCTGGTAATTTTGTTGAGTAAGTCAATGAGGGCCAGTGGAACAGGTTTTCTTCATGAATTATCACAGCAAGTGCAAGATAATTGCAATGAAGCCAATTCTAGTTCAGAAACTATTTTTAACATTTGAAGCTGAGACATATAACCATTAATTGTGTTTTGACATCAATATGTCTCCTGTCAGTGCTAGTTTCCCAGTTATCCTGCCTAGACTCAGCATAACAAAATTAAAACTTGATATACCAGTAGTCATTTCAGATGTTATTATCCCCCCTTTTTTTCCCTAATTCAAGACTGTAAATAATAACTTCCCAGCAACGAGCAAAATTCACAGGGTTTAAGCTCCAGTTTCAGACTCTGAAGTAAAGTTCTTGAGACACAACTACTCTCCACTGGAGAAAAAAAAGAGATTATTTATTAAGGGGCTTGGCTTGGGTTTGGGGACATGTTTTTAAGGGATAAAAAGATTTTACTTACTGCACAATTAATTTCTGACAGAGGAATTTTGAAAGACTGGGCTAACCGGGTACTCAGCATTGGAACAAGAAAAGAGGACAGGACTGTGAGAAGTAGTTACAGGACCTTGATAAAAGTTGGAGGATAAAAAAATATGAGAATAGGTGGCAGGCATGGCTCCTCCTATCTTTTCTCTAACCTTGCTTCTGATGCATCTCCCCAGACTTTCTTTTCTTGGAAAAATCACGTCAAAGTACAGAAGAAGAAGCATCATTCTATAAGGAGTAACAAATTTGTTAATATAAAGTACATATTGTGGGAACACTTTCTGTCTCAGCTTCTTACTTAGTTTTCATCAATTGCTCTGTGGATTAGCAGCCATCTCAAAATGTCAATTTACCCGTCCTTTAACCTTGCAACAATTTGATTCTGAGAGTGTAGACATATTGAATTCAACATCTCTTCTATGCATCTTCACCTGAAGCAGAGGTGCAGATTTTTTTCTGTATTTATGACTAGTACTCCCAGCTGTGGCTTTCCACATTTGCTCTCACTCCACAGATACCAGCAAAATGTACTCCCTCTTTGCCATCTCTAGCCTGCTGTCACTAAGGCAAGGTGTTATGTAAATATCCTGCTTTTCTTTGTTATTTTCAATCCCTGCCCTCATTCTTCCTACCCTTCATATTTCCAGAGTTGTCTCTTCTCTTTCTCCTCTCTAGAGCCACCAAGGTTACCCTTCTCTTTCTTTCCTTGATATCAGTATTGCAGGTCAGCTGCACAAGACTAGAGACTGCATGTTTTCCCAAATGTTATATATCTTTCTATCTCATATAAGGGGGAAATAAAGACATAAAAGTTCAACATCACTTAGACAGCAGGTATAAGAAGAAAGGAAAGCCTTCACATAGAACTAACCATGTATATTTTCTGCTTTCAGACACAGGGGAAGTTAAGTGGAAGATGGGCAAAAAAATGTGTGAGAAACCTGTTTGGTCTAGTGAAGCATATGTACTGCAAGAGTCTCATTTAGAGTTGTAATTCTCATAGCCCGGAGTGACCAACAGTTTGTTTTGTGGTTTTTTTATTCCATAGGGGATATTTTAATGATTCTGAGACTTGCAAGGAATGCAGTGGATCCTGTAAGACATGCATGGGAAGTTCCACCCAATGCCTATCCTGTAAAAGTCCCTTGCTTCTGGAGCACCAGGAATGTAAATCTACTTGTTCAGAGAAGCATTTTGCCTCTGAAGGAATCTGCAAACATTGCCCTGAAATGTGTCAGGAATGTATTCACAATGAAATATGCACAGGTATTACAAAGAACTGCTGTTGTGTAGAATAAAACCCACCGGATCTGTCTGAAGAGAGACTGGCAGAAAACCAAATCCAAATTCAGTAATGCGCAAAAAAAAAAAAAAGTGATGTGCATATCATTGTTAATCTCTAAAATAGATTATGATGAGACTAAATGTACAGTAATGATCTGTAAATATTTCACATTGTTTTGCCTGGTCCTGTAGTTCTTCAGAGACTCCTGCTAGTTTGATTTTATTTTTGATCTAGTGTATCCAACCTTAAAAACTTGGATATGTTCACCAATGTGAAATACAGAATGTTTCTTTGTTTCTTTCATAGCTTAGTTGAACTTCACACCTCTTTACCATTTTTGCAAATGACCACTCCTGTTAGAGAAAGAAACCCCTGTAATTGAGCAAGCCATTCTAGAAACATAAACATGGATGACATAAAAAACCAACAATCAACAAACCAAACCATAAACAAACATATTAAACCAAATATTCACAATAAAAGAGGAACTTATTCACAGCTGTAGGCAAAGACAACCCTTTAGGTCAATACACTCTAGGTAAAATCATATTTCAATAATAAACCAAACAAAACTTCAGATATGTACATTCCTAATTTTGTAGGAAGTTCATAATGCAGAAAATGTCAGAAAAAGGCCATCTACATATTAGTGTCAAATGGTTTGGTTAATATCACCAAAGTTGAGCAAGTTCCTTTTTTTCAGAGTTTCTTGCTGTAACACAGAAGATACCATTTGAGGGTTGGGTCAATGTAGGTCTTTGGGAGAAAGATTTGAAAAACAAAGTCCTACCTTCTCAAGGTGTTCTGATGACTTCTGTGATGACATACAATCCAGAATATAATGTTTCCTAGGACCTACCTTCTCTTGCACTTAGGTCAGAATCTGCTGCTCACTTGCTAACCAATGGTCTGCTGTCCCCTGCAGAGTGTATGGATGAGTTTTTCCTGCATGACGGGAAGTGTGTACAGGAA
>NW_005054352.1:3130944-3142476 GCF_000277835.1 Geospiza fortis | reverse complement strand
CTTGAAGAAAAGCACTGCTTTCCCTGCCATGCTGACTGCAAGGACTGCAACGGGCCAGATTCTGATGACTGCACAGCATGCACTTTCAGCTTATTTGTCCTCTACAATGGCATGTGTTTTAAAGAGTGCCCTGAGGGGAGTTACTATGAAGAAGCCACCAAAGACTGCCAAGGTTGGCAACTGTTGTATTCCCCAGAAGAGCACTGAGATACAAGCGGGTCTATTTAAGGGTCACCCCCTAAGGGCCTGCATGTGACTGGTTGTTACCAGTGTCTTGGAGTTGAAGAGGACAGCTAAGGCAGAAAAAGAATCTGGCTTATTGTAGAATAGCAAAAATTAAAGAAAGCGGAGAGGGAGCTAGCCAGGATACTTATGTTTATTATTTAAGGCAACCATTGTGGTAAAACGCTGAGAGTGGCTACAGAATCTCTGAGAATTGCTGGAGACACTATTCACTGGCGCAGTGAAAAGCAGTCTTGATGCAAAAGCAAACCTAAGGAACTCCTTGCATAAGATTGAAAATTACTTCCCACAGGCTTTCATCCCGAGATTACAGCTGTTCCTTCAAAAATTAAAGCTGTAATAACACTCTGAGACAAATTCAGAAAAGGTGAAATTCCTACTGTTTGTCCTTTTCAGCATGCAACAGGACATGCCAGACTTGTTCTTCTTCCACCACCTGCCTAACTTGCAGAAATGGATGGATTTTGAACCATGATGGGCACTGTATGTTATCTGGATACTGTCCTCCCACTGAGTACTACCTTGAGGAAATTCAGACCTGCAAATCTTGCCACAAGAAATGCTTCCACTGCTCAGGACCTACTGAACACCAGTGTCTTAGCTGTGTAAATAACCGGTATCTTCTCAGTAAGTATCTCTCTAATGCCTCTAGATTTCATTCTACACTGAAAGCATGGAATAGACAAGTTTTTGTCATATTTGCAAAGCATTTGGGCTGCATCAACCAATCTAAATACTGTAAGGAGGACATGACAAGTCATTAAATTGTGCAGAGATAATTTCTTCAGGAGGGCTATGTGGAAACTTTGTGAGGCAGGGCTTGCCAGGGCTCACAGGACTAATGCAGGATTTGTACATAGCAACAAACACAATGATTGAACAAAATGTGGATGTTTCACTTAGTTGGTATGTACTCTTCTATTGTTTCCTTCCAGGACTTTAAAAGAGGGCTATCCTTAGGTTTGTTGTTGCTGCTGCTGTTAATGTATCTAGAAAGCGTGCACATTTTCATGTTGGCTTCTTTAATCCCTGCAGCAATCTGATGAGCAAAGGAATACTTAAACAACTGTTAAAAGGGTTGTTTAAGTATCAGACAGCATCTAATGGGTAGCTAAGGTGCAAAATTACTTTCCTAACTTTGGAGCAGAGAGTAGGTTTAAGACTATACAGTCTCAGAAACAAACAGGAAAAAAATTATAGAATCTCCACAATAAAACATTTCTTCTCTAAATATTCTTCTAAAAGCAAACAAAAATTTTAGAAAATCATTGGGAGAAAAAATATTAAATAATCCTTTATGCAGGAAAGAGCTAAAAACCAGTGTAAATTAAAAGTGAACCTAGGCTTTTTGAGTCTAATTCTAATGCAGATTTTACATTTCTGTATTTCTGAGACCTTGGATCAGACTTACTTTTTTTATCAACACACTCAGCTGTTTTGCACCATTACAAATGGTAAAGTTGATGGACAAATGCAGATAAATATATTGGAATTGAGATAAAAATGAAAAACCCTGAACCTGAAAGTTCCTTTGCCCAACTGCAACCCAAGCAGCAAAATTATCAAGACAAATATGTAACAAGCACAAGCAGCTTGTAATCTACTACTTTATTAGCTTTATGCACTTGCAGCTAATTCCAACACTACTAACTTCTCATTCAGGATTCATACTAAAATGACTGAAATTTCACTGAAGAAAGTGGGACTTATCTGGCTTTGCAGCATTGAAGACATTTAATTTGATAACATAATGTAGAAGCCACAGACAAGGATAAAGACCAGTAAACAAACGTTATTAAATCTCAAATTTACCATCAGATTCATCATCTACAAAGAATGAAATCAGATTGATGCTTAGAGTGAAATCTAGGGAACACAGCAATGCAGATAAAAACCTGCCTTACTACTTCTGATTATTTGACTGCAGTTCATTATTATGCTACTTTATTTTTCACAAAGATACAAATTTGTCTGTCCTGAAGAGCTTGCTAATATGCATAAAACACAGAAATGAGGACTAATGAATTTACAAGAATCAAAAAGCAATAACTGTACCCCAACATTGAGTTTTCTTGTTCTGATACATTATCTATCAGCACCTCAGCCTGATGGAGAGTTTACTCTAGTACAGCTGCATGAGATGTTTTATAGTAACAAATACTGAATATGATGTGCTACTTTGCATTGTTGTCTCTGCAGACAGAACCTGTGTTGAAACATGTCCAGATGGATATTATGCCGACAGCACAGAGAGGCAATGTTCTGCATGCCACAGCACCTGTGACACTTGCACTGGAAAACACAGCTCACAGTGCCTTTCCTGCAAACTGGGTTGGTACAGACAAGGAAAAGGATGTGTAACCCACTGTCCAGCAGGGTAAGGCCCAAGATCTTGTGCTAAGAGCTGCATCACAGAGAGAGCTTTGAGAAATTAGATCACTGCAGCATTCCATGTTGTAAGAATCCATAAAGTTAGAGAGTTTCAAGTTTGTGAGAAAACAGACAGGCCTCAGTGCAGCAGAGTTATAGATATTGCTGATACATCTTGTTAAGCTGTAGCAAAGAATAGAACAATAGAGCTATGTATTAGCGATTTGGAATAACTTTCTAAGTTGCAAAAAGTTTCTATAGCAAAGTTGAAATTATGAATAGAGTTTTATGCTTTGTTTTCTTATAAATGAACAAGCGAGTATTGTTTTAACTCCAGCTACATGTGCTTATGTTGATTGGGTAGAATCACTGTCAATATGCTTTCTCTCTGTGTAATTAGCTAAGATGAGTATTTAGTGACTTGTAACAAGTGAGTTTCTTTAGCTTGCTGCCTAGATGCAAACTGTCAAGATCTTTGCATAAACAAAACTATGTATTATAAAGATTCTAGAAAATAAACAGTTCCAACACATCCATCAGTAGTCCCGTCCCGTTCGTGCCTGTATATAAACTGCCAGTCTGAAATAGAACTGAGTTTTGTTTTCGGGAGAAAATTTCTTGTATTATCACAGTACTCTAATGGTGGAAAACCTCCCTTCCCTGTAGAAAACTCCAAAATTGGTGCCCACATGGGAACTGCTTAGATGTGGTGTGGACATGCTCAGAGTATGCTCTTGGCTATTTCTGTACAGAACAGTGTGAACCAGAACAAGTATACTAACTTGTAGGTCAGTCAGCCTGAGCACAGGCAGAAGAGCCTCCAAGCACCACTCTGCCTCCACTTAAGGAGGAGAAGTTTGGATAAGGTTATATTTTTTTTTTTGCATTGAGTTAATGCTTGCAGCGGGTGATAACAAAAACCATTAAAACAACTTTGAACTGAGCACTCATAATTCTAGAGAGAAGCTTTATAATCAATCCATTTACGATCAAAATGTGAATTCGGTGTTCTGGGAAATTCAGTTTTGAGAAATTTAAATTTAGAATGTTAACCTATGATTTCTCTTTCAGGTCCATTTAAATTAAAACTAGAGTTCAATGGATCACACTGGCTGTCCCTCCCATTAAACTGGAAACCTCTAATGATCATATCTCAGCAAAATCACAAAAACCTTCCCTACTTCAATACTTTATATCTCAATTCAACTCAGATTTTATAAATTTTTGCTGTAAAAACTATACAGAGTCATGCTTTGTAGCTGAATTCCAGTGGCCAAAGGGAATGAAATTAATTCTACTTCCACTGAGATTACAAATACCTGTGTTCATTTTAGTATGATTTTTATAAATGGATATAATCATGATAAAAAGATAAGGATTAAACAAATGTTGATTTTCCTATCACGGCTGGCATTTATGGAAAGCTATGCCTATCTTATCTTTCTCAGGTATTTTGCACAAAATTCCACTGGATCATGTGAGAGATGCCACAAGAGTTGCAAGGAATGTATGGGGCCTCGAGCCACAGACTGTCTTTCCTGTAATACATATTTCTACCTGCTGCACTCCACGAACAAATGTGTTAGCTCTTGTCCTCAGTACTACTACGAAAACAAGGACAACAATGTCTGTGAGAGATGCCACTCTTCCTGTTTAACTTGTGAAGGTAAAAGTATATGTTCTGCTTTAAACAAAAAAAGGGAATCTCAGCTCCATGATCTGGGAACACTTCACAAAGCTACTAACCACATACAGTGTTACCAATCTGCCCACGACTCTGGGTGTCCATCACCCACAGTGGGTGATGTAGACCTCTCCCAGGGGCTGCTGAGCTTTTCCTGGCTCTTGGTCACTTGCTGCACTCATGTTCCATTCATTTATTTCTACTGCATTGATAATTGAGGTGAAACCAAGTATATGAATTCCAGTCAAGCTTTCTTCAGAACTGCTTCCAGCAGAGAACACAGAGAGACAGCCACTTAACAGGGAGGGTTAGGACCAAGTCACACGTTGCCAAGTCAGTGAATGGAAAAAAATGGAGAAGAGTAATGAATTTACCATCAGCCAGGCCTCTCATAAAAATGCTCATCATAAAAAAATGGGCTTACAGAGATGGACCCCATTTTTCACATGAATATTAAGAATGATTGAAAAATATCTCACTCTTTGAGCTGCTCTACTGTCTACCACTCCGTGAAAGCCAAGGAACTTAATTCCAACTACACATCTTTACAGCCTACAATGGGAAGAGTAAAGACCCATAAAGCACATCTCTAGATTGAAAGGAAAACAGAAATCAAAAGCACAGTGATATTTGTTGCTTTTAATATAGTTATGTATTTCACAAAGTTAACTTTCAGAGACTGTCTATTTTGCTCTGTGAGACATTAGTTTTGGTTTCTCAATTTTCCTAATTAAACCACTTCTGAAACAAAAAGCATTAATTCTCTTGGATCCATTTGTTGTCCTTTTTTACCTGAACAACACAAGATTATAGCTAATGGGTTCCATGCTGCAGCTTAGAAGACCACGCATTATAACACACAAACTGTTTTGGATGGTGGATATACTGGATTGTACAGATAGCTAATCGCAACAAAATGATATATGAAGCACTTAGAATGAAGCCAGCATTCAAGAAAGTTTACAACCTAATTGTGTAGCAACATTATTAAACTTAGCAGAAATATTTTTGTTTGGATTTGCCACAAAAAAAAAAGGCATTCATTTACAGACCAACTCCTGTGTTTTTCACATTATTTGGCAAAAATACTATGGGACAGAATTAAAAAGACAGAATTATAAAACACAAGTCAGTCTGAAATCCATCTGCGTTGCTGATATATCAGCAAAGAGCATGGTGTCTCTTTGTCAAGAGCAGTAAGGAAAACCATGCATTGCACAGTAATTTAGGAAGTTCTCTGTGTTATAGAAGGTTACTTACTTCAGCAGTTTAACGTCTGCTAATGTCAGTTCCTTGCATTTTCATTTTCTTCCTTTCAGACAATGGCAGAAAATGTCTAGGTGCATGGAAATGGATAGGTGCATCTTGACACTTAAGACAAACCCATCCCCTCAGTGTTTCACAGAAATACTGCATGCAGCATCTGTCTTTAAAAAGAGTCTCTGACACACAAGGTGCCGAATCTAGTGAATAATGGTTTATTTCTTATGCAACTAAATAAGTTATTTTTCTATTCAAATACAAACATTGCTTAATTCATGGTTGTTTGAAAATAGTTAACAGGGCAAATAAGTATGGATTTTGTGAAGGACAGAATTTGGAGAAGGTTCTCCACATTTCACTTCAGTGCTCTGATCCAATTTATTTTCCTGAATATGTCAGAGGTTCCCTATACAACTGATTGTGAAATCATCTTTTCATGACTATCAAAACACATAAGAAATAAGTTTTGTTTGCAAATAAAACCCCAGGACTCAGCACAACCTTTTCCAATACCAACCTCTTCATGTGGAACTCCTCACTAAGGGCTGTTGGCACTGACAAACACCCTTTAGCTTCATTGCAGTGGTCAGTATAATTTTTAAAGGAAGTTAGCTGACATTTCCTGTTGTAATATTGTTGTTTTGTTTGCCTGTCTAGGGAAGGAAGCATTCAGCTGCACATCCTGTGTATGGAGTTACAGTTTATTAAATGGAATGTGCAACTCAGACTGTTTTGTAGGTGAATACAAAGTCCAGGAGACACCAGGAGAAAAGGTACCTACTTCAAGGATTTTTGTACAAAATACAAACAGCCTATGGCTCTTCTCTGAGTTTTTAATGGTGCCTATCTTTAAGTATGCTTGCTTTTTTCCTCTTTTGGCAGAGGAAGCCTTGTTTCTCTTTCTGGGGTTACCTTATAGTCAACAAAGATATCAAAACCACATGAACAAATCAGTTCTATTAATGACACAGTGTTTCTTTTTCTTCCAATATAACAGATTTCCTCTTGGATTTCTGATGCCTTTTCTGTAAGAAATCCTTCTTAATTTTTGATTGACAGCTTTTCTGGCAGAAAGCTCTAGTAGAAGGACATGCTGAAATTAACACAGCTGTATATTTAATTGAATAGGATAAGGTTTGGGTCTGCATCATAAGCCTGGGCATTCCACCTTCCAGATTTCCACACCAATGGCCTTCTAAAGATATTTATTCAAGAATATAGCAGCAAGGCATGCCTGGGATGCTACAAACCCTGGAGTCTCTGCCCTAGAATATCTTCTCAACAGTCCTATTTCATAGCATTGATCTGAGAAAACAGCCTTATTTGAGGCTGGGGACCACACAGGTGTGCAGGTCTTTGCAAGTGTTTTGACTCTAAGAAATTATGAACAGCTATGATCCTGCAATCTTGCACAGGTTCTTCCATCCAGGATAAACAGCCTTGCAATCTTAACAGCAAGTTTGGTGAAAGTTTATTGGAGTCACCAGATGTTCACAGTGAAGATGTACCATGGCCAGGAACAGTGAGCATTGCAAATACTGAAACCACTGACTTCAGAGCATTCTGCAAGGCAGGTGTGATCACAGTGACCTCTGGTAGTCTCTGTAAACAGAGGTTCCCAGAAGCCTGGACTTTAGGAAGAGTATTTGAATCTAAGCTGTTTCCATAGGAAAAAAATCACATAATTGAAGAGAAATCGGTTTTGCTAAAAAATTTCCAACCATCTTTAATCCTTACTTCTGCTTCCTCCTTGGGTAAAGAGAAAATTCATACTCTCAGCTTTTTCCCAGAATATTTCATATTCTTTCTTCCATGTCACTTACTTTTCTGGCCCAAAAAGCTTAAAAGAATGAGTAAATTTTAACATCCTGCCTAGCTAGGTGAGATCTCTAAGCTTTTGCAGCACTTTACATCCCACAAGCAGATCACTGAGAAATCAGAAAACAGGAAATTTTGAATTTGGTATTGTATCTTCACTCATGGTACCTAGAGATGACAACCATGATGGTCAATGACAGGACAGAACTGCCAGGTCAGGTCCAAATCACACAAAATTAGAGGTGCATTGCTTGTGTTCTGTGTTTGAAGGAGAGCAAACCAAAGTGTGAGAGATGTGACAGCTCATGCATTGAGTGCAAGGGACCTGGTCCTCTCAACTGCACAGTCTGTCCAGCCAGCATGCAGCTCTTCCTGGAGGAAAGCCGCTGCCTACCCTGCTGCAGCAACACTGACCCAGCAGAAACCCCAGAGTGCTGTGACTGCAGTGAAACACAAGGTAGGACCACACTGAAAAGCAGGAATAGTGCTAAGTGTTTTATGGTTGATTATGCTGACATTATGCTGCTTGAAAACTGGACTAGAGCAAAAATGTGCTACTGATAAACAGTGTTTCTACTGCCTCATCAAAAATAGGGAAGGTTTTACTCAAATAACAACGATTATGTCTGGTGCTGGAGATGGCAACTTCTCACACTCTCAACTACTATGTTAAATGGCCTGGCATTTCATAAACTGACAGGCTTATGAATTAGCTTACTTCAATGAAGAGACATCTGAATCTCATTGCATTCGTGCACCTGCTAGCTTTTCATCTTCCTTCTCATTATTTCAAATAAAATAATGAAGAATAGATATCCCAACAACCTTATCAACATACTTGCTGCATAAGAACAACAAAAATATCATTGTGGCACCAGAAAAGCTAGGTGTTTTGTTGACTGCTATTACTGCACCAGACATGCTGTACCAGACTTTTAAGACACACACACACAAATGCAAGATCATTTCACCCTTTTTTTTGTTGTTCTTTTGTTTTTATTTGCTGTTGTAGATGACTGCGTATTACAGACAACTCTACCACCTGGGCAAAAAAGCAAAACTATTTTCTTTGCTATCACTTGCATTTTGCTTCTGCTTGTCATTGGAGCCATTGTATTCATCTGGAGAAAGGCACGAACCAAAACCCAGCCTGTCAATAAAGGACGATATGAGAAGCTGACAAATCACTCCAAAACCTTTCCTTCCTCTGTGAGCAACTATCACAAGAATCCCAGTTATCATGACGATCAAGTGATTGAATACAGAGACAGAGATTATGAAGATGATGATGACGAAGATGACATTGTATACATGGGCAAGGATGGCACAATTTATCACAAATTTAAATATGGACTTTTGGAGGATGATGAGGAAGATGAGCTAGAATATGATGATGAAAGTTACTCATTTAGATAACTTTTTACTAGTTTACTAACAGTAAATTAGTCCTACTCTACTGTTTTTCCTATGAAATTATAGCTATTTAGTTAATATGTTTCATTACTTGATAGCATCCTGACCTCCAATTTTTTTGCTATTAATTATTGTGAAAGAAGAATAATTTCTAGAAATATTTCTAGAAATTCCTTTTTTCTAAATAAAACTTTTCTAGGCTTTTAAGTAGCACTCCGGATATAATCTGGTTAAGAGAGCAAGTTTCTATGCATTTGTGTGGAGAATAATCCTTTCCCAATATGTATTTGTGTAACTAAAACAAGCTTTTCTTCAGACCTTATTGAAGAACCCTGCCAATCATTACTAGAAATGAGATAAGCAAGATGGGTGCATCTACTTGATGAATGCCACTGGGAGAGGATGCCAGTAGTTCACTGATTTGTGATTAGAGTTACTCAGCAATTCATAATAGAAGAGGCAACTTGGAAGATTTTACTTAGATTTTCTTCATAATCACCTGGTATTCCCTGAACATAATCTTCATAATCTTTACAGCATACTTTCCTGTGAATTCATGTATCTATGACATGATATTTTAAGACTTAGGATTCTAACTACTTCTCATAACTATATCTTATTCACAGTTTGTATGAAATAGAAGAAAAAATATTTTATATATCACCCTCTGATTAATCTTTACTGCAGTGTTTGTCAAAAAATCTTGCATTTTACAGATGATTTTTTTGGTTTACAACAAAGGGAAATATTGTCTATAAGCATGGCACACACACACCAATTCTGCAACATGAGGTGGTGTTTATACTGTAAGTGGGTCAGGATGCTCAGACAATGGCAAAGGGGATATTTGCACTTTTCTGGTAATTTTTATTATTATTACAGAAATAAAAATTTATAATTCTGAAGAAAAGTATGGCTGTTCGTTGTAAATAAATCCTTTAGCCATCCTATACATGCTGTTACTCACTACATTTCATTAAATCTCAGAGTTTCTCTAGGTTTCCAGTAAGGAGCTGCTCTAAAAACAATAAGGGTATATATACACATAGATTTACTGTTTACAAGGAATTGTGTAAAAATACCAGCTTTCCATGGCTCAATGCCTCCATAGAATTTTCAGTATTACATAAGCCTGAAGACCTAAGGATAGTTCAATCTGTAAGATTAAAGATGTTTTATGGAGAGGTTTATTGCTTCCAATTTTAATTTTAACCTTCTAGCTTCAGTAAGAGAGAGGAATTAAAGGTAATGTGACTTCACAAAAGCTGAAACAAGTACCTATGTTTAGCAAAAGCTATAAAACAACATTTGACAGGAAGGTACTTCAGAAAGACACATGTTATCTTTCACTTTGAAATCTAATAAAACAGAAGAGGAAAAAAAATAGTGAAAAATCCGTTTGAAAGATGATACTGCTATCCTGGTTTTCTAAACTTATTTAAATCAACAATATGCTTTATTCTTGTTGCTAGTGGCTTATAACACAACTGTGAGGATAAGCTTTGACACACTTCCTCACATTTCAAAGGCTTATTCTTAGAAATGCCTGAGCAATCTGAGACTAGAATGATAATGTGTGTTTTCTTTATGGGCTCACAAGTTACGAAATTATATTATTACGAAAGGACCAGATGACCTTGGAGGGGCAACAATTGATTGAAACCATGGTGCCATAGTCAGGACTTAGGTTACTTCAGCCCTTTTGCCATGCCCTGGTTTCCTGGAGGCAATGGGGCCCATGTGACAAAGCAGGGAAAAAGAATCTTTGGTCAGAGACTTGCCAGACTCCTGAAGAGGGCTTTAACTTAGATTTTTTGAGAAAGGGTGTCTGTCCATCCCAATCCAGCCAGTCAAATATCAACACCTTTAATGGATGCCCAGAAGAGCATCAACATCTCCTGTAAAAGAAAATCACATTCAGTATTTTTACAAGTGTTATGTTTGAAAATAGTACTCAAGGAGACACACATTTAGGACCCTGTATTCCTTTACAGTGTCTACAACTAGAAATCCCTGCTAAGAGTCTAAAAGAAGACCAAGAAAATAAAAGCACAAGGAAATAATTCTAGTCTTGCTTCTAAAGAAACTTCATGGAAAACTGGTAGAACCAAAGAAGGCAGTAAAAAAAAATTACAGAGAATACAATAGCACACAAAGGAAATTCTGTTTTTCTGAATTATTTTATCCCTTCTGTTAATCTAAGTTCCTTACACTTTTTCCTGAAATAAAGGCATCCAATTATTTTTTTATCTTTTCTAGTCCTTTTTACCCATCATCACCATTTCCCAGCTCTGACTCCCATTGTCACAAACTCTGGTCTCCTGGAAAACACAAATCTTTCTAATTATTCCTCAAGACTAACAGATACTTTTGTAAATACCACACTAGCAAGTGCAGCCTTCTGTTTTAATAATTTCTCTTTCATCTTTCCACTTTGTGTTTTTGGAGGATACCTACTCCACATTACAATCAGACTGCAAGACATGTGACCCAGCAGAAGAATGATTTTACCTGGTCTCCTGAACAACAAGAAGCTCTGCTCTGTGACCTGGCCCATTCCTGGGATTTCCTGAATTTTCAAGAAGCCTGTCCCCATGCACTGGGCTTCTCTGGACAGCCTCTGGCACAAGATGCGGTTGCAAGATTTTTTACCTATTTGTTCCACCATTTCAGAGAGTATCATAAATGGCACCCCTGTAAACCTAACATCAGTGAGTCTTAAAAGCTCATTTCTTCAAGGA
>NW_005054352.1:3112915-3130934 GCF_000277835.1 Geospiza fortis | reverse complement strand
AATTTAAACATTCATTCATTAAAAAGCACACACACAAAACACATCCAGTTCACCATAATTTTATTTAACTCTATTTTGGACATTGTACTGCATCCTGTCCAGACCTCTGGAAAGTGAGAAAATTTCTATTCTTTTTTCTCTTGAACAAATTTTCATGGGGATATAAATACTTAGTCTAATTATGCAGCCCATTTATTTTGTTTAAGTAATTTCAACCATACGTGAATTCATATTAATAAGAACGATAATGGCATGTGCTACAGGGTTTCAAGATTTTTTAACTCTGTGTGGGAAGTTGCTCACAAAATGAGTGTGGAGCCATCAGAAAATATGTCTCATTTTTACGTTTATTTTTACTGGCTTACTGCTACTACTGAGCATTTAATAATAGATTCCAGAAAACATTTTATGTATGAAGTATAATGTCATTCTGAACTGATACTATAGCAGCAATGATGGTGACGAAGAATTAGCAAACCTAAGCACTGCTGTAATTACATATTCTCATAAGTGGAAGAGCTGTTACCTAAATCTTACCTTCTTCCAAAACTACTTTCTTTTTGTCAGGTCACTGGAAAAATGGGAAACAGTATTTTTCTGATAACTCTTTCTGCAAGCTTCAATTGTGTCTCCACTGTGTACATTTTAGGTTTCAATTCTCCACTCACTGATGTGCATTAAAGCATTTACTTGCAGAATCTAATAGCATTCAAACAGTTTTTATTTTATGTTATACAAATCACACTGTCATTTTTCAGAGAACTGTTCTGTTCATAGGCTTGGCAAGAAGGCTTTTTCTTTTTAATTTATGATGATGAGCACAGAGGAGCAAGAAATTAGCAGACAGACCTTGAAAACATAGGGAGTCAGTCACACATAAAGTTAAGTACTTGCATGAACCACATGTATGTTCAGACCTGTACTGGTTACCAACTTTTTGATGAAAGTCTATTCAATCTAGACTTACAATACACACAGGAAACTCCACTATAACTGGTACTTTACTTCACTAAGTTTTATAATCCTTGCTTTTCCTTATAAATGGAAGTTCTTATTGAGTTTGAATGCTTAATACTCAGTACTTTTGCAATCAGCTAAATATTACCTACACACAATTAGTATTTGCACATAACCCTTTCCATATACACTCACACTTACAGAATAATAACATCTAAAACTCTAGTTTTAGAGTACTGGCTAAAGTTTTAGCGCTGGTTAGTTATATAAAGTGCTCTTGGCTGTCACAGACATATTTTATGAAAAATCCTTTTGCCAGGATTTTTTCTCCTGAGAAGCCTCAGAGGAAAAGAAAAACAACGATTATCTGCTGCTGCAGAATGCAACAGGTGCATCTTTGATTGGTCTCATGCGGCTGTTTTTAATTAATGGCCAATCACAGCCCAGCTGTCTCAGATTCTCTGGTCAGTCACAAGATTTTATTATCATTCCATTCCTTTCCTTCCTTTCAAGCCTTCTGATGAAGGCTTTCTTTCTTCTATTCCTTTAGTATAGTTTTAATATATCATTTTATTCTATTCTTTTAGTATAGTTTTAATATATCATTTTAATATAATATATATCATAAAATAATAAATCAGCCTTCTGAAACGTGGAGTCAATATTTTCATCTCTTCCCTCATCCTGGGACCCCTGCGAACACCACCACACTTGGCTTTCTCACACAAAGCAGTAACAGTTCAGTTATCTTTACTTTCAATACGTTATAGAAGAAAATAATTCTACCATTTGAAATACAGCATAATATTACAAATGCATAATGTTTTTATCCCCATTCATATGAAATCCCCAGGTTGTCTGTATCTACTTACCAAGCCACTTGTCAATTGCATTCTCATACTTTTTTGGGTCCTTTAACCAGTCTTGATGCCACCTAAGGTTTGCAATAACACTTGAGTAATTTTGACCCAAACTTTGTTTCCAACTGATAAACTGTTGTTTGTTATACTCGTGAACAGAAGAAGAAACCTTTGGATAGTTTACTATAGAGCGAAGTATTTTGTCCAAAGAATGTACAGTTACTGGGAATTTTATGGCAAGGTTTGTAAGCTCATCTGGATCAGCAGTAAGGTCTGCAACAAACAAAAGTCAGTTAAGATTCAATTTGCACTAAAGTAAATTAATGAGTCAGTCAAGATATAAAAGCAGCATACCAAAGAGTTGGGGAAGTACTGAAGAGCCATCTGAGTACGTGATGTATTTCCACTTGCCAGTTCTCAGCATATATACAGAGGAATTCACATTGCACCCATGGAACTCACTCAGCACCCATGAGGGCCGAGCTCCTCTGGGTGACTCTTCGCTTTCAGCCTTTTCACGTAGCAGCGGTATAAGAGAATATCCACTGAGATTCTGTGGGACAGGAATTCTTGCTATATCTAAGGTAAGAAACACAAAACCAAAATGCTACTGCAGTTTTCAGTTTTAAAAAAGTCTAACACAATGCAACCAGTGTCTGAATGTTGATAATAACATGTGCTCTCCTAATTATTATCCCAAAATACATAATAAAAAATACCTTAAGGAACTTCCCAAGGCAAGCTGCCCCGGATCTTGATCAAATATATCACCTATGTATAACTTAACCTTTAACAGAAGGTTGTGGAAAGGGATCACAATAGTCTCCTCTGATGGTTGGTGTTATTTTATTCCTTAATCACAGTTGCAAACATTTCTCTTTTGCTCTGATTATATCAGGCAGAAGAAAAAGAATAACACAGCATGAAAGGACCCTAAAAGCTCCACATCCAACATGTTGTAGCTGTTTATTTCTTGAACAATAATGGTGCTAAGCTCATCTGTAGCATTCTTCACTAGTGAATAATGAAATGCTTCATGAAAGGTGGCCTTTATTATCACCTGTAACTGGTGGGGACACTTGTTTCCCTGGCAGGACTGGAGATAAAGATGATATTTGAAGTGCAGGTACGGAAAACACTGGATGACTCCATAGCCTACTAGACGGCCAATAGGAGATGCTGTAATATCCATAAGTTCTGCAGCATTAACTTATACCACAAGTTTCTCTAGCTCCCAAAGATCAGGTTAAAAGACTGCAAAGGTTTTTCAGAAACATTCTGAAAAACATAGCTGACAATCCCAAGCATGTCCTAAAAACCATGTATGACAGTACTGCTATTTTTAATCACCCCACTATACATTGTTTTTAGTAATTCAAAATTCAAAACTTTCCATTTCACAGAGCACCATGGTAGTATTTAGTCTGTTCTGTGTTGAGTGGTGATACTCTGTGCATATAAATTGCTCATAGGTGACTCTTTCCTTCATCAGCACACGTCTTCCTTTCTGCCCTCTGCCCAGCCAGCATCTGACAAAGTACTAGGAAGACCCACAACATGTAAAGCCAGCAAGCAGCTCTTGATCATGCACGCGCAAAAAAAAAATTGAACAAACACACACTACATTCCGAAAAATGAAAAAGGGATATGGGCTCTTCTGTCATCCTAAACCTGTAATGCTATTACTTGCAGTAACTGGATTTTCTATGTATAAAGAATGTTCCAGCCATTCAGCAGCTCCTGCTTTTCCAATAGAGAGCCAAAAGTATTTCCATACAGAACAACAAAGCTAGTGCTGCCTGGACATTATGCTACATCCTGTTACAAAAAGCAAGAGCTGTTGCAGGTCTGACTGTACATTTGTATCACACAGATTCTGCTGGAATCAAAACATTTGCACTTATTCTCAGAGCCAGTGCAGGAGGCAGTCTTGACCAAAGCATTTGGATGGCATCTTAAAGAGAGATTATTCCCCTGTGACAACCCAAAGCAAAGCAATTAAATTTGTCACAAAAACAGACTTGAAATCTGTTTCCTCACTAGTCAGCAGCAGCATGCAGACTGAGAACATAATACATGATAGAGATGGCTCTTTAGGTTTTCATTTTCATCATACATGCCTTTTTCACATTCAGAATACCGAGAAGGGGAACTGTCAGAACAGAAGGAATTAATTATGCACAGAAAGTTCTGGGGGAAAAAAGCCCAAATGAAAAACCCGCAGGAGGAAAAGACAGAAGGATGTTAAACCATCTGACCAATTATGTCACTTGGGAAAAAGAAACAAAGAAATAAGAGATTTTTAACTCTTTACATTGGATAACATAACTTATATAAGATCCATATGTAGTACAGATATATATACATAACAATTTGATGTCAAAATTTGGAAGAGAAAGCCACGCAGATTTTATATCCTATTTTTCCCTGCATAACTGGTTCAAAAGTTTTGAGAAGACACAAACAGATAAATAACTTCTGTTTACTTTTTAGAAAATCAACTTAAAACAATATAGAAGTGGATTTTTCACTGATATTTACTGCTAGATGCACAGTTTTATTCATGTTTATTCATGTTCTCCAAGCAATTGCAGTGTACATGTGACACAAGCCTTCCAGACTGGTTTGAAAAAAATATTTCTTCTGATTGGAAGCCTAAAAGATCACAGATAAAGCCTCAAAAGATAACTTTAGCTGATGTTTAATTCCAATTAGAATTGTCTCTTGCATGATTTATCACAGACAACTGTTCAAAAATTCCCTTCTAAATGTAATTTCCATCTAAGTAATTTAAGTTTAGTTCTTTTTATTTTATTCTCTGTCAAATACTGAGTACTTTCATATCTCATAAGGTAAGAATGGATATCCATTATCACACCTTTTTACGTGTGCCCAGATCATTTTTATATTTCCTATACAAAGCTTTCATCACACTTCTTCCACATGACCCTTCATAAAAGACATTCCTTTGCTAAGTTAATGAACCTGTCCCCCTCCTTTCAAGTTTAATCTCATCTCTGGTCGCGCTTACACCGTAATTTCTATAGTGAACTGTTGGGTGTGAAGGCTAGCAAGGACTATTCATATCCAAAATGGGTTTTATTCCTTTTTTTACTAACAAATAACCCTATATATAAGCAGTCAGTGTAATTATGTGGAAGACAGTTACAGTAATAAGGAAGATAATCAGTTTCTTTATTTTTTCATCCATTTTTTACTTTTTCTGTTAAGTCCATATATATGGTCCAAATTATCTCCTGTTGTGTCTCAAAGTCGAAACATCATTCTGACTATTATGATACAAAAGCAGAATAGTAATGGTAACAGGGAAAAAAAATTGTCACCTGAAATTACTTAACTCACCAAGCATAGTAGGATAGATATCCACGAGAGATACTACATTTGGTATTTGTTGCTGTTCTCTTAAACCTGGTCCCATAACTAAAAGAGGAACATGGGAACTTCCCTCATACATGCTCATTTTATAGAACTGACGGTGTTCCATAGCAAGTTCTCCATGATCTGCAGTGAATATAACAATTGTTTTTCCAAGAAGCCCAGTATCTCGCAGAGCTGAAATAATCTCACCTGCAACATCAAAAAGGTACTGAAAAGGATACATTCAAAATATTTCTTCCAAGGTCCGTCCATGCAAAGCAGCATGTAAATTTCAAGGAACCCTCCTAATCCAGTGGAGGAAACTCCTCTTTTGTTGCACATATATTTGTGCAATGAAAACACAACATATACGCCTCTATTTTGGTACGTACATTTGTGCAACAAAGACAGGGCCAAGATCAATGAAGTTGGTAGTTAAGCAAAGCACTTAGGCATCTTAAATATTAAAACTTTAAGGATGACTCATGCCTAAACATACTAGTTAAAAGATCTTATAAAATTACAACTGCAGTGCAGTTATTTTGCAATCCCTTATTTCCTGAACCTGTAAGGATTCCATTGTTTCATTCATAAAATGAGGAGGAGCATTTCTGTGTCTTTTAATTCACTTTGCCAATCTAATATGGTGTCCTGGTTTAGGTCATATGCCTAAAAAATTAGCTTATTTGATCATGAATTTCTTATTAGGATGCAAACAAATTCTTGTTCATTCATGGTCACTTTTCAAATCAAAAAATAAAATGCTGGAAATTAAGACCAACTTGCATTGTAAATTTTTTATCTGTAGACCTTCCTGCAAACTCTGAAAAATTCTAAATGTACAATTAATTATTTCTTCACAACTTTCACTAATGCGCTTCTAAAGGACATTCCAAATGTAACTTTATTCTTCAGTCATTGTGTAACAGTTGTTATCCAGTCTACACATTTGAAATCAGCTTCTAAGGAAAACAACTTATGCCCTAAAATGTATCTTTTCTTCCAGCTCAGCTTTTACAGTCTGTCCCCTTCACAAAAGTGTTTCCATTATTTCAGTTAGCACTTAATCAAAGAGATTTAGTTCCTCTTGTACATGGGTATCCTGGGTACAGAGGAAAAGAAGGGTGGAATTTCCAGCACTATTTAATAACATACCACCTATGTCATGGTGGGGGCATGGTTTTCAGGAGGAGACACTTAGGTGTGTTGAAGTTGATTAGTCTTACCTCTATGGTGGAAAAGTGTGAACTGCTCCCTTAACAGTTGCTGAAATCAAGGGAGGCTGTAACTGTTTCTGAAACTCTGACAAGCTGTAACTACTCCTGCAGCAGCAGGAAGATGCTGCTGCCATCACGGCTGCTAGTGCTTCCCCACTGCTGCCACTGTCAAGGCCAGCACTTACAGAACTCTTTATTTGGATTAATTAGCTCTCCAGGCTTTGCTTTGCTCCTGTTTTCCACTGTTTCCTCCAGGCTGGAGAAAGGATAACAAATTGCAGAAACTATTTTGCCTCATTGCTTTCATTTTTCTGAGCTGCAGGATCCAGTGGGGAGGAGATGGAGATGACAGGTGCCATCTTGCCTTTGTCTGGAAAAACCACACTAGGTACTCTCTGGGGGGTGTTTTCGCTTTTTTGTTGGTGAACACTCTTCCTGTGGGTGGAGCACTCTCCTCTTGTGTCCTCTTTTATTTATATTGTCTTTATTGCGAGTTTTTTGGTAAAATTGTTGTTCCCACTTCTGGCCTCTCCGAGTATTTCCTGTGCTGGGAAGGGGGTGGAGGAGGAGGGGCAGCTTGCATGGGTTAATTTTCCCATTGGGTTTTAAACCAGTGCAATGGGTCATGCCATATTTTGCTGCAGTCACAGGATTTTTACAGAGCTTCTAACTGCTGGCTGTGATTACTTTTCAGAGTGCTCCCAACTCAACTAAAATGGTATCCTCTCATTTATCATATAGACTGAATGAGCATCTTCCAACACCCAGATGTGAATTGTGGTGTTTTTTCTATTTTTTTCTTCCAAAGATCAGCCCTATCAACACTTTCTTTAAAAAATCAGAACTAGAAAACCCATTGTGTAATAAGACATTACTTACCCAGCATGGCATCTGTCTCTGCACACATAGCATAATAAAATGCTCTAATATTTCTCACTTCTTCCTTTGTAAACTCTCCTGTGCAATTCTTGGTGTACGATGTGTAATAGTCTACAGGATGCATCTCTGAAAGAGAAGACCACTTAGGTATTTTAATAGCTTCATAATTTACCTAAAAAATAAGAGAAAATTAACATTACTTTAGCAACTGAATTAAACAAGTTTTTTAACACAGATTTATTTTTAAAAAGTATAGCATAAATTCATAGTTCTCAATTTATGGCCCAGGAAACAGTAGCTGCTTATTTGTTACACCATGCAGCTACCTCCTCCATACTTCCCCACAGTTCCACAGGTAATTTTTTTTTTTTTAACCTATGAAAATCAACTAGAAACTAAGGCTAGGAGCCACAAATATGTGCTTCACCAACTGCTGTATATTTTTAAGAGAGATATCACAGAACACTCTTCTAGAGTAGGTACAGAATATTGGCAGAGAGTCTTTGTAATTATAGAATAAGTATGAACCTATGGATATAAAAGATTGTGTGTTATGTGGGACTAGAGAACAACCTGGAAAACCATGTAGTCTGGGAAAGCCTCCAGGACAGTGATGACAAGTCTTGGCATCGTAATAAAAAGAACTCACTACATTAATCCAATTTTCTAATACTTTCTACATGTTTCTACATAGGTCAATCTATTTAGTTATAAAGAAATGTAACATCAGTATGAAACCAAAAAGCCAATCTATTTGTATATTCAAACTGTGCATAGTCACAGATACTGTCTGCTTCAGTACTAGCTCTAGAGTCTTGAAATTTGACATACACATTTAGCCTTGGCTCTCATACTTGTAAATATTCTCTTAAATAAAAGGGAACTTGAGGCAATTTCCTCTTGTACTTTCACTTGTTACTTGGAGGAAAAGCCAGCCAGCTAAACAAGCTGATAAATCTGCAAGAGCTCTACTACCCACAAAAGTAAAACCTGGCTTTGTAACAGTCAAATAGACACAACAAAATATAAGTTTCCTTAGGATCTATAGAAAAAACGCTGCCAGAAAAAGTCATTAAGATAAAATAATAATGCTTTAGTCATTTTCTTGCTCCTCAAGGTCCTTGGCTACATTTTGGAGTTACATTTTGGACTTTGCAAATGGTACTTATCAGCCGCTTAAGATAAGAGAGCAAAAAGTGTCCCTTTCCATCCATGATTCTTTTCTACAGGACTTCAGCCTAGTTTTAAATATTCACAAAGCCACAATCCCTTTGTCTGTCTATGGTAATGTCCTGGGTAACCCAAAATGTTACTGTACTACATATCTATTTGTGCCATAAGATTGTTACTGTGCCTTTAAGACCTGAAGTATGGCTGGAACAAGAACTGCAGGGCAGCCAGGAGGTTCCAGTTTCTTTAAAAGGTCAAGAAACCCAAGCTGACTTCCTCTTCTGCTGAAGGAGGAGACACCGCTTCAGAGGAGCCTGATATGGGTGAATTTCTGGGCTTCCAACTGTAGCAACTTGGAAGAACTGCATTTAGTGAACAGAAACTGTATTTCCAGTTATCTTTGCAAACTCTAGGCAGTGAAGCTTGATCAGGGGGTTGGGCCACCCCACATCAGTGTCCAGAGACCAGTTTCCCCTGCTCCCTTCTCTAGCACACCAGCAGATCAGAAGGCACCAGCACCAACACCAGTGGAATCCGGTGGGTGCAAGAGGAAGCAGCAAACAGCGGTGCTGACCCCACATGTGCCAGAACTTCCCATCTGCCACTAGACCTTCGTAAGCTTCAGCCTTCCCAGGAGGGGTTGCTGCCATCCATTCCCTTTGTTTCTTGGAGTGCATGGTGGCAGGTGCCACCCTGGAAAGAGCCTGACGCCACTTTCCCTTTACCCCCTGCAGGCAGTCAGCAGCGGGGCGCTGTCAGATTAGAAGGGGGCTGCACCCCACCAGTTTGGGATCTCTTTGTTCCTGTGGAGCTCCTGTGATTCAGCAAGTTTGTATCCAGTGATTATTCACTGCTATTTTTTGCATGTTGCTGTTTCACTTGTTAGTAAATTTATATTTTCACTTGTATCTATTGGTATTGGTTCCTTATTGGTGGAAAGGGATTGGTTGAAACTAAGGGGAGGAGCTCATTTCAGAATGTCTACCTCTTTGAATTGTCTTACCAAGACACATATTTCACAACTAGGAAAGAAGCCACATGCCCTGAAAAATGACAACTTGTGCGAAACCTAGACGACCATCTGGTTGACAACACAGTGTTTCACAAACATACTGTGTTGATACTCTGATCTGTATTACAGCCCAAATAAACAGGACATTTAATTCAGTTCTTCACTTGTGTGATCAAACTTCTTCATGAGATTGCCTCTGTGATTTTAAAAGACTGCTTCTTCCATGACCAAAAAGGAGCTACACTGCAGAAGAACTGGCCAATGGTCAGTAAATGGTAGTATGTAGCCCACACAATGCAGTATGTATACACAGGGGTGGGAAGGAGCCCAGCAAACTGTGCAGTTAAGGTACTCTGACTGGATAAAAGATGACAAAAATTTGTCAAAGATGCTATAACTGTTTGTGACTCAAAAAAAGCACCTATGCTTCCCAAGATACATCTAACCTAGCAATCAGCACCCAGCAAGTTTTCCTTAATAACTAAGACAGATCTTCCTCTCCCTACAAACTTCTCACCGTTCCCAGAAGAGCCCACAACCCTCACTATGATGAAAAAAAATCGCATCTCTCAACCTTCATTTGTAAATCCTTTTTTTCTAGGTATTTGTATTTTTGGTACACCTAGGTAAAGAGGTTTAGCAGTTCTGTCATGGAAAAGGCCACAAGTTACATAAATTGCATACGGAGGGGTTTTTTGAAGTATAAAGTCTTATCAACCTAATTCTAATTCTGCAGCTGCAGAGAATAGTAATGCCTTTCTGCAATTAAATCTATTGTAGTAAATTTGTATTTTATGGCAGTTAATGTCAACTGGAAACTATACAAGACTGAAAGAAGTATCTCTTCTTTGGAATGGAGTGCTATATCCTAGTTTTACACATACAGACATAAGGACACCTTCTTGAAGGACACCTGCTTGAAAACCTACAGTAGCACAGAAGAAGTTAACAGAAAAGGAAGACTTCGCTGTGTCTTATGTTGTTTTATGTTCTAGGTCCATACTGCAGAAAAAGTCAATCTTTCACTGTAAAACTCAGACAAAATTATTACATATAGTATCATTTCTAACAAGCAAAATACACAATGTTCATAGCAATGAGCTTCAGACCATTACTAAAATTCATTTACAGCTAAGAAGAGCAACAATCTCATTTTTATTAATGTGTTCTAGCTATTGAACACTATACTTATTGATTCAATGACTACTGCTAACAAACCTTTTCCCACAACAGAGACAAATTTGTCACTTCTATTTTCTTAGCCTTTAATCAGAAATCGAATATCTCATTCAAGTATTTTCTTACTGTGTAGTGAAATATCAAAACTATCTTGAAAAACCATTATATAATAAAATATTGTATTAAAATACAGTTATTAATAAATTAGTATTTAATAAATACTAAATAAGTATTAGTATTATTAATAAATTAGTATTTAAATTTTATATTTACATACCTTTTCAAGCCAATAGGGAGATGTTAAAAATGTAGAGGATCCAAAATTTTCTCCTGCATAGGGTGATGGATACGGGTGCGGTAAATTTAGTCCCAAGTACAGAATAAATGGTTGAGTAAAGTTAACAGCTTCTTCCTTTATCCAATTTACTGCTTTATCGACATTTTGCCAATCTTTTTCCATTACTCTAAACTGCTTCCTATGGCCTGTAAGTTTCACCATGGGTCTTCCTTCTTGTCGGAGCAGGAAGTTAACATCCCTAGTCCAAGCTTCCACACGGTTACTGAAAATACATACACAAGTCACACACTCAACAGAAAATGTTTTCTTTGCTTTTCCTCCAAGCAAAAAGGATTATGAATTCCTGAAGAACTTCAGGAATTGCAACTTTCAGTTGCAATCTATTTGCAATACCTGCAAAAAGGAGAATTGTTATTCAATTGAGCAATAATGATTGTGCATATATTTTATAATCAGACCTTCAGCCTTTTTATGCCTGCTTCTGAATCTTCTTTCTTATTTATTACCCATTTATGTCAGAATGGCTCTTCTCACATCTACAAAATAATACTTAGAAATACCATTCCATCTTGTGAACCTCTCTCCACATTTTGGCACAGATTCACACACTATTTATTTGTAAACTGCGCCTGAGATTTTTATGTGAAAGAGTATAGTGGGAAATAACTTTACTGGTGAGGCTGCCTTTAGAAACAACACTCTGGATGTGGCTTTTTTTATTAATTCATTTAGACAAAAATCTGTAAGAATTATTTCTCTTGTATAAATCCTATCAAACAAGAATAGAAAAGAGTGTAAAGAAAGCAAGAAGGAGGGGAAAACGGCAACATTTTAATGATAAAATATTTTTGAACAGATTTTCTAATGTCATGGCAATTGTTGTCTCTCTAAAACACTAAAAAAAAATCTGAGCTGCAAATATCCTTGTTTCTTTGCTAGAGTGAATGATGGTGGACATTGGTAAGAGGCAGACTACCTAAGACCCTGACTAATCATCATCTTGTTCATGGCAATTTCAATATAACCAAGAAATTACAAAGGAAAGTATAAAACTGCTCAAAGTTTGATCACATGCTTTTATCAAAACACAACATTATTACTGTTTAAAGAGCACCTAACTAGTTTTATCTCCAAAGGAATTTTACCAATGCACTTTAACTTCTAGAAAAGCTATCTGTAACAATTTTTTTATTCTTTTAACTTCTTGTTTAGGCTCACACTTTCAACCTACACAGGCTTAAATAAATTACTTAGAACAATATAGGGTATCTGGTTTACAGAGAAAGCATGTTTCATAAACATTAAAATGAAATTCTGACAAAGGTGTGTGTGGGTGTGTCAAATTGCACCTAATGTCATAATACTGATTTATACAGAAAAAAAATACTATGTAGGCCATAGGCCAGTCTGATTATCCAGTCAGACTGAGATTAGAATCAAGTTTAAAGAACCAAATCCACTCATAACTAAAAAGGAAGCATTAAATAACTCTAGCCTGTTTGTCATTAAAGAAAAAGCTTCTCTTTATTATTATTTTAACAACAGACATCATTATCAGTCAGTGAGATAGAGCATGTTCATAAAAACAACACAGAATGAAGATTCCCCAGCAGCCCATGGAGAAGATGGTGAGGAAGGCTGTACCCTTGCAGTCCATGGAACAGATATCCATTTGCAGCCCACGAAGTCTCCCACACCAAAGCAAATGGATATGCAAAGAAGGCTGTGATCCTGTGAAAAGCCTGCACTGGACTTCCAGCAGGACCTGTGGACCTGCAGGGAAAGGAATACAGGCTGGAGCAGGTTTACTGGCAGGACATGTCACCCCCTGGGAAACCCACACTGGAGCAGTTTGTTCCTGAAAGAGCACATCCTGTGGAAGGAACCCATGCTGGAGCACTTTGTAAAAGAACATAAGCCGATGGGAAGGACTCACTTTGGAGAAATTATTTGGGGTGGGACCCCACACTGAAGCAGAAGAAGGTAAGGAGTTCTCCCCTCACGAGGAGTGAGTAGCAGAGACAATGTGTCATGAACTGACCACAGTCCTGTGAGTAGATGTGGTAGAGAATTTGGAAGTTAAGCCTGGGTAGAAGGGTGATGGAAAAGTGTTTTAAGATTTGGGTTTACTTCTCGTTGCCTTACTCTGGCTTCTAATAAGCAATAAAATAAATTAATTTTCCTAAGTTAAGTCTGTTTTGTTGCATACCTGAGTGATCTCTCTCAGTCCTTATCTTCACCATTGAGTCATTGTTTTTTCTCCTTCCTGCTCACTGGAGGAGGTGGAGTCACAGAACAGTTTGTTCTATCATGGTGACCCTGGTCCCACCACAACGGCACAAGTCTTTGAACACTTATGGCCTTCAAAAAAAACCCTCAAAACCTCTGACATTTTGTGACACTAGGCTTAATATTTAATTATTATAGGTATGGGGTTTTGTTCTGCTTTTCCTATACTGTTAGTACTATTAGGAAGTCAGGAAGTCTTAAGGCAAGGCAAAAACAGCTTATGAATTTCACTTAGGGAGCAATAATACCAGTATTAGAAAATAACCATTCATGTTGGGCAAAACCAGTTTCTGTATTACCTTCCAACTACAGGTAAAAAACAAAGTACAGCTGCAAGAGATATGCTTGCTTCTCCATGAAGTTGCAGGACAGATCTCTGCTAGGCACCTAACACAATTTCTTTTAAGTTAAAGCTACTATCATTTCACCTGGAGACTGAAACCACATGACAGCACACTACATGATTTGTTTACTGCAGCCCATTTCACAGCAGGAGAATCTACCTGATTACCTTACTGAATGATGTCCAGAAGTAAAGTCCAATTTCCCAAACTTCTGTGTATGGTAGCCATTCTTCTCCATGAGATCCATCCATGTTACATAATCTGGGTTTAGACCTTTGAAGTTATTCCAAGATTCTGTTATATGAGTGAAAAGACCACTCCACATAGCTGGGGAAAAAAATGATGAGTGATTAGTACTCCCTACCTATAAGGTTGGGAAGGGATTAATCTTCTCATTATTACAGAGGTAAAAAGTCCAAACTGTGATACAATAGAACAAGGAATACAAAGTATTACTCTTCCAAATCTTATTGCATAGTCAATACATGTATCAAAATTTACTCAAATAATCCCCAGAATTGCAGAAGAATGTCCTATCTTTCCAGGTGCTATGCAATCATTAAATCAAGTTCTAGTTAGACCAGAAAATATTCTTCTTGATTTCTGAAAGAAAATGGCATGGTAGTAGAGATCCTGATTAAACAATCCTATATTTACATGTGTTTCAGAATATAAGTTACCCTTACTACAGTTAGATTTAATGTGAGTTTAAAGTTAAGTATATTTGTGGAGAGAATTACAATACAGTATTCTCATAAATACAATATGCCCTCAATTTTATTCTTTTTAGGCAATCTACTTCACTATCACTTGCAGAAACAAAGTGAGAATATTAAAGAAGATACCAAGAAGAAAGGAAACCAAGGCAAGAGTTGCAAAGGAACTATGAGGGAAGATTTTTTAAGTGAATTCCTATTCCTTTGCAGCTTATAAAGAATCATTCACTCTTTGCAGTGCTAATTTAGAGTTAAAGGTAGTTCCTAAACAGAACTAAGTTCATTTCACAAGCAATAGAAATATCCTGTAAGCAAAGTGCATCAGCCCCATATGGCAATACCGGTCCTTTCCCAACTCCAAAGCCCTCTTTCCCATTATGTCTTCAGGTATCATTCCTGACACCTCCACAACAGATGTACCCTCAGTTCCTTGCAGGTATCCAAGCTCCTGGCTAACCAAAAGATGTCCTGCTGGTTCAGAGCCCCACATATGAGGTCAGTAGTTACAGCTACCTATAACATTACACACAAGTGATGAATTGTTTAATTCATTATGCACTTTCTCACAGGAGTACTAACCTGCCATTTGCACAAACTTCTTAAAATTAAATAATATTAAGTATTGTTCTTAGCAAAAAAAAAAAAATGGCTGAATGACTCAAGCATCAAGAAAAAGAAAGGAAGGCTGACCACTTGTTCATGTAACATCATCCACTTAAAATGTGACCATGAGAAAAAAGAATGGGGACTAGGTAATCAATAAAGAGAATATTAAAAATGTAACCCTATATATGACAAAAGTAGACTGCCTTTGTCTGCTGCTTCTTTCAGTGTATGCTTTGAGAGTGAAGGGGGACCTTTCTATAGCTAGATCAAGGAGGATTTACATTTTATACAGATTAAGGAGGGTTTTTGCAACAACTGAAAAAGGTAGAAATGTTTTAAGATGTAACCTTTGATTGAGGAATACAGTTTCCTTCTATCTTCCTAGCAAATTCTGCAACTGTGAAATTGAACACAGAACAAGAATCACATTAAGTAAAGAAAAACATGGAAGTATTCAATTAAAGCTACTGAAAGATGCGTCATGTATCTAGAAGACTGTGGCAACTGCTACCACTTTATTCAGCTATTATTATTTATTTCTCTTTGCTGAATACAGGAAAGATATTTATTAACTTCGTATTGGGAAGAGAGAGTAGTTCTGAGTGTAGTTTCAGCACTGCAGAACAAATCGATGATTTCTCTACAAATCCAGAAGACTTTTTAAAAATATGAAGCTTCAGTGGAGTTTGTAAAAAGATTTGGGAGCTTACACTTAACTGAAAAAGGAGAAACAAAAGAAAAACAAAAGAATAAAGGACGAAACATAAGAAACAGAATAGATAAACAGATGAAAGAGAAGAATACCATAAGAATTCAAACACAGGCTAAAAAAAAAGGATCTTATTGAAAAACAAAACAAATCCCTCCCCATTAAAAAACTTCAAATTCCCCATCATTACCACAAATTTAAATTGACATATGCAAGCATTTATCTGGTGTTTTGCTTGGTTTTTGCTTGTATCTTTGGTTTTACCTGCACGGGAAGGACAACAAATTGGAGAATTGGTGTAGGCATTAAGAAAAACAGTGCCATGTCTTTTCATAAAATTTATGGAAGGTAAATCTACAGTGTGATTTCCAGGCAAAAATGTCAAGCGTCCATCCTGCAATGAGACAAAAGCAACACATAAACAGCATTAATGCAAACTGTCGGCTGCATTAATTCATGTATTTGTTATTGTGGACTGGTGTTGCTCAAATGCTGCCAATTCTATGCAGGTTTGGAAAACAGCCTTGAGAAGCTCTAGATAGAACAATATAAAAAGGATCACTTTTGAAAAAGTGAAATGGAAATAATAACTGGGCTTCTTTATAGTAAAATTAATTCCACTGTATCACTACACATATTCCAAGCTCCAGTTCTGCAGGGGTGGGGTTGTACCATGACACATTCAATGGGAATAGGTGCAGTGAACAATAAAAAGGAGTAAGGCTGGATCCCAATGTAGATAGATGTATGCACTAGCACATATTTCTGTGAAATCATCACTGATTCCTCATCCTTTCTAAAGGTTTATCCATACCACTTCTCTGTGAACTTATTTGAAACTATGGACTGGAAAAGGGATCAGAAAGCTAAAGAAAGGCTATTCTCCCACAGAAATCCCACCCACAATGGTTCCCTTTTGATACTTCCATAATGCTAATTTTGATGCTATCATAATGCTTATTTCATTTTAATAACTTATTTGTTTAGACAGATTTTTCAATCAGTAACTTAAAAAAGATTAAACATTTTGAATAGGTAATTTTACAGTAAAATATTATTATCACACAAAACCAGGTTTGATGCACATTTCACATCACTGTGTTTTATCTGTCACTTTTATTCCCTTCCTTGGTTGAATAAGATGTGCCAACACAGCCCCAGCCTAACTGGCTCTTCAGTGAACAGATAGGCAACAGAGCATCTGCAGTTTTAACTGCAGAAAAATGTAATTCCCGGCATTTGCTTTCTGGCAGAAATACTCTTGGATAACCCGGCATTGTAGAGAGTCACTTCATTCGGCACCAGCAAACTAACTGCAGCATCCCAGCCTCTGAACTCAGCTCATATCAGAACATGCTAAATGAGCAATCACCTAATCATAAATGGCATCTTGAACGAGCACTCACTACAACAAACTGGAAATAAAGCTGTAACACACAGTAAGAACTTGAACAAAACTTTGGACTGAAAGTGCTCTTTAGAAAGTCGTCCTGGTTCCAGCCAGGATAGGGTTCATTTTTGCAGCAGCCAGGAGGGGACAAGGCTAAGACATGGAGGTTATTGTGTACCACACGTCATTTTCCAGGAACAGGGGAAGGGGTCCCTTCCAGGCCAGAGTAGCGCGGCAGCCAACAGGTACTGTCGGGCTCTGCATAGTATAGTGGCGAGCATTCAAATGTGAATTGCTCACCTCTCTTTTACATTTTTGTTATTAATGTTATTGCTGTTACTGTTCTAGTAAATTGTTCTAGTTCTGCTGTTTCTAGTAAATCATTCTGACCCCAATCCATGACCTTTATCTTTTGTGTCTCCAATTCTCTGCTCCAGCCTGCCGCAGAGGAATGGGAGGGGGACAGAGAAGCAAGCAAGTGGTACGTGGTTTGGAGTGATTTCAGTGGGAACACTAAATTGGAGAATACTACTCCTAAACCATGACAAAAGTACTCAACTGCTGTGCAGTCCTGTCAACAACACGCTATTAAATTTCTCCAACAAAGTCTTGTTTGAACAGCTGGAGAGAAGAGTTCCTTACATTGATACTTTGATACCATATTCAATGACACAGCAGCAAAATAACTCTATATTCTTGGCGTCACAGTACACTTGGGGTACTGTGACATGATTATTGTTTCTACAGATGACAGGGTACTCAGTGAAAGTAGTAAGTGTCATGAATTGGCTGAGAAGGTGGAAGCTCAGCAGCTATTTCAGGAAATCCATCCCCTAAGAACTGTGTAGGATTTCCAGGTTTTGAAATACCTATGGAAATAAAATTACTTTAACACAAACAAGCACCTTTCATCCAGAAACCTGAGCTGCATTGCAGCAAAGCCTGTCATGCATCACACAGTAAATTTCAAGTAGCAATTCAGGAGCTGAATTGCCTACTAGCACATTTCAGCAGG
>NW_005054352.1:3111387-3112898 GCF_000277835.1 Geospiza fortis | reverse complement strand
TGCCTGGTGTGACACAGCAGCAGAAAGCTAGCTGCTCAAGCAAGAGGTCACTGTTCTGCAGGCCAAACACAATCCAGCATTACTGTGAAGAAAATTCTTGTCCCACTTGGCAAAATACCTGTGATTCCTTCACAGGCAGTGTGACCCACAACAAAGGCAGGCATACTTTCTAATAAAAACCCAGACCTTTTAACAGCTTGCAAGACTTAAGCTTTTTTCCAGAAAAACTGTTAGTTTCAACAGTACCCCATCCTTCCTAATCTCTACTAGTGATGTAATCAAAATGGTTCATCTATTTCTATCTTCAAACCAATCTCAGAAAAAAAGCTTACAACACATTTCTTTTACTCTTCTTTGTATGCACTATGCAAAGATGACACTTTTCAAAAATAGCGCCTTGTTCTTAAGTGTTTCCATAGGAATTCCACAAAAAATGGGTTTTATCTTTTTTTTTGTTAAGGGTTACCTCATTAATCATTTTAATACAGTTTACAACAATCTTCCTGCTTAAAGGAGATACAAAAAAGTTCACCTGAAGTTTGTCTGCAGCTGCTGCTAGCCTCTGGATATAAAATGGACATTGACTAACCCTCACAATCTTAAATACTGTAATTTTAACTATTGGTAAATAGACTTCTAGTAAAAGCTGACAATTTGGAGAAAAAAATCTCATATTATTTTGGACTATTAAGAGAGACTATTTACTGAAAATAAAACTAATAGAGAATAGAGTCAAAGGAAGAAAAATCAATAAGGAGTATTACATAAATAAAAAAGGAGCTATTTATTTATCTTTGAAATCACAATGAATGTGTTTAAAGATAGGGTTTGAAAAAAGATAACACATGTTTACCAAATAAATAGGAAAAAATCATCCCAAGAAAAACAGGCAGCAGACAAGAAGCCAACTGCTTTTGTCAGTGCAGTCAAGGAGGGAAGCCCAAGAAGGCTAGGGATCAAACTTCCTCAATGACTAAAGAGAGGTGATGAAACATGAAAGCACCTGGAGCTTAACACCACGGAGCTTGTTTGATACTACAACAAGGTGACTTCAGATGAGTTAGAGAAACCAAGGCTCCCCAGAGTAAAACACATCAAAGCATTTTTAGTGTGCTGGTGAAAACAGTGAGAAAACGGTGAAGATACATGCAAGGATTAGTATTTTTGAGTGGGAAAATTTCTGTGTCTGAAGGGTAAACCAAATATACTAATAAATCACTGCGACGAAGCTGCTAGATGCCTACTGCTAGAGATACATGTGTGACAAGTTTACTGTGTTATACCTTATAAGAGCCTCAATAAACCCGTATTTGGTACCCAGTAAGTCAGTAATTTCATCTGTGATTCTAGAAATTCGCTATCCCATTTGTTGTGGAGACTTAACAGCCATAGGACTTACAATGGGAATGGTAACAGGGTTTAGCGACCTTGCTTGCCATTAGGCTTTTCAAGCGAACCGAAGAGCATTGACTCTACACACTAGCCCTGCTCCAGGGGCGGCCGCCCTGCCA
>NW_005054352.1:3076431-3110438 GCF_000277835.1 Geospiza fortis | reverse complement strand
TTCGCGGCTCCGGACCCCACCCGCAGGCCGGGCTGGATGGCCTCGGTCGGGGGCCGGGCGCCTCCCCGGTGCCCAGGTTTGCGCCGAAGGGTTTTGCCTGTTGGTGCTGTGCAGCTCAGGCTGGACAGTGCCCGCGGTGGGGGGCGTTTGTGACGGCCGAAGCATCTGTTCCCTCTTAGAAAGCAAATTTATCTCCAGGAGCTGCTGAGCAGTGCAAGTTCGACAGATTTCTTTATAGGTTCTGAGGGAATCCTTGAAATTCGATGTCATCCTATGTCCAACCATTCCTTTATTTTCGCTTTGCAGCTCCTAAAACGTTTTTTGTTCTTCAACTGGTTGCGTTTTTCATCTTTTTTGGGTCCTGGCAGCAGTAGTGTTGTTTCTCAATCTCATCCTGCCTCGGCAGCTTTGACTGTGGTGTTTCTAAAGTTCATTTTGGTGTACAACATACACCAAAACATTGCAAGATTGCTTTGCTGTGTTCTTAAATGCTTTTTCTTTTTTGATTCATGGCAGTAGTCAGAGGCAGAATCTGCTGTAGTTGTGCGTGAAGGGCGGGCCGCACCGGGGTGTGACAGATAGCCTCGGTGCTGCTGTAGAACGCACACAGAGAAAACCCTGATTCTTAGCAGCCTCTGGAATACATTTCTCGGGCCATAGGGTTCTTAAACACGGTTCACTGCGTAGTTTCTTTTTAGAGAGGATCTGCTATGTGTAGGGTGTTTTCTCCTGAGCCTAACTACGGGCTCTTAAACACCTCTTCCTTTAATTTATCTTAACCTGTACAAAAAGTTTCGTTCTTGGATAGCTACTTTGTATCATTTAACTCTTTGGAATAATGACTGAAACCTGCACTGGAGCTAAATGTGAGTAGTTTCAACCATGCCATCTTTTTCTTCAGTTTCTGGTACTGTATGCATTTTGGCATACTGCACTATATTTCTCTGTTTAAAATAACCCCTGTGTAATAAAAGTATAAACATTTTGTATGTGTCAGAATATCTATTTTTACAAGAACTGATGGTATGTCCTTTGTATTTAGCAGCCACGATGTCAAATAAGGAGGTGAAGGCAGCATTAAAGAGTGCTAGAGATGCAATAAGAAATAAACAGTACAAGGAGGCCTTAAAACACTGCAAGGTAATTAATTTTATATTTGGAAGGCAACTTTGGGGCTTTTTGCACATTTTGTTCTTTTTCCCATACCTCTACAGCTGTATAATTAATAGTGCAGAGTGTAGAGTACCATATTGATGTGATAATTGAGATGGATTTTCAGAATTAACTTGATTGATTATTTGTGTTAGTTTCCCACATGTAAACTTTTATTCGCTTTCCTTTTGAATTTACTTACATGTGGCGATAAGAGTGTTAAGTCTAGAATGGTAGAGATAAAAATCCATTTCTAATCCAGACGTTCTAGGAGTGCTTTAATTGCTGAGCTGCAGCACTAGCTCAACACTTCACATGCGAAGCATCCTCTGCTATAAGAAACTGAGGTTACTAATGTCAGCATCTTCCTTAAAATTACTTAACTCCTAATATTGCCATATAAAATAATCCAGCAAACTGTAGTGATAAAACTCAGTACATGGGTGTATAAGTTACATTTCTTTAATCATACTAATCTTTAATAATTTCTTTAATCTTTTTTTTTTTACTTAAAATTGTGTGGTTTTAGGCAGTCTTGAAGCAAGAAAAAAATAACTACCATGCTTGGGTATTCATTGGCCTGGCAGCTGCTGAGTTAGAGCAGCCTGATCAGGCCAAAGGAGCATACAAGAAGGCCATCGAACTTGAACCAAACCAGTTACTGGCATGGCAGGTATGTGAATATCCAACTTTTGTTTCCCTCAAAAGTATCACTATGGAATTAAATATAGGAACAAAGCAGAGTTGAGACTTGTATCTTGTTTTCTTGAGGCCCTTAAGTTCCACAGAACTTTGGAGTAGATGGGGTTCCTGTTAGTTGTGTGTCCAATGTAAAATGATGGTGAACTTTATTTTCAGTATATCTGAGTTTGTATTTCTTATGTAGACTACACAGCTGTGACACATGCAAGGGTGAGCACTAATTGAAACAAATTAGTAAATTTGTCCATGTAAAAATTTCTATGCTTGTAGCTCAAGATACACGTGGCAGTTATTCTCTTATGGATAGAAAATGTTTATCTCGTAATGTGTTTTTCCAGCTTTCAGCATCAAGTGGATTGTTAATGAATGTTGTTGTTACTTGAAATCAAAAGTGTACATTTAAAATAGCTGTGTGGTGTGTGCATTACAGCCTATTGCAATATAGGTTTACAACCTACAATTTTGTTACGTATTGATTCATGAAACATAAGGTTTCCTATTAAGTCTGTTGCTGATATCAACAGTCAATGTTCTTCTAAGATAATAAGGTTCTTAGTATTTTCAGTATAAATGCTATTTTAAAGTATAACTGTTGGGCCCTAATTTCAGTGTATGTTGAAATTTCCTCACTTTTGCATTTAGGTTCTGGCTTTCTTGATACAATATTTGGATGTATATATACGTTATTATATATTTTGCATATTACATATACATATATATGTGGTTATAAGACCTAGTGAAGTTGTATATTGTCTTTTGTGCAGACCAGATCAAGTAATAGATATAAGTTTCAAAAAATTGTTGTTATTAGTAAAGGAAGTGAAGAAAGCTTTTCACTTAATATGAGTAGATTGAGTGGGCTGTGCAGAATTCTGCACAGTGATTGACCTCATTGAAGGCAGTGGAATATTTTTTGTGTACAGATAGCATTCTCATAAAATATAAGCATTGTTATAAAATCTCACTTCCTTTGCTTTTTTTTGTTTTTGTTTTCTTAAGGGATTAGCAAATTTGTATGAGAAACCCAACCAAACAGATGTCAAAGGAGACTTAGCAGACGTTTACCAAAAACTCTTGGAACTTTATGAAAGGTAAAGCGTATTGAATGCTGTAAGTTCAGTCTTAAGATCTCTAGTTCTGTGAATGCCATTGGTGGTATAGACTTTGGGTTTTTAAAGCCTTCTGACCTCAGTAGTTCAGCCCTTTTGCTAAGGTTTTCTCTGCTTAGGTAAGTTTTCTCTTTCCTGTTCCTTTTGATAGAGTGAAGACTCTCTTAGCTTACCTGTAGTTGAGGCTAGTAGTTTAGTGAATTCCATGTTATCCTATTTCTGTCTAAGCTTGAAGCATTTAACTCTGATAAGTGATTGCCTGCATTAATAAGAAGGCTTATTTTTCACTGCTTTAAGATCACAGAATATGTGTCATGCAATTTGTAGAGGCACAGTTCTAAACAAATCTAGCTCAGCTGTCACTGTAGCTGACTGGAGTGCTTGGTTACTTTGAAAACTGATCCAAAAGTCCCTAAAAGTAATTTTTTTTTGTTCAGAGCAGCAATGAGTAAAACTTATAGGGCAATTTTTAGTATATAGTCTAAATATTAGTTTGACAATTGAATTTACTGAAAATTATTTGTCAGAATTTGAAAAGCGTTACACTGTTATATGAAAATCTTAGCTTGTTTTGGGGGGATTTTCTTTCTTTCTAGTGGTGACAAGCAGAAATGGTTTGATATATGTAACAAGCTTGTGGAACTATACCATCAAGAAAAGAAATATTTAGAGGTAGGTCAAGCACTTTCTTACTTCTAACAATTATTTTCCATTTGATCTAACTACTTTTCGTCAAGGAATCCCCATTCTTATGGGCCACAGACCACTTAAGACCTCCTTGTGAACCAAAACCAGGAGGAACTGATTTTAACTGTATTTTGTCTTTTCCACTGGGTGGGACTTAGATGCAATCCATTAAACTGACAGAACTGGCAAAGACTGTTAGTATTGAGAATGAAAGGGCAGAATATTATCTTTCTATTGTATTTCTAAAAGTCATAAGTGGTATCAAATGCAGTATGTGTGAGTCAGGTGTCCTTTGCCTGGCTTGGCCAGTGCTGGGTGTCCGATGAGCCTTTCACTGGTGGGGTGATCCCTTCCTAGGCTATTACTGAAGCTTCATTCTAGAGGATAAGGTGGGATATGTACACAACCTCAACTTGATTGCATATGTCTTCTGTACTGCATTCCCAACACAATGATAAGGACACAAAAAACCTCTTCAGAGCAACACAAGCTTTGTAGAAATCATTGTGACCCTAGTCAGTACCATGAGGTGGAGTTGTCAACAGTAATGTTTCCTGCAATCTCTGTAATATTGTTACAGAATGTCTATGCTGTTCACTTTGCTCTTTGAAAAAGCGGTTTTCTTACATGGTGGTGCATGATTGTATTCTATGTCATCTTCCCACCTCTCCTCCAGCAATGGAACATGGAAAATTTTACATAGCCTTCAGCCCCACGCTCTGTGCTATCAGTTAGCTCCAAAGCCTCATTGTATACCAGCTTCTTAAACTAAATTTAAAGCTGATAGTTTAGCATATGAAGGCGTACTTACTCTATATGGAACAAGAACCTGAAGATAGCCTTCAGGGTCCTGTTTTTTCTTTCCATTTTTGTTGACTTTTCCATACTGGAATTTCAGTGTGGACTGCTGCTTTTGTTCTCTTTCTGTTTGTAGTGACCTAGATATTTAGATCTACTTTTACTGTTGGTTTCCTTCAGGAACCAGAGTCAGAATTAATATACTCTTGATGTTCTCTAGCTTACTTACTGTACCTTGGAAGGTAGAGAGGTTCCACACAATGCTTTGGGACTTGATATTTGTTTAATCAGAAAGCAGGTAAATCTGGGTTATTGTAAATGTTGCTGTGTTGTCTACCTTAGAGTGATAGAGTTTGATACCAAAGGGGTAAGCCAAGAATGAGGAGTTCTACTGTGTTTGTGCACTTTTGGCAAAGAAACAGGGTGTGCAGAATCTGCTTCCCGAGCAAAAGGAAAATAAGGGGAGGTCATCTGGCTTAGGAATGCAGCTGCTGCCTAAACAAGACTATAAAAGACTGAACCAGGGGAGGGGTTTATGGTAGTAAGTGATTACAATATGTATTATTGTGACTGTGTATAAGTATTATTGATGACTGTGTATAAGCAACGCACTTGCGGAAGATCGGAATGCGCGCCAGGTGGAGCAGTCCTGCGTGTATCCCTTACCCAGTAAATTAAATAATGCCGATTTCTTAAAGCTGCATTGGTATTAAGGAGTTTATTTACACAGTTTTAAGTGAATTTTGGTGACAAGTTGACTACTTGTATCAGACTTTCAGCTCTTTAAAGAGTAATCAGCATGGGTCATTTGTTCCTTTTGACAGGTGGCTGAAACTTGGCAGAAACTAATAAGGATGAAACAGGAGGAAGGTGCAGAAAAGGCAGAGCTTTATCAGCTTTGGAAGAAGATGATCCACTTACTGAAAGACAGTACAAAGAACCAGGATAATAAGACTGGGCAGTTGGTAATGTTTCTCTCTCCTTATTCAGCTAGGTACATATATATGTCCAGTGCAACTAGTAATTGCAGCCTGTTTGTCTGAGTTGACTGTTCTCAATGTTCAGAGGTACTAAACTTCTGAGGAAAAGTGGGGCAATTTTACCTTCTGACAGAAACGGCAAATGTGCAGCAGCCTGAGGTGTAATGAGTCACCTAAGTTCTTCACAAATTGTTCTAGCATGGTTTATTCTACAGGGTGTAGTCCTTCACTAGCAGACTGCTCCAGAAGGGTCCTTTTCTTACTCTCACATATTGTCATTCCTCTCTCTGCCTAGTTACATTGTTGCACTGGTTTCTTCCCCTTCTTGAATCTGTTATCCCAGAGGCACTCCCAGCGTTGCTGATGCTCTTGACCTCAACCAGGCATGTCTATCTTGAAGCCAGCTGCATCAACTCTGTTGGACATGGGGAAGGTTTCCAACAGCTTCTCATAGAACCCACCCCACTTAGCCTCCCTCTAGCAAAGCTTTGCTACACAAAACCAATGCAGATGTTCTTCAAAACAGCAAACTTTCCCCTGCTTTCATCCAAGTAGGAAGAGATGGATTTGTGAGGTTTTTCCATTTCTTTGTACCTATTCTTTTTCCTAGATAGAAATATTTTGGTTCAAATTTTCTTTTCTCCTCTAGATATTAAGCTTTAACTTCTTAGGAAAGTGTCAAAGCTGATTGAAACCAAACACAATGATCATGAGTCCTGTGTTCTCTGTGGACAAAGTTAATTTTGTTTTATCTGATTTATCTGTTCTTGGGAGATGAACCTCCTTCAACATGAAAGGTGGAAATGTATCACCTCCAGTCCACTTGATAGCAGTGTTTCAGAAAGGAGAAAATACAAATTGAAGTTATTTCAGATAGCAGAAAATTTAATCTGGATCTGTACTTTTAAAAAAAGCAAAGGCTTTGACTTCAAGCTAGTGTAGAAAAGAGGTGCTGCAGGAAGCACTGCTTTTTTGGAAAGGAAAAATAATTTCAATTTTTTAAATGGCATAAGCCTCAGGAATAAGTTTCACAAGCAAATCTACAGCTTACTGCAGTTTCAAGTGAAGCACTTGAATCTGGAAGGCTGTGGACCTGAAGGCAACACACTTCAGTATTTCTCTAGTGACAAGCTGGGTACAACTTTGTTTAGCGTGCTTGTTTGTAAGCCTGCACTCTGGTGCCTGTGTTCCCCAAAGAGTCAAGAAAAAAGATTAGATAGACTTCTAGATTTCTAGACCAGAGTGGAGAGAGAAACTAGTTTACCTTATAGGATAGTAAACTAATTTCCTTCTTTGAATTGGGATTAGTTTTGAAGAACAATCTATGTTCTTAAAAATTTTACCTTCCTTGTACCATCTTATGTTTTGTGGCATCATATTATTCCTTCATCTTGTACTAGACAATTTAGATGCTTTAGATGCTGAGTGCTGCTTCATGATCAGAAACTTGCTTCATGTCTTTCTCTGTTCATAGCACTAGTGTATTAAGTAGGATCTAGGTAATAACATGTAACTACCCACTTTAATATGGAAGGGCTGGAAAGCATGTTATCTCCTCTAAGGAGCAGATAACTTTTGGGTTTTCCTAGTTAGGAGAAGACTGAGGGGTGCCCTCTATTGTCTGCAGCTTCCTGAGCAGAGGAAGTGGGAGGAGGAGGTGCTGAGCTATTCTTTCTGGCATCTAGTGATGGAATGTGTGGGATGGGTTCACAGGACTTGACATGTGGCATCATTTCTTTACCAAAAGGGTGGTCAAACATTGAAGCAGCCTTCCTAGAAGGTCAGTTGATGTCCCAGATCTATCAGCATTCAAGAGGCTTTTGGTCAATGCCCTTAATAACATGTTTTAGCTTTTGGTCAGATCTGAAGTGCTGAGGCATGTGGACTAGATGATTGTTGTATGTTCCTTCCAACTGAAATATTCTATTCTATGAAGATAACATTTCCCTAGAATAATTTTTTTTGCACTCCTGCTTTTTGTTATTTCAGCTTTTGACTGCATTCGAACATGCACTGCACTCTGCTGACACTGTTCCTGGTGAAGACCACCAAAATCTTTACAAAGACTTCATACAATGCTTGTCAAAAGTAAGGTTATGTTAAAGCATCTTTCTAGTAAGAAAATAGATCTGTTATTTCGCATCTGAGAACTCACATAAATAACTGTTTACTCTTTTTTCCTTTCTAGTTTCCTCATGAAGTCGCTAGATTGGAAAAGGCTTGTGATGATATGATGGCTTTGTACCCTACTATGACTTACCCTTTGGAAGTACTTTGCTTGCACTTTGTTCAGTCAGGTGAGTATGATGGATTTAGGCATTTCTGGGGCTTAAATTTTTTAAATAGTTTATTTTGTGACAAACTGTTTACAAGTGTTTACCTTTCACAAAGAGTGTACAAGTACTTTCTTTACTTCTGTGTTATGTTTCTGGAAATAAGTTTTTGGTCCTTGACTTGTCATTTTCTTGCCCTGTAATTGAAGTTACAGTGACTGTAAGTGACAAAAACCTGCTGTAAGGGAAGTCCAGCTCTTTGAATTTTCGAAGAAAAATGCCTCACTTGAAAGCAGCCTCTCTGGATAAATGAAGATTAGCTTCTTGACCTTTTAAGAAAAGTGAAAGGGTGTTAGCCAGTGCTCTGAGGTTCACGATGAACTATGCTGAGGTTATTTTTGACACAGATTCTCTTCCATCACAAAAAAAAAAAAACGCAAAAAAACCCACAGAAAAACCCCAGATGAACATTTGTGAAACTAAGTTAGAGAGTGTGCCTTGTGAGTAGGGAATAACAGATCTGTTTAGATATGTATTCTGAGTAGAAAAGGAGACCTTTTGAGGGGAAAAAGACAAAACCTGGTGTGTTCAGAAGTGCAGGGATCTGAAACTATGCATTACTATTTTTAGTCATTTACTGAACAACATTGCAATAGGGTTGGACACTTCCTCAAAATTTTCAAAGGTAATTATTGGATTTTAGCTTTTCATTCTGTTGTTTAAGGCATCAGAAATCGATTTTGTGTCTTTTTAAAGCAAGGAAACCAAGTCAGAAAAAAAATACCCCTCTAGGAATAACTTCCAGCTTAGGTAGAAAAAGAGTTTTTCCTGTTTTGGAGAAATGGAATATGATAACAAAATACAGCAAGTGTGAATTTTTCACTTTGTTTTGGAAGTATGAAGACAAATGAGGCCCAGACTCTCAATTTGTAAAGTGTTTGAAAATGCTTTACATTTTGGAGAAACGAGCAGAAACTAATTTTCAAAGGAAAAGGTTAGTGCAATTCTTGTACACTAGCACTGGCAATATCTCATCATCCTACAAGCTTCTTGGAGGGGGAAGGATGCTTTCTGTTTTAGAAAGGTTGTTTGTTTAGATCTGAGTCATGTGTTTTAATCCTTCATGTCCTCCCCTTCTCACAGGCTTGTTAATTTAGATGCATTGTAAAGTCACCTTTAGCAAATGCAGATGAAAGCAACTGTAATGCCACATGAATCAATAATTTCTTAGGGAAAATAATAGTTTGAAGATTGTTGCAACAAGTCACAAAGTTCTTGTAAATATTGCCAACTCTACAATCACAGCTAAACACAAGCACCAAAAGTTAGTGACATCAGTTAAAATTAAGCTAAAACATTAAATTATGTGGTTTTACAGCGAGGTAGTTTCAGCAAGCTTATCCCAGCAAATTAGTAGGTACACAATGTCTCTTTTGGAAGGAAATTATATTGATTTATTTGTGACAGATTTTGGCCTGTGGGCTTTCAGCTGAACTTATGTGAAAAGCATATTATTATTTAACATTATTTAATATTATTATATTAATTATTTATAAATAAAGGAAGTATACCTGGAGTAATTTAGCCAAAGTAGTTATTCAGGTTTCAGACTGTCAGTTTATTTTGTGCTCACAGTACTGAGTATTTAGGTTACTTCTTGGGTTTTGGTTTTTTTATGGGATGGAGGATAGTAAGTGTGTAGAGCCTTTGGAAAATCACTTTGAACTCAAAAGCATAGTGATCATTTACATAGATAAGGTAAGCTGTTGCAGTTATTTTTTAATCTAAAACCCTACAAAACGTGTCTTTTTCTGAAACCAGGTACTTTGTCAGAAAAAGGCCTGCACTGTTTCTCGAAACTTTTGGAGATGGATGCAAGCAGTGGTCCAGGCATCATTGGCTTTGGTATAAAATGCCTCAAAGAAAATAAATACAAGGAGGCTGTTAAAAGTCTTACTGAAGGTAAATGTGTAGTATGAGATGTGAATAGTGTATAACTTGAACACCAGATTATGTTGAAAGCTTAGGGAATCTTATAGTTGCGTAGTAGTTTGCAAATATTAAGATGAGCTAGATTTTAAAAGAATGCTGAACACTTTGTCTGACTGTGTTGAAATGCTTTAAATATCGCTTTAAGTATAGCATCTCTGAAGCCTTTCATTTGTGTTATAGTAAGTTCTGTAGTGTTTTAAGGTAAATCATTTTTAATCATACTGTTATTGGGGAAATAACTATATGAAACACTAACTGGAGCAATAGCAGTAAATGAAGGAATGTGAAATTTATGAAGTAAAATGTAATGCAACCTCTCTAGTAGAGTCACTGCTTTTCTCTGTCTGAACAAAGATGACTTTTCTCTGAAGTTACTTCATTCTAAGTTGGATAAAGACTCACACTGAGTATTTAGAGAGAAATATTGTAAGAGTTTTTTTCTTTTTTGTTGTTCTACAGTAACCATATTTGCTGAAGACTTGGCTTACTCATCTATAAATTAAGTTGCTTGTATTGAAATGGCAAAACTCTTTCTAAAATACTGATAAGTATACTAGTGGGAAAATGAGACTGCTCACCCTCACTTTGTGGTGGGTGAGGGTGGCAGCTAACAGTGGAAACTGGTAAATAATTGGGATGTAAGCATTCATGAGTCAGACTATGCTATGATGTTCTGCATCCATTCCTCTAGATTTAGAATAAGATTGTTTCTGAAATTGAATTTTGGAATATTCTACAGTGAAACAACATTTTGCCTAAAATATGAAATGAAAGTTTCATGTGCCTAAGAGCACATGAAGAGGAAAAGGTATTCCTTGGAAAACAAATTCTTTTGGCTTAAATGGCCATTGTATGTTTTGACAAAAGATAGTATTTTATTTTAATTAATATTAAGTTGTTTTTCTGTTTTTACTTTTACACATAGATTTTGCTTACAGCAGAGAGAACGCAAAGAGAAGGCTCTTGGTATAATGCATAAATGTAGAGAGTTTTTGAAAATCATGTCTCTTCCAATGAGCCATGTGTTTGCATCTTAGGTGTTGAGGCTTCCAGTGATTACTTAGTAGTTATACATCAGAAGACAGAAATTCAGTTTTATTAGTGAGTCTTAATTAAGGCAGATTCATCAGAAAGTTTTAGTCTATGTAATGTTATATGCAAAATTAAGCCTAACTTATATGCTTTCTGGTTTTTGCCTTGTTGCACGGAGGCTTCTGTGTCCAAAACAGTCTAAAATAAGACTCAGAAAAATTACAGCAAGTCTTAACTATCTGATTGATAATATGTTTTTGATGGCATTACATGGAAATCATGTATATACTTGCTACAGTGTATTTGCAACTCTAAGCAATTTTTAAAGTGTCTTTTTTAAACTCTTACTAGGTTTGCAGAAGACTAACCAGTGTCCAGCAGCATGGTATTATCTAGCAGAGGCACAGATGAAAATCCATGATCACAGGAACGCTGTCCTGTCCTGCAATCAAGGTAACTGCCTACTACTTTAAAGAGCAGTTGCAGTGCTGCACTGCTTTGTGTGGTCCAGGCAATGTGGCCTTATTATGGTAGGTCTGAGTTAGCAGTAGTTACAGTCTTTTGCTTTTTGCAGTCTCAAGCTTGTGCTGCCTCTCTTGGTTTATGAGAGCTGAAAAGCACCTTATGGTGCATAGTCTCAGGAACAGAGAAAATACTTGGCTAAATGGATCCAGAAAGCTGTCTGATGGTTAATATTTAGAAGGTTTAAGTGTTCTCCTGTGCTGCTTCTGCTGGTGGTTGACCAATGTTGGCAAGTGACAGATTGCTTGAAACCACAAGGTAGGTGTCTCAAATACTTAACCTGGTAGATAATCAATATGAAAAACAGATTTTTAATCAAATTAAGGTAAAATGCAGAAAGAATGCCTAGTACAGCTGCATCTAAAGAAACTCACTGAGTGTAAAACTTCATCTGTGCTAACTGGCAGTGAGGGCAGTTATTGCTATCTAGTGATGCATATCTCAACTGAGCAGGGCCACTCTCTGATAGTTATAAATGAAGGGGCAGCTTTAGTGGACTTCTTCTGTGGCAGAGAGAAATGCAGTGAAAAGTTTTTAAGAATGACTGGAAGAAGTAAAAGTAGCCAAACAGACCTGGCCAAACAATCATGGGAAATCAAGCGAAGGTAGTTGCTCGTGAGGGGAATTCAAAAGACCTATAAATTTAGGTGGAGGAAAAATGAAAACGGAATGAAATAGGTAAAAAAGAAATTTATTGGAGAAAGAATGAAAATGAGGAAATTGTTTTCCCATCTGTGCTCAGTATGGAAGATCTCAGGATAACTTCGTACCGTGACCCTTCTTTTCAGCAGATTGATCTAACAACTTGTCTATGATTACAGTGTTAATAGCAGCATGTGTAAAACAAGACAAAGAAACATAGCATTAAGGAACTATGAGATACCAGCTTAAGAATTGACAGAGGTGAAATGCTGAAGTTTTAAGGGGTTTCCATAATTGCTTGCTGAAACTGTCTTGGCACCCAGATACTTGGAAGTAGATGGCATGGCTCTGAATTTTAAAAAGGAAAGTTCAGGGAAAATACTGACAGGTGTGGTATATTTAGTGGTTGAAATAGTGTAAACTAAAACAATAGAATTAAAGAATTTATGTAGAAAAATGTTTTGGGGTAGACAGCATGGCCTTTTGAAAGTTGCTAATTTAGAACTCCTTCACGGAGCTTATTAGCTCATGAATAAAGGAGGTTTCCAGATGGTAATTGGTAAGATCCCTTACTTGACTGTTAGTAGCCTTGGGCTAAGAAGCAAAGCTGTAACTTTGAGTGTTGGGGTTTTTTTCTTCTAAGTTAAAAGGTGGAGCACAGTATAGTAAGTATGTATGTTTTCAGGCTGGAAGGAGGTATCCCTGACATTTTCCCTGATACCTTTTCTGTTTATAAATGCTGAGTAGTAGAATTATAGTTTGCTGCTATGCAAAGTAGACTGCAAAACTTTGAGGTGATTACCAGAGTGCATAACTGAGTGTTAAGACTATAGAATTTTATTCATTATTTTAAATGCAGATAGAGTTGTGGGGAAAAGTGTTCTCACAAAGCTACACTACACTCTCCTTGAAGAAAGGTGCAGAAGGTCCTCATTTGGTATGAAAAAATAGGACTGTTTCTTTCCCCTGCTGTGCTTTACAGGCAAGTCAAATATTAGCAATTTCAGAGAAAGGAATGGTTAGAGAAACATGCCATCAACACACAGTGGCATTAAGAACTTCAGCAGCACAATAAAATCTGTGTGTAGTTTTGGTAACTATCTACCCCATCTCAAAAAGAAAATAAGAGTAGAAGTTAATAGACTAGAAGTGAGGTTGGTCACATGGGCTAAAAAATGCAGCATATGAGAACAAATAAATAGCCTGTCAAGTCCTTTTCTAGCCTGGAAAGGAGATAATTTTGAACTCTGTGAAGATGCAAATGATGTGGAATATAAATAAAGATTGAGTGTTTTGTTTTCATAGGTGAGGTCTGACTAGTGCCAAATGCAACTAAAATGTCAAGCTCAGAGCAAACAAAACAAGTTTTGTTTTTCTATGCAAGAAGTTAAGTTCCTTGCTAAAAGATGCTGTTGATGCAGAAATTGCTCTTGAGTCCGAAACGTGTAGAAAGTCAGAGACAATTCTGGGGAAACATTGCTTTTTACTTGTCCTGTCTTAGTGACTGTACCAAATGAGACAACAGCTCATTGTACCTGAAAATAAATAAATACAATTAATTGAGTTACACAGGAAGTTCTTGCCTTTGGAGAATGGTGATGCTCAACAGAGATGCCTTCCATCTCTGACGTGAGATGATGTGTATTCAAAAAGTAATCAGAACTGTATGAAGGGTTACAAAGTAACTTTTTATAGGCATCAGGTAAATCCCGGTTCTCAGTAGTATTCTTTCATTTGAACACTGAAATGCAGAGCAGCTTGTCTGTTGAAAGGTCATTTTTTCTTTAGAGCTCTAATGAGCAAAATGATAGCACTTAATTTTTAAAGCCAGCAGCTAGAAAGCAATCAGTATACCTGCATCTTAGATGACCTCCTAGAATTGACTTAATTGTTAAACTTGAATGAATATAAATTTTACAGGACAATTTCTTATTTATGGGGGAGGGCAGTCTGAATAGTGTTCTATTAGGCAGAAAAAATGTAGTTAACAAGGTTTTAAAAGTATTTGGAAGAATGCTGCTCTGTGTACTTTTTCTTTTCTCATTTAACTTGATGAAAGGTTCTTCTTGTCAACAGCTCTTGAGGCTCTTGGAACTCCTGAGGGTCCTAATCTTCGGTGGAAGAATCTTGCCTTTCAGCTGAAAGCAGAGACTTTGATTAAAATAGCTGATGCTGATGCTGCAGAAGAAGCCATTAAAGCACTTGAGCAGGTATTTTTATTGACTAAAATGTTTTGGGTTTTTTTTTAATATTACAAAGTGCTCTTATCTTTCTGTACTTAAGCCAAGTACTTCTACCCTGGCCTCCTTTCAACTTTGTGATTTAGACCATTCCTACCAGCTGTTGTGTAATTCAAACATGTCTTCCGTTCCTGCTTTTCCAGGCTTTGCTGCAGCTCTTTTTCATTTCAGTTCTAATTTTGGAAGCTGTCACTTTTGATTTTGTCTGGTCTTGCTCACTCTTGCTGGTTGCTTGCTAGTTCTGTGGTGTTACCCATCTTAATTTGAATTCATGTTATAATCTCCTATGTCCATCGCTCACTTGTCATTAGTCATGAAGAAAAACATGTTACTGAATGGTTAAGCTTTGGCAGAAGTTGCTTCCCCTTGTTTTTGTCACACGGTTTCATTCTTTGTTGTTCTTCATATTTCTGCCCCTTTGTCCTTACAATCTTCTACTTGCTCTTCATCAGAATTGTTCTAAATTTTCTCAGGGGTAATAGAAAAAACCTCTAAATGCTTTTTTGTCTTTATCTTCATGCAATCTGTCTGCTTTTGACAACTTTGACTTCTTAATGTGGGGAAATAATAAAGTAATTGTGTTTATTACTTGGAGTTCTAGATTGTAGATGGAAGCAGTGATCCAGTGATTTCAGCTCTCAGGGGTCAGGCTTATCTAAACAAAGGTTTAATGGATCAGGCTGCAAAGGTTAGTGCTTTTTGTCATTCCTGTGAGCTAAGTACAATTCTTGGTTTCATAGAGGAAGTAACTGGGAAAAAATTACATCCTTTTGCAGGTTTCACAAGAACTTCTCTTGTCCCACCCTGATCTGGCTGAGGCCCATGCTCTAGAGGGTTTCATCCATTATTCCCAAAAGAGCTATGACCAGGCAGAAAAAAGGTAGACTTTTGTTTTCTTTCCTCTAACAGGGAAGTGTTATGGGATAGTAAAATATACTGGTTTGCAGCTTTTGGGAATTTGTCTGACCTGACCTTTTTTCATTTTGTTTAGTTTTCTAAATGCTATTGAAAGAAAGGCTGGAACTGCAGAGTATCATCAGTACCTGGGGCTCACATACTGGTTCATGGGCAATGAAACAAGAAAAGACAAAGGAAAAGCACTCACTCAGTTCTTGAAGGTAAAGACTGCTTTAACTGTTGATGTAGAATTAGTGTTTTCCTACATCAGAAACCAAATATGGAAAACATACTCACTGGAACGAGAAACTTGAATATCGTCCTTTGTACAATGTATGAACCTCCAGAGCCTGCAAACTAGGTTCTGCTGTGCAAAAAGGCATTGCAGGGAGCTGTACGGTTACATTGAATCTCCCTGCTTTTGTTTTCCTCTTTTCAACTAATTCTTTAGGCCTTTGAATTGGCAAAACCTAGTGGTGATTCCCTCAACCGTCTCTCCTTTGGGGTTGGAAAGTGGAGGCCTCTAGACAGCATATGTCTTTGAAGACCTTTTGAAAGGGGGAGGGCAGAATTCAAATTGGAAAAACATAAAGGAAAAAAAGTTGAGAATGGTGTTAGGGTTTCATTGTCTGTACAAGGATGTAAGTTGGTAAAGCCCCATAATTTATATGCTTTTCCTGATCTTTGGGGTTTTAGTTATTGTGACTTTTTCTCTGAACATAGATAATAACATGAATCCAAAAGCTTTAGTTTGACATCTGTATTAGTAACTTGGAAGTATACAAAATAAAACTCTAAGCACTGTAAACTCTTCATGTAACTTCGTGATAGGTATTGAAAACTCAAATCATTACCTGCTGCTTGCACTTTAATAAACAGCTGAGTATAGTGGCAAATGTAGTTGAACAGTTCTTTTGGTTTTAAACCATTTTATGCAATCTTTATAATTATTGACAAAGCTGTTTTCTGCTGCTTGGAGGCTGTCAGTTTCTTAACTATAAGCAAATCTGCCAAATGCATCTAAGAAGGAACTGAAACTTTAGACATGGCTGGAGTTAATTCTGGTGTTATATGGTAAGAGTATGAACATAATGATGGAAACAGAGTAGAACATGAAATAAAGATTTACTTTCTCTTAGCACAACTATTTTAGTACTTTGAGTACAAAATGTTTGGTGTCATGAGATTTGTAGCAGATTTTCCAGATATTTAAAGCTCAGGTAATCTGTGCAATTTTAAAATAAAGTTTGACAGCTCAAATATATAACAGAAGGGGCTTAAAATATGATAAGCAGAGGCTGAACAAGTAGCTGTCACTGAACCTGTTTATGAGTATAATCCTTTAGAATGCTGTCTGATAGTGTGTTGGTATTTCCTTATAGGCTGCAAAATTGGACAGCTACTTGGGAAGTGCCTTTTGTTATCTAGGTAACTACTACAGAGACATTGCTGGAGACAAAAGCAGAGCTCGTGGTTGCTATAAAAAGGCTTTTGAACTGGATGAGACGGATGAAGAATCTGGAACAGCAGCTGTCAATTTAAGTGTGGAACTTGGAGACATGGTATTGTACATTCAGAATGTCAGATTACTTCTGATTTGTTGTTCTTCTATTAATCCTCCTGTTTGAGGAATCACTTCAGGTTTCCTCTATATTTAGGATCAGAAAACAAATGTTCTGTCATTGCTTAGCAGCTTTTATAGTTGGGCTTGCTTCAATTTTATGTTCCAATTCCAAATTAAATTTATCTTGGGAGAAGGGTGGGAGAACCAAGCATTACATTAGAGTCATCATGTGTGATATAGATGAAGCATTTTGTTCAGTAGGGGACGTAAGGAGAAAGTTGGGGATTTTCTTTATTTAGCTTGTGTAGCTTCTTTTTTCCATCCTTCACCTTGCTGCTCTAGAAAGTTATAAGAATATTTTTAAATGTTTTTTGTTTACTAACTTGGCATTTATTGCTTTGTTAGGACACTGCTCTGTCAATCCTGAATGAGGTAACTGAAAAAGCAAGACCTGGTACAGCAAAATGGGCCTGGCTTCATCGTGGACTTTACTACTTGAGAACTGGTCAGCCGTCACAAGCAGTGGCTGAGTAAGACAACTGGTGGTTGGTTTAAGTCGTTTTCTACAAATCCCAATAAAATAGTCTTTGCTTATAGCAAGTTTTCAAAATAAGTTAGGTGATTGTAGCTTGTACTTAACAAAGGGAAATGGGTCTGAGTGAGTCTCTCTTAAATTGTCTTCAGTTCTAGAATTCACAGAATGTAGTCTTGTTAACATAGCAGTGTTTTGTACTAACAAGCCTGGTGACAGGCACAGACAAGCTGCTATAGCACTCAGTAGCCAGGGTGAGATACAATTCCTGAAATTGTGTAATGTCCTCTGAAGATGAAAATCCTACTATGCTTTGTTTAAAAGTTTTATGTAATTGTGAATTTGTGTCCTGAAGAGTATATAATGCAAAATTAGTGTCCTGAGCATATACAATGAAAGGAAATAATTTATGTTAAATTGTATCATATTTCATTTAAATAAACTTATGTCTTGATATCTTCAGTTTGCAGGCGGCTCTCAGGGCTGATCCAAAGGATTCCAACTGCTGGGAGTCTCTAGGGGAGGCTTACTTCAACAGAGGTAGCTACTCAACAGCTCTGAAATCCTTCAGGAAAGCAAGTGAGCTGAATCCAGGACTTGTGTACAGCATTTACAGAGCTGCAGCACTTGAGCAAATTCTAGGCAAATACGAAAATGCTATAGCTACTTATCAACAAATACTAAAGAAGACAGAAAACTATGTGCCTGCACTGAAAGGTAGTATGTCTGAATTTGAAAGTGTTCGCTTTTCCTCCCTTTACACACTGTAGTGTTACAGTCTTTTGGAGGAGTTTTTGATGTATTGAGGTTTTCTTGTGGTGTATTGAGGTTTTCTTGTATGGAAGGATAGAGTTGTATTTTGGGTATGTAGGGCCATGAGGTCCCTCACATGGAAGTTAATTTGTAGTATTACAAATTCCTGAAAAACTCTTAAATTATGATGAATGTGAGTGATTATCTTTCATGTAAGTATGAAAGGTAGTTAATCCTGTGTGGCTAACTAGGCCAAATGAGTAGGAGAATTGAAGATACATAGAGGAAGCCTGCTAACAGGGCTGCAGTTTTACCTAAGCAGTAAAAGACTGGCTCAACAGGCAATGAAATCAGACTGCCATTTCAAAGAGGTGGGCTGATTTCCTTCTGCTCCTGACCATGCATTCCTCACTTCTTGTGTTAGTCTAGTGATTCAGACCCCTCTCAGCTTTTTCAAGTGGTGAAAAATAGCAGTGAATCCCAAGAGATCTCACAGGCATTACAAGGTGGCAGGGGTAGAGACCTTCAGGATATAGGTAGGAATAGAGAGAAGTGGGGCAATTGCAACTTCTTCATTATGGAACCGTGATTCTGCAGTTATATAATGCAGGGAGTGTATAAAATTTTGATAAAAAATGAATAATTGCTCTGTTTGTGTTCTCCTTGCCACTTAGTCTTCAATCATTCTCACCCCATATACCAATCTGAAGCAGGTGCTGCTTGCTGCTTGATGCTAGTTTGAATTTGTAATTATTTTTTTCATGGTATGTAAGGCCTTCTGATTTCTGGATGAATCTAAACTGATTCTTTGGAAGAGTTAATTCAGAAATGTTGGGTTATTATTGCAACAGTGGGTTTTTAATCTGAAAAAGTTACAGTATGGTTGACTTATCTACCTCCTCCTGTATAACTCCACTAGTTTTTTTCAAGACTGAAGTGACATGGTAAAAGCTCCATAATGGAATTGGAGTGTATTGCATTTAGGCAGTTTTACTAGTTGTTGGGCAAGAAGGGAAGAGTTGACTGCAGCAGCAGTTTGCACAGATGTGTATAGATCTGTGCACATACATATGGTTTTTTCAGTGTCTGTAGGTAACAGTTGACAGTGTTACTAGTATTAAAATGCTTTGAGTATTTAAGTACACAGTATCAAGATTCCTGCCCATAGTTGCCTTTATACTTACTGTTTTCTTACATGTCCTGAGTCTTCCTTCTTAGAGGCTCACATTGTAACCTCTGATTTGTTAGCTGTAAATCCTTTAAAGTCTCCAAACAGCCTTCACTTTCTTAGAGACTTCTTATGATGTTTGGTCCAATATTGTAAATTTTGTGGACCTTCTTAAAACTCTCTGAAGTTCTTGGACTGTCCCATCAGTGTTTATTTTCAACTGCTCTGATCCATTTGACCAGTTTCTGAGTTGAGCTGTTGGAAGCATAGTCTCTGGTAGTTGAGTGAATAACTTTACTGGTGTTATTTCACTGCATCTTTTCAATGTGTTTTGATTTTGTGCTACTAAATACTTATTCTGCCTCTGTTCTAGCGTATCTTTCGTGTAATTTTGGGGAATAAAATAAATTTTGTTTTTTGATCTTGACATCTGATAAGCTCATGATCTTGGGGCTTCTGGGGAGTCAAGATAAAGACTCTTGCAAAACTCTGTTTTGGTATAGGTGGAGGATTACAGTAGCATGAGGAAGTAGCTTCAGAAGTGTCAAAATAATCTGAGAGTGAATGGTACTCATATCCAGTGACTTAGGGCTGGACAGAATCACTGCTAGTGCCAGCATATGTGTAAAGCAAGCAGTTACTATTTCCAAAATGTTAGAAATTTTTACCTATGATGCAGTTCCTTTTTCATAGTGGAACCATTTCCAGCTGTGGTGGGTTGACCTTGTCTGGGCATCAGCTGCCCACCAAATTGCTCTGTCACTCCCCTTCTCAGCAAGATGTGAACTGAAGACAAAATAAGATTGAAGAAACTCATGGGTCAAGACAAATGTGGTTTAATAAAGCAAATGCAAAGGCCACATGAAGAAGCAAACGAAAACAAAATTTATTCTCTACTTCCTATGAATAGGTGATGTCCAGCTACTTCTCATGAAGTAGGATTTCAGTCTGCCTAGTCATTGGTTCAGAAAACAAATGTGATAACAAGTGCCCCCCCGCCCCAGTCTCTTCCATATTTATAGCTCAGTTTTTATGGCTGAACAGATGTGATGTGGTATGGAATATCCCTCTGGTCAGTTTAGATCAGCTGTCCTGGCTGTGTCTCCTCTCAGGATTCTGACTACCCCCAGCCTAATGCTAAAGGAGGGAATTTTGTAGAGACTGCCTTGATGCTGTTCCAAACACTGTTCAGCAGCAACCAAAACACTGGTGTCTTATCAGCACCTTTCCAGCTACCAGTACATAGCACAGCACTATGAGGGTTCCTACGGGTCAAATTAACTCCATCTCAGCCAGACTCAACACACCATATGAAGTAAATTAGTATATAAATAGAATTAAATAATGCTGGCTTCAGGTTTTCTTCATTGAATATTTCCCTTCTGCCTACCCTGACATTCTTTATTCCTTTTGTTTCTCAGGATTGATTTTTCACTCATGTAAACTGCAAATTAGTGTATTTGTCAAAGGTGTAACAATGCAGATTTCTCAGTATGGATTTACTTAATATTTGAAGATAAACCCAAAGTTTAAATGCTATTTTTTAAATAATGATTTAGGTTTATTTTAATAGCCAAATGATCCTACAGTTCACACTTCACAAGATAGTTTAAAAGCAAAGTCTTTGTTGGGAGCATTGTAGGTGTTTTGATTTTGTTACAGTGTATGCAGGGTATAGACTTTTGCATAAGGCAGAAATGCTGACCCAGCTTCCAGGTTCCTTCCGCACTGTACTTTTAAGCATATCATAAGAGCATTTATTTTCACAGACAATATTTTCTCTCACTTTCAGGACTTGGTGAGTGTTATCTCATGCTGGCAAGATCAGCCCTTGATAACTATTTGGATAGGAAGGCTGTGGATTACATAGAGCAGGCCCTTGCATATTTTACAAGGTTGGTACTAAATATTCACTTACTTAATTTCTGCTGGGATTGTGGGTTGACAGGCAGAAAATAAGAGTTAATTTTTTAAATTTATTTAAAAATAAGAGTTTTAAAATTTTCAGTTAGACTGAATCAAATGGACTAGAACTTCTAATCTAGAAGTAAGAATGTGTTTATTAAAAATGGTTTGAGTAACAGATTCTAAACACAGGCTGCTTAAATTAATGGCAATTACAGAGTTTTATGTTTTTTCTTTTCAAATATAGAGAGTCATTTGATTCTAAAAAAAGTGTGAAATGACACAGAGTTCTCTTCTGTAGTCCTGCTGATATATGGATCTGGGAGGAGTGTATTCCCCAGAAAATATCCACAAAAAATAATGGATAAGAGGAAAATAAGTCCTTCCTTCTCAGTCTTTTTGTTCTGCATTTCATACAAGATGTGCTAAATTAAACCTTGGAATAACTGCTGTTAGAGGAGAAAGGCCATCAAGTTTCTGCAGATGAGTAATGTCTTTTAATATGACAAATGCAAGAGTGCATGTAGTCAGCTGACATGTTGGGGTGGTTTTGTTTGGTTGCTTTTTATTGTTGTTTTTAAATTTTGGTCTTTTAGACTTGTAGCTTGAATAGGAAGAAACTGGATTAAATCAAACACCTTACTGATTAATTGCATTTGAGGTTGTGCCGCTCTTCAGAGTGGCACATTGTGGCACAAAGTGGCACAGTGACTTTTATTCAGAAAAGGATGTTGCAGTATCTGAGTAGGTGTTATGTGTGTTTTCTTTGTAACTGTAGGGCAGTAAAGCACCGTCCTGATGTATCTTGCCTCTGGAAACTGTTAGGAGATACCTGTACTAGTGTACATGTTATTTCACCAGCCAAAGTGAATGTTCAAGTACTAGGATCCCTTCTGAGTAAAAATGAAACCAAACAGGTGCTGACGAAAAATGAGCTTCTCATACTGGGAGGAAGGTAATATTCTTTTATTGTTAAGAGCTTGTCTGTTGTGTAAGACTCTGTAGAGTCTCAAGTATTCTAGACTATTTAATTTGTAGAAAATGGAAGACATGCTGATCTGTTGATACCTGCACATTGGGTAAATGGATTCTCATGATTCTTCCAGATTACACTACTTATTTCCGGGTATGTTTCCTGTATTGCCACAGTGCTGTCAGCACCTGCTCTTCTCCTTTCTGCCTCCAGGTGCATGACTACATTCTCTCTGCTGTTCCACAAATCACAGCTGTTTAAATGCAGTGGTTGTGGTATTTGCTGACTAATTCTCCCAGGACAATGGAAGTCCAAGATAATACTTTCAGCTTTCTGTCTGTGCCTCTTTCTTGTAAAAAATTTCTTGGGACAAATTCACTGTTCTGTGACTCCCTCTAAATTTTTTTCAGCTGGATCTGTAAGGCAGGAAGTGTATCTGCTTGGTGAATCTCAACCATGATCTGTAAAGTCCAGTATTTCCTAGGGGAAGCCTGATGAACTGTAAAAATGACTGATGTTTGTTTTAAGTAAAAGCATGCATAATGTAACTGACAGAGCTTTGATTTAATGCACACCTACATAATCACAGCTGTGGCTTCTAAAGGCAGTCTGTAGTGGCAAGCACTACAGATTGCCTTTAGACCAGATTCGGACACACAATAAGTGCCTGAAAGAAAATGTATTAGTTGGTTTTTTTTTTGCTTTAAGTTCTTGTCTGGTTTTGTTTGTATTTATGTATGTTTACTTTGTTTAGGTTTCTAAGCACTCTTTTGAATACTTTTTCAGCTTTCTGCTCTTCGTGCAGAGACTCAGAATAATGATTCTGTGATTCATGTTTCTGTAGGTGTTATGGCAGAGCTTTAAAATTGATGTCTTTGCCAAGCATATGGTGTGATCTTGGAATAAATTATTATCGCCAAGCGGAGCACCTCACAGCAGTGGGCGCTGACATGAATGAGATCAGTGAACTGTTAGAGAAGTCTTTGCAGGTATTGCCTGTATTTCCTAGTACATTCTTTAAACTGCTGTTCATGCTTCTCTGCATATTCTCTTTGTACACAATAAAACCTACATCTCTGAATAAGTAAGTGCATAAAATCATAATTTTTGCTCTCTTAATCATTATAATCCACATTTCATTTTCTTCCAGTGTCTCAAAAAAGCTGTGAGACTTGACAGCAAAAATCATCTTTATTGGAATGCGCTTGGTGTAGTTGCTTCTTGTAGTGGTAAGTCTTCAGTAACAGCCCTAGATCTCTAACGTCCTTAATTAGAAGGAAGCTTGACTAATGGTGTTTTGAAATTCAGTTACATCTAGGTCTCCATTTTTTTTCTCCCCCCAGCTGTTGGGAATTATGCTCTTGCACAACATTCGTTCATCAAATCTGTTCAAGCTGAGCAAATTGTAAGTGCTGTAGGCAGCTGCCATCTGTTTCAAGTGGGCATTTAAGACATTTCCCCTGATGCACTGCTATTTCTGAGGAGTGTAATAATATATTGGTTTTAACTTTATTTGTTTTGTTTAGAATGTTGTTGCCTGGACCAACTTGGGGGTTTTGTATCTGGCAACTGGAAACATTGAGGTAATCTATTTCCCATCCTCAAGTATAATTTTCCTTTCTGTTTTTTTTTTTTTAAGAGTGTATATATGGGGATGGGAGTGTCAATTTCAAATGTCCCTTTGAAATTCAAAAAATATACATCCTTCAAAAGAAATTAGATTGGCACTTGAGGAATGCAGATAAATTCAAAATTTGTTCTGGGGGGGCTAAGGTTAGGTGAATTGTGAACTTCTGCTGAATTGGCAAAATTGCTTTCCAGCAGCTGGAATGAAAACTTAATGGAAGGACAGAGAAGTGGTTAGTCAAGCCAGGGCATGCCAGGTTTGGCCAAGAACTTCTAGTTGTAGGTCATGGACTGAACTCCCAGTGTTTGAGTTCCCGTAGATACCTACTTTCTGCTCATCAGCAAATATATGATTTACTGTAACACTTTAATCTTCAGAGTTTCTCCGGAGAAAAATCTGAGTGCATATTAAGTGAAGTCTGAAGCTCTCACGCAGTTAAAGTACATCCTGTCCTATTTGCTGGTTGAAATTACAGAAATTTTGTTTGACTGGAAATGTGATGGTCAGAATTATTTTTAAGAAAAATAACTTGATAGTACAGACTGCTTACTGCTAAGACTGCTAATGCTAAGACTTGGTTCCCCTTGTGCCAGATTAAGGGAGGAACTCTTAAGCATGTGTAGGCCATAGGGAGATGACTTGTGGGTGATAATCAGTTTTATCCTTTTGAAAATACGTTTGTATTATAAAAAAGCAAATTTTCAAAACTAGATCCTCCAAGAGTCAGATTTTTAAATTGTTCCAAGGGTTCATTTAGCTTCTGAATTCTCTAGCTGGGAAGGAAGCATATTTAGAAGGGAGGGGAACTTTGATATTGTGAAGTTTTCTAATTTTTATTTTTGTTTTCTTTAAGACTAAACTGGTTTATTTCTCTGGGCAATGTGTTGTTCTCTGTGGAACAGAAGCTGTTTTTAGTAGTGACCTAATTTGGTCCATTAAGTCTCTTCTAATACTACTGCATGTTAGTACCTGTGTGTACTCAGAAGTGTTCTGTTACCATACCAGGCAGTTCAACAGCAGTGTTTTATTTGGTTCTACAGCAAGCTCATGAAGCCTTCAAGGTAGCCCAGTCTCTGGAACCTTCTTACCTCTTGTGTTGGATTGGACAGGTATGATGAAAAATCATGAAACTGCACGCAAAACCCAGTTTTTGAAGAACTTAAACTTCAGCCTCGTAACTGGCACTTATTCATGCTCCTAAAAATGGTGTTTTAAGAGAGCTTCTACTTCCTTTGTTTCCATAGTGGTAATACAATCTAAGCTACTGTGTTCATCAGACACACTCATATGATGGATGTTTTTCTGGCTGATATTGTGAGTTCTCTAACAAACTATTAACCAAACAATCACTATGCTCTGAGGCTTTTTATAGACAATTGTCAACAAAGCACTGTCTTTATAAGATGATAGTTATTTCGGCTTCAGCTGTACCATTAATTCATTAAATGGCACCACCCAACTCTCATCTCAGTCCCCCTTTCTAATGCCACTGTCAGAATAAGTAAGCTTCTAATGTACCTGGGACAAAACACTTCTCATTTTCTGGGAAGTCCCTTCCTCCCCTGCTACTGATAGCTGACATGCGCCTTCTGATATCTAGTGATCTAGGCCATCTGTGAATAGTTGAGATATTTGTGACTTTTATGATCATTATGGGTGAATTTCATAATGCCATGCTGCTCACCTGCTAATGATATCTAATTGAAAACTGGATTCTAGAAAAGAACTAGCACCATCACATGTTGAAATTCAGCTCTTTTCAGATGTTGTTACAAATTGTTCTAATACATGCAAGTCTTTGTTCTGAAGGGTAGCAGCCAAAGAGTTTAAATTACTGATACAGTGGAGACTGCTTGTGTTTCTCCTGTGTTCATTTTGTTTTTAAAACCAATCTTGCTTGTGGGCTATGAGAAAAAAGTGTGTTCATCTTGAATGCTTAAGATATGTCTGACATAATATGAGCTAAGGTTTTTGTCAGTAAAGTACATGACCATAGCAGCTCTTGCTTCCCTCTAGGCTCTTATTGCAGAGACTGTAGGCAGCTATGATACTATGGATCTCTTCAGGCACACAACTGAACTCAGTATGCATGTAAGTGTAACAGTTATATTGTTCTGAAGTTTTTGTACATCCAGTCTCTCTGCTTAGGAGATAATGTTTTTTAAACAGGCATGTCTTGAGTAGTGAAACTGCTACAGTCATGTTTCAGATGAGATTGTCTGGCTTCCATGTTGTTGCTGACTTATGCTGGTATTGTATAGCAGGCTTTATAAAATTTTTTAGTCCCAAGGGTTCAAGAAATCAGCTCTTTAAGTCATGAATAAACATTCTCCTTGTTCCACAGAACTGGACATAGATCAAAGGCATAAAATGTTTCTGGAGAGAGCAAGGATTCTGCCAGGACCCTGTGTTCTAAAAAAGTGGAGGACTTACTCTTTCATAGCTTTTTTTTTTTTTGCCTATTGTCTGTACAATCATGCAGCACATTATATGAAAACATAAGGATTTGCTTTGCTCAGATGGCAAGTTAAAAGTATGTGTGGAGGGATTCAATTTGGTATATTCTTCTGCTTAACACTGACGCAGATTTTTAGCCAAAACTCTGTCCTAAAACAAAAATTAGTAGTATTATAATCTGCAATTGTTTTGCTGTATCTTGAGCAGGTTTAATGATTCGTATTTTGGGGGGTGTCTGTTTGTTTTTTGAGACTGAGGGAGCAAAAGGCTATGCCCACTGGGTATGTTCAACGCTGCAGGATAAAGCCAACAGAAACACTGAACTGTATCTGTACAACATTGTTCAAATGAATGCTATACCAGCAGCCCAAGTGGTCTTGAGCAAATATACAGGTAGGTAATTTAAATACCTCTCTAACCTGTCTCACCTAACATGCATTCAGAATGAATAAATATACCTGTACTAGTTCTAGACAAGAGAGGTCTGGCTGAGGTGGGGAGAGGATTTTTAGCTTAAACTAACTGAAACAGGGTAAGCAGACCACTGACCAATTTCCATTATCACACAGCAATGAAAGGGATGTGGGTTCTGTCTGCTTACTCCTTCTAGCTGTTTCAAAGACCAACGAAAATAGGGACCAGAGCCTTGTCATGCATAGGGTGTTTGCTCTCAGACTCCCTTTGCATGTGTCTGTATGTGCAGGGGAAGATAAGTGCCAGATCCTCTGCCTCTGTGATGTGAAGCTTGGCAGAGCATTGTTCCTGTGTGCTGTGTAACTCAATATTCTCAAGCATATGATTTTGTTAACCTTCAGCAGGTGATGGACTCTGGTTTTGTGCATGATTCCAAGCCAGCCTCCCGACTGGATATGTCTAGCCTGGAAAGCAGATAGAGGAAATGCAGATTTTCATTAGTCTGCAAGTATTCCTGTAAAGAAGTCATTTGAGTAATCTGTTGCTGACTCTTGAGAGCTAGAAAATACATCTCACAGTAAATGAGATGTGAATATGAGACTGTTATTTCTTTGTGCCTTGTTCTTAAGGGGACTCCAGAGAGCCTTCCTTCCTGTTCTGGGGAGAAAAGTTACTAGTCTGAGATGAGTTGACAGCTGACAAATTTGTGCCTTAGCAATTAATTAAAAATGACTAGTCTTGGAAGGGACCATAATGGTCATCTGGTCTTACCTCCCTGCTCAAGCAGGATTGTCCTAGAGCACATTGTACAGAATTGTTTCAGAATGTATTAAGAATAAAACATAAGATTCTACTGGTATTTTACTAGAGTCAATGCAAGATGAATACTTTCCCATTTCATTAAAAAAAATCTGCCTGCTGAAAAACTTAAAATATATTGAGTGCATTATGCATTAATGTTACATCGTAATATTTTAAACATTTTTGAGCCACCCTGATGTCATGCTTTGGGTCATCTGTCTCTTCTGTATTTGCCTGCAAGCCGGTCAAAATTATTCTCATGAGCAGCTGACAGAAGCATTTGGCAAAGTGTTCAGTGCATGTACTGTAGCTTCAGTGTAGCAGTGTTTTTGTAATGCTTTTTCACAGCTTACTGATCTTGTTTTCCTGCATTGTCAATTCTGATTTTCTAGAAAGAAATCCAGATGATGCTTCTGCTTTCGCAATGTTTGGGTTTTTGAATGAGTATCTGGATCTAAAACAGCAGGCAGCCTATGCCTATGAGAGGTAAACTGTAGACCCTTGGAAAACTTAGAGAAGCTCCTTTTCCATGAACCAGCTGAAAAACCTAAGTTTTTTTTTTCCTTAGATAAACTTTACTTTCTCAGTTCAACAGTATATTTCAACTAAGTGTATTCTAGGATGGGTGTGTGGATGTTCCTATACCAAATTTGGAAAGGCAGAACACAGAAAAGTAAAGATGTCCTAAGACTTGTATGACTTGTCATTAACTAATTCACTGTGTGGGATTTAAATGAAATTGAAGGAGAAAGCAAGCTTGGTTTTAGCTTTATTCTCTATCCCACTCTAATTAATGGAGGTGGTTGACCATTGGGTTTGTTTTGGGGTTTTTTTTCCTTCTCTCTTCTTTTCAAAGAGGGGAAGGTGACAAATGAAACAGTATTTGGTGAACATGTTGATGCATTAAAACAGTAAAATAGTCTCTGTTTATGTTTAATTAGCATAGAAAAGCTTTTATATAAAACAGTTGTCCATTTTGCTCTGAAAACTGTTCTCAAAATATGCATCTTGTAGTCACATGATAAGTAACATTCAATGTGGTTAATTTTAGGGCAGCTACACTGCTGAAAAACTCAGAGGATACTGAGAAATACAATATAGCAATGCAAAACTATGGCAGGTCACTATGGTAAGTGTCTGTTGACTTTCTGGGCCCCTAACTTCAGCTTTGGAGGTTGTGAATGCAGCAGTACAAAATATGGTGAGGCTTAAGGTGAAAGATGGTTGCTAAAAATCATCTATTAAACATTATTCCTAACTGGAGACAGGTTTGACTGGACTTTGTATTTGCTCCAGAAATATGTAGTGTAATTAAAAAAAATCATATTGTAAGGAATTGCTGTATGTCTTCACAGGCTGTAGCGTAACAGTGATTCCCTTATCCTTTGCTTGGTACTAACATGTCTTAGTGTAGTCTGTAATATTGTCTCCACAATAAGTTGTGGAGGTTTTTTTAATTTTTTTTTTCTTTTTGCAATCTTGACCCTTGAGCTGTGTAATAGTCTTAGTCTGAATAAAAGTGCTGCTTCGAGGTTTGTTCAAAAGCCCTTCTACCTAGCCTTTGAATTTATATTGACTTTCACAACCTGAAGCATGTGAGGTTGAGGTGTTGTGTACCTGTGTGTGGTCTTTCTGCTGATGAATCCCTATACTGTAGTCCTACTCACCATTCTAAGTTCCTTTTGTGATGTCTTCTGGTTCTGAGGGAATGCAGGAGTTAAGTATGTAGACTTTCAAATTTCTCTTTGATATGAGGCAGCTCAAGGTCTACTACTTAAATATGTGTTAGCTCTCTGGGGAAACCTCATATATTATTGTATGTGACACTGAAACTTGTAACCTGTGACGAAGTGATAATTCATTAACTTCAGAGAAGGTTTTAGAACCAACTCTTTAGACTCCTGAAATCTCACATCCAAGCTGTATGTCTGTTAGTTCATGTGTGCAACTTACACAAGAACAAATCTCTAGTAACTGATAAGTAGTTCTAATAAATACAATCCTCTATTATTCTTTCCATAGTGGTCTTAGAACAAGAATGCTGTAATCTTTCTGTGTGTGCATTTTCCTGTCTGTGTGCATGATTTGCTTTTTTCCAAAAAAATACTTGATTTGCTTTTTGCATGTTTCTCCTTTGCTGTTTTCTCCCCCTGCACTGTGATGATCATTAAGTCATTTGCCTTATATACAGCTGTCATGCAGATATGGATGACTTCTTCCTATCAGTTGTTCTTCATGCAACATAGTTGGAGAGAGTAACTGCTATACCAGGCAAAGGGTGGGGATTACTGCACTTTCTTGTGTCCTAATATTGCTCTTTTCTAGGTGTCTGTTTAAAACTGCTATGGAATAGAGGGCTCTGGTCCTCAAGGACAATTTGTGTGAGTTATAACAGCTGTTGCTGCATCCTTCCTACCAGTGACTGGGGCTTTTTTTGCAGTGCTCTTGGGCGCTGTGATGAGGCCATTGAAGTTTACACATCAGTACCCCTAACAGAGTTTGATGGCATTGTGGGGCTAGCGTTAGCTTACTTCAAGAAAGGACTCTTTGAAGAAAGTATCAAAGGTAAAATTCAGAGCATTATGGAACACTTCTTTTGAGGTTAATCTTAACAAAATTTAATCTTAAACATTTAATCTTAAGCAAAATTTGTTTGTCCAACCAACCTAGCTGACATTCAGTATTTTGCTTCTTCAGTCCTATTGTGTAAGTATAAATGCCACAGCTATTTCAGTACCTTGAGTACCATGTGCAGTTTTGGGCACTGCAATAAATAAAGACATTAAGCTGTTCAAGAGCATCCAGAAGAGGGCTATGAAGATGGTGAAGGGTCTAGAGAGGAAGTCTTATGAGGAGCAGCTGAGGTCCCTTGATTTGTTTGGCCTGGAGAAGAGGAGACTAGAGAGGAGACCTCATTATGGTCTTCATCCTCACGAGGAAGTGAAGGGGCAAGTACTGGTCTCTTCACTCTCACAACCATTGACAGGATTCTAGGAAATGGCCTGAAGCTGAGTCAGGGGAGGTTTGGGTTGAATATCAGGAAAAGACTTTTCACTCAGAGAGTGGTTGAGTACTGGAACAGGCTCCCCAGGGAAGTTATCACAGCACCAATGTTGTCTTCAGATCAAGAAGCTTTTGGACAATGGCCTAGGTACATGGTGTGATTCTTCAAGTGTCTTGCACAGTTGTACTTCATTATGTTGGTGGGTCCCTTCCAACTCAGCCTATTCTATAATTCTGTGAAAATCTGTTAGTCCTAGTATCGCTCAAATGTAGTAGGGAAAAATAAATTTCTTGAAGTGTGGGATTCTTGTCCATTAAGCTGTTTTTCTCTGAGCCTCCCTTGCTCTCAACTTAAATTATTCTCTCTGGAAGAATCAGTTGTAATCTAGAGAAGAGGAGACTGAGAGGTGATGTCATCAATATAAGTGTCTCAAAAGCAGGTGTCAAGAGGCTGGTGCTAGCCACTTTGCAGTGGTGCCCATCAACAGGGCAAGGCATGATGGACATAATCTGAAACACAGGTTCCACCTCAACATGAGGAAGAACTTTTTACACGGAGAATGGCTCTGAAACAGGCTACACAGTGAGGTTGTGAAGTTTCTCCCCTCTGGAGACATTCAAAACCCACCTGCAAGGTGCTGTGTCATCTTCTGTAGGTGGCCCTACTGTGGTAGAGAGGTTGATCTCCAGGTTGAGAGATTGGTTGATTTTCCGGCCCTAATTATTCTATGATTCTCTCATAGGAGATTAATGTGGTGTTGAAAGCACTTTAGCTTTAGTGGTAAATATAATTGTACTGCACACTTCTGAGATGTGCAACTTCATGAAAAGGTACATGCAACAATTAGTGTAGAAGTGTTAAGTGCTCACAAAGGAACAGTCAGCTCAGTGTCTTAAATAATTTTATTTTGTATTTGGAATGAGTGTGCCCATCTGAACTACTGTTTTGTAAATGAACTATCATGGGAAGTATTTTTACCATGTTCTTGCAGGCATTTTCTGAATATCCCAATGCTGCTTTTCGTTTCTGTTTCTAAACAGAAATGTGTGTTAAACAACTTCCGGGCTCTAAACAGTAAATCTGGTGTTTCCAAACATAGTTACTTCCAAAGTCTTAGTCAACTTATTTTTATCTTCTGCTTATGATTTGAGTTGGGAAAATACAGTGAACCTGAACCTAAAGTAGTCTCTCTGTTGTAATATTGTGCTATCCTAAGGGCTGTACAAAGGTTGTGTTTTTTCTTCTCACTCAATTGAATTTTTACCAGCCTATGAAAAAGCCTTGTCTGTTGCTGAGTCTGAAAAAGATAAAGCACATATCCTGACTGCCTTGGCAATAATAGAATATAAACTGAACAAAGTGGATGCTGCAAAGACACTGCTGTTTAAATGGTGAGTAGAGGGAATAATCAGAATGTGGTATTTTATTGTTTTTGTGGGAACTCAGGTGGATATTTTGTGTATTGCAGCATAGAAGTGGAAATGGATGCAGTGTACTTATTCATGTGATATGTCTGGTTTTGTTTTGTGGTCTGTCTCTTCCACTTTCTTCAACCAGTATTGAGTGGAAGGGCTGAGCACTTTGGATGTCCAACATCCTGGAAGTTTTGAAAACTTTATCTTCTAAGATAATACTACTTTGTAGTTGTCGTAAGCACTGTTTTTGCTCATTAGCTGTAAGAACTCTGAATGACCAGTGAAAATAGTTTAAGTAGTCAAAAATCTCAGAAATTATTGTGTTCCCAGTAGCATAGACCAGGACAACCCTGTAGCTTTCCCATGAAAAGAAACAGATCTCTACTAGTTGTGGAATTAAGTGGTGAATGCCTGTTATTTTTCAGATCTGTGGAGGCTAAATAGCTTGTGCATCATTGTTAGCCTCCTAGTAGCTACAAATTAAGTTACCATCTCAACTCCCAGGGGCAATTCTCTGTCAGTAGAGAACTCTAGAGTGGCAGTGCAGTGCCCATCTTACCAGCAGATTCCTGAAGTTAATAACACAGAGAAGGTCCGTTACCATTCCTAGCCGTGGTTAGTTGGCTAGGAAACTGATATTTCCTACATCTTATAAATCACTGCAGGCTTCTATTTTTGTCAAAAACATGAGCAATGAGAGTTTCTAATGACATTATATGTTTGTGTTTGGAAAAAAAAAAAGGTAGTGAATGGCTTAGGAAAGAAACATCGCAATGAATATGTCTAGACCTGAATTGGAAACAACACTACAAACAGATTTTGGTGGATTTTACTAATAGGAACAAAAATTATGCATTCTGGTGCAATAGATAGATGTCTCCCTTGACTGGAATTTGTGCTAGATGACTTGGAGTGCCCAAGTAGGACCTTGAACATGAAGCTCCTTTTTTCATTTCTCATAACCAGCTTAGCACAGAGATTCTTAACAGTGAGTATGTCTGGATAACTAGTATGATAGAATACCATTTCCTACTTGTCAAAGGGTCCTTTTGCTGGCTGTTCAAGTTCAATTAACAGCTTTTGTTCTTGCTAGGGACTGAAAACAAAACATAGAATCAGAAGCTTACATTCTTGTCTTTTTTCGAGGGCAAAAGTAATCATTAAGAGCTTGATTAGGTGCCTGTAACCTGGCCTTCAAGGATATAGATTTAGCCTGATCCAGGATCCCATAGAGAGTGTTAATTCTGTATACCTTTCATGATACGTGGGAGCAAGAGGACTCAAAAGTAACAAGAAGTCTCATGTTATCAGGAAGCTTAGTTTGTGCTCCAAAACTGGTTGTCACTTTCCCTCTCTTTGATTCAACAGCTCATTAAAGGAACCTAGTACGGAAAGTCTGAAGGCTTTGTGCACACTGGGATTGGTAAAGCAGGATGTAACACTTGCAACAGCAGCCCTAAAAGAATTACTAAAGCATGAAAAAGGGAATGATGGGATTTATGAGAGGTGTCTCATTGCATCTGCTGTTTATGCATTACAAGGTAGAAATGTGGCAATCCAGAGGGAAGTCTCCAAAGCAATACACAGGTATATAATGTATATATTTGTCTTGCTTTAAATTGCCTTGTAAATGTACTGCTTTGATTACATTGAAGAATAAACAAACCTGGTTCTTTGAATTCTTATTCTAAAAATATTTTTTATACAAATTTGTTTTCAAAGATGAAGTCCTCACCTAAGGTTGTACCTTTAGCTGACAAGTTTGCTTTCTTATTTATGGAATCAGATAGCAGAAGTTTCATAGCTCATTCAGTGTCTTCTGATTTTGTTTGGGGGACTTTTTTGATAGGTAGGTTAGTTTACTCTTCTGTGAAAGCATTTTTCATCCTGTGTAGCATAACCTTCAGCCTAGAAAAGTCCCTTGGGTTTTTATTTAATATTTAGCAGCCTTTGAAGCTGTTTCTTCCATTAGCTGAGTGTCTGTGTTCAAATTTGATTTGATTAGCCTTAGCATTCTGAGCCTTTCAGGAAGGCACACATTATATTCTCTCCAAGGGTTTTCAGAAACTATTTTCATGCAGGTTTTTTTTCCAACTACAACTAAAATTTCTTGTTCTTCGTACTATGAAGACAAAACCTGTAGGCCTAAAGTTTGTTTTCTTCCCATTAATATTTATATGCATGCTGTAGATTTTATTTCTTTAGCTAGCAGTATAATTTCAATGTTGTGTTTGTTCTTACCCATGTTTTACATTGGATTGTGTTCTTAATAGAAAAAGCTCTATCTGTATTTGTAGCAAGTGCCTACTGAGTCCGGGAACACCAGGTGCATATCTAAACCAGTGAGTTTAATAACCTTTTCTTTCCC
>NW_005054352.1:3029488-3076420 GCF_000277835.1 Geospiza fortis | reverse complement strand
CCTGCCCTTTGGTCTCTTCTGTCACGACTAGTTCCACTGTATGCATCAAAAAAGCCAAAAGTAAGTAAGTGTAATGCATATGTGCTGTTTACATTCCAAGTAGTCTGTTTTGTTTCTTAACTGAAAAAACCCCACCCTTCAGTGTGTGGACTGTCCCCAGTTAATATGAAAATGTAAGGCTTACATTCAAAGCAGTGCACAGCTACATACTGAATTTATAGACCATTATTTGGATCTTCCATGAGATAACCATTCTTGAAGTAAATTTAGAGGAAAGATCTGCTAGAATTATGCTAACAATAAAAGGCTATACTATGTATACTTATTTATAATTTCTTTTGTTTAGTTTTATAGAGGTGTATTTATGTAAATAAATATTTATATTAAGATTTACCTGTCTTTAATTTGGTTAATGTAGTCATCTTCACTTTTCACATTAGGCAGTGTTTCCTTTCCATTTTTCTGCTTATTATTAGTTTTCCCTCAAATAAATACTCCTTCCCTTAATTTTTGCTAATTATATAAACAGAAATAGCACCTGAAAAGAAACCCTTTTCAATATGGGGCTGAAATTAGAAACCAATCATATGGATAAACTCTAGTCTAGAATGTCTCTTGCTAATTTTTTTATAAACAGATCATGCCATAAGCAAGGACATTGCCTCATTGTTCAAATTTTGTACTTGTGAATAACAAAAATAAAAATATTTTGGCATTATATTTTTGCATAAAATTAATTAGCCATGCAATTAAATCGTTTGTTTTTTTAATCTTGCAGGGAGGAGCTGTAGCAGGAAGTGTTGCACAGACGCTTGATGTAAACTGTGGAAAGGTTTGCCTTTCTTAAAATGCAGATTTTGTAATTCCATAAACAGTCCTAAAATTAATTCTGTCTGATCACATACATGGTTAAGTAACTCCTGTGTTCTCTTTTATAGGAAGGATGTCACATGTTAGAAGATAAGAAAAACAATCCTCTGAAAAATATTCAGAAGGCCATCCACGTCTGTCCAGGTTACTCCTGTTCTCAAACACAGTAGCGATTGTTTGTCTTTTTATCCATCAGAAGCAAAAATTACTGGATTAAAGTAAAATCTGCTTTTGTTGGGTTGATTTGTTGTTTAGGGTTATCCATGTATCTTTTGGAGCTTTAGGGTTATCCATGTATTTTTTGGGGAAAATGCTTAGAGTGGAAATTGTCACTTTCCTTCCAAATTTAATGGAATGGGAATTTAGCCAGACAATAAGAAAAATATCACTGAGTTTTGGGTCTTGTTCTAAAACATAAGTAATTTCTTAATCTCTCAACAGGAAAAGACATAAGTATTATTTAGTATACTAGACAAATTGAAAAACATATGTTCCCTCCGTATGCAGCACCAGACAGAAGAGAATTATTCATCTCCCTTGAGATTTTTTATTAGAAAAGTTCTGTTAAAATGTGTGGGTTATGAACTACAGGGAACTCTATGGTTGTATTACTAAATAGTCTTCTTCCTATACCATATGAAGTGCAAGCCTGGTGGGGTTTTCAATTGCTAATTTGTACTTGATAGTGAAATACTAAAACATTGCTTCTTCTAGAGTCATTTTGCTCTGATGCATAAGGCTGGCTTGCAAGTTAAAAATGTCAATTACTTTCCTACAGGAAATATGAGTGTATGACTACTGTTTAAAAGTGGTATACTTTACATTTTACTTTGTTAGATCTTCAAGCTTTGTTTCATTTTGCCAGCAAAATTAATTATTTTAGGGATGAAAATTTAAATAAATAAAATCTTTACCTGAGCTCTGTCCAATTCAGGACAGAGATTGCTCTTACAGTAGTAGGCGTTCTTCACAGGGCTGTTTAAAGGTGAAGTTGACACAGGAATTAGCTGGCAGTGGAAGTAGGCACCTATTGCTATAACTTTCATGCTGGTGGGCAGAACAGACTGATTCTTTGTGTTTTGTTACAACTCTTCAGTGAAAGCTAAGATTAATCTGTGTAGTCAAAAATAAATTGGCAGCTTCAGGTTAGGACACTGAAGCAATCTGTGAAAAATACATTAGCTGGCTTTAGGAACAGCATCTTCCTTCTATAATCTGATGAATTTTACTAGTTAGAAGCCAGTAGTTATCACCTACCTTGGTTTGAACTCAATTACTTTTTGGTATCTTATTTACGGTGTATGGTTCCATTGATAGGTATGCTTTTATGCTTTATCTGATAAATCCCATTCTAAGTGAACTGCCAGCATATTTAGACTGGGCATGAGTTCCCTTTTACCATTCTTTTCTAGATAATCCTGTTGCTTGGGCAGTGCTAATGGCAGCCTGTCATGCTGAAAACACTGTTGTCTGTCTAAACAACACTGAACCGAAACGAACAGGCCTAGAGATGACACTTGTGTCTACAGTTTCAGCCAAAAGTAAGCTATATGAGTTTCCTATTTTAAAAAAAGCAAAATAAAATTGAAATTATCTAAGCTTGCAGTACTGTTCTGAACTTGCAAATAGGCTGAGGAATACTCAATAGTGGTAATTACTCAATAGCTGTAGTTGTATTTTACACAAAAAACCCATTAAATTCTAATATACAGATAGGTTTAGATACTTAATGGCAGCTTGCTTTCCCCTCCAAAGCTTAAAATAGTTTTGTAGAATAGTATTTTTGAACTCTGATGCATTCAAAAATGCTCTGAACCTACACCCATGAAGGTTGTGGATGTATTACATTGCAGCAGCAGTACTTTACAGGAAAGTGCTAAAGTAATTTTGAGTTCTGTAACTCTTCCAATAGATGCTCATTCTTGCTCATTGCCCATAGTGTTTTGAAAACTGGAATTAAAATTCCATGTTTGATTGATCTCAAACCATTAACTCAAATGGTGTATGCTTTTTCCCCTCATGCTTTTGATTTTGCCATCTTTCAATGTTCCTACTGATGAACGGAGCCATGTCACATTAAAACTCATAAAAATTCTCCCTTACCAGATCTAGAGCATGTGACCATGGTATTGTACTACACCATAAGTACTAATCTAAGTGTGTTGTCTGTCTTTACAGCTGGAGAAAGTAATCTTCCACATAATTATGTCCGTACTCTTGAAGACTGGTGTCTGTGTCAAGCTATTACCAGTCTAGGGGAGACTGGTAAACTGTCAGAAGCTGAAGCTCTTTGTAACAAGGTGTGATGGGGTCACACTGGCAGATTGTGGTAGAATTGACAGAAGCCACTATTTTTGTGCATTATACAGTAAAGTAGTGTTTGAATTAGCAACTCTCTGTTCCGTCAGAGATACAAAATATAATAGTTCACAGAATCACTGAGTATTCTGAGTTGAAAGGGACACACAAAGATCAGATCATCAAGTCCAGCTCTGAAGTGAATGGCCTGTATGGGGATCAAACCTTCAGCTCTGGCAGTACTAGCGGCATGCTCTGACCAACTGAAGTGATGGTTGGCATATTCTTCCCTCCCCAATATAGTTTGCAACCCCAGAACTGTGTTAATAGTTGAAACAAGTAGTGTATGTGTCATGATAAAGCTGAAGTCTGTTCTTCCTGCCTAGAATTAAGCAAAACATTACCAAAATTCAGGGCAAGAAGTCAGGATAGGAGACATACATGGGACTTCGATTTCTTCTGGGTTGTGTTGGTACTTTGTTTCAGAGCAACCAAGTGGATGCTACAAGTTTAATTATTAAAAAAGAGAGGTCTTGCTGCAATACAGCTATGGAAGGGAGCTGGGCTGTTAACAGCATTCAGGAGGGTGTTCATAAGCAGAAGACTTGGCAAAAGATAAACAAAAAAGCGCACATCCCTGATTTTCATTAAGGAAAATTACTAATCACATGCAAATGTGATCCTTGTTTTTGGTATATTTAATTAAAGTGGATGGGAGTTAAAAAAAACCCACCAACAACAAACAATAAAAAACCTGAACCATACAAACAGATAGATTGAACAGGCTGGTTTTCAGGAGGAAGTACTTTCTTACCTCTTTGTTTGCTTGGTGAGGTGTTTTCCTTTTCTGGCCAACTTGTCTACTGACCTGCCTTATATTAACATTCATCAGAGATTTTGAGACATACAAGATCTGTCCTTCCCCCAGTTTGGTAGGGTGGAAGGTTGTGGTGGATTTTTCTTGTATTATGCTGATTTTTGTTTGATTAAATAGCCTGAGGAGAGGACAGTCAGGGTCTGCAATTAGTGTAGAAAAAAGGATAGCATTCCCTAGTACCACAAACCTTCTGTGGTAGTTTTAGACCCCAGAATCCTCAGAAAGCAATGTAACTGGGAGTGGAGAGTCAGACACTGCTGTCTATCAATTGTGAAGGATTCACAGGCAACATACTTGGTTAAAATGTGTGTGAAAAATACAAATATTGTTTGTTAACACATATCTGGTTTGAGTTATAATTCTTGGAAGTATTGAGATTTCAGCACAGAAAATAACATGCAGTGAGGTTTGTGAAAGCTTCACATGTTTCACCTGAACAGAGTAAAGCAACAGATAGCTAGTTTTCTGTCTTTTCTTTTTTGTGTTGGTTCAGAGAAATACTCTATGGATGCCTGCTGTTTCTGAATAGGAAATGTTTAGTAAAGTCCTTCTGTTCCAGTGAAGATAAAGTATCTTATTTGGGAGAACTAAAATTGCTTGAAGCACAATCAAGGTCCTTTTTAGCCCCAAGACAGGTTTTTGCCTATATTAATAGGCCCAAAATTTTTAATAGCTGTCAAACCAAGCGAGAGCTGTCTTTCAGAAACCAGTAAGAGTAGGAAATATAAAATGTAAATGTAAAATTGAGCTTAGACTTCAAATGTATTTTGAGGACAGTAAAAATATTACCTCTTTTTATGGGTAAGTCCTGAAATACTCCTTTGTGCAGTGGAGGAGAAAAATGCTGTGTTTCAAGCACCCTAAGAAGGCTTTCAATGTTGTTTTCTATAAAGAGCAGAATGGAAAATCTAAGTGTCCTTGATATTGGAGAATGATAATTCTGACTGTTTTGGTTTTAGGGTTTAAAAAGCTGCCCTGAGCACCCAGCTCTATTTTTGCTTCTGAGACAAGTTCAGTGCAAGCAGTTGTTGCAGTGTCACAAAGAACTTCCAGACAACATCCTGGAGGAACTTCGCAAGACAGTCATGTCCAGTTCATCCTCAGCTGCGGCCTGGCAAGTAAGTGTGAATCTTTTTCCTGACTGGTATGCCACTCTCACACCTGCTGTAAGAGAGTGAGCATTTGTTTCACTGCTTGATTCTGTTTATCTGCTGACAGTCAGTGACAGAAAAAACAGCTTAAATTCTATTTGTTCCAAAGTTGAAATATCATGTTAACTTCTATAAAAGTTGAAATGTTAAGGACTGCTAGTAAGACCAAGCAGACATGAAGGCAGGAGAATTAAAAGTTTGAGATAAATGTCTTTAGGGATCTGTGATTTGACATGTGAGCAGAAACCAATGAAATACTTCATAACTTCATAAAAATAAATGGAGGTAAAGGGTTTCCTGTTGTAATAATACAGAATTTCTTATTTAAGGGTCTGAAAACCTGAATAACTATCTTTCTCCATAATGTCCTGACTTCAGATGTCACTGTTCTTTTGAATAATTTGACTGCAGAGAATCACTCCCAGTAACATTGTTCACTAATTCCCTTCCATGGCATGAAGAGTAATCATTTTTAGTTTACACAAAAGTGCTAAATCTCCCTTCATATGCTGCTTCTGCAAGTCAATCTGAGAAGTCTCACACATACCATAAGATCATTTTGGTGATGCAACACCAAATATGTTCATTTTCTAACAGCTGCTTTTTAGTTTACAGTTATTATCTGTCTTTACCAATGTAAGTAGCACATTGTTTAAAAAAATTACATGAACTTTTAGAGTCCTTTATGTAGCTGAAGGATTTATGACACTCTTCTGCATGTTGATAAAGTAAAACCCTGCTTGTGCTAAGATTCAGTGGTGTTGTTTTCACTCTTAGAAGATCAGTGCAAGGCTGCTTTACAGATCATGATCTTGCATCTTATAAGGCTGCAGATTCTCTTCTCTACAGAAACACCAGGAGCATTATTTCTGGGGAAAATGCTTTTTTTATGCATTTTTCTGTGATTTGTGAGACTTCATCTTTCAGAATATAGAACTCATTCAGGTTGAATTTGCAAAATAGGGAACATGCAAGAAACTATTGTATCCTCTTTTTTAATAACATTTTTTAAATTAAATTAGGGTTTGTGTACATTCTTTAAGCATCTCTTGCATAGCCAACTCATCTTCCTTACAAGCAGGGAGAATAAGTGAGATGAGTGCATGTAATGTGGGGAGTGGGAGGGGATGATTTGTTTTAGTCTTTTTAATCCAGGCCACAGATAAGATACCTGTGAGGAAGATCTTTTGAGTCTTCAAGGAAGTATTTCTCAGGGCTTAGATAGCATTCTGAAAAACGTGGCTGCTACATTTGCTTCTAGTGGGTTAATGTATGTTTTTATGTTTTCTGTCTCTGGACTTCCTGTGAGTTTGATTTATCCATTGTGATGCCTTACAGTTTTACTACATTAGAGGGGCAATTAACTTTTCTTTCTGATTAAGTTTTTGGCTTTTGTCTAAATTGTTACGTGGGATTTATGGGTGCTACTGAACTTCTGCTCTGATGGCTGTTCTACTTTTTGTGCTGTGACTTGTCAGGAAAATAGAGAAAAGTAGATCTGGCAAAACTGCCTTTGTGCCTTTGCAGGGGTTCTCTACTTCTAGAGTGCTAGACATCTTCAGCTGCAAAGAGCTGAGGCTGAGGCAAGCTTTTTTCCCTTCACATGGATGAGTGTTTTACTCTAAAAAGCAGGCCTGCAGCTTGATATCAAGAATGCACAGTCTCACTAGTGCTAATTAGTACTTTCCAGTGTCTTGCTCTTTGTAATTGGGAGTAACTTCTATGTACCAGAAAGCATTAATAATTTTTGCCTCCTCTAACACCCTACAGTCTTTAGCTAGGAAAAGTCTAGAGGCCTTTGCTCAAAAGCAAGGGAATTAATTTGTTTACTTGGTGATCCAGCAAAGAATATTTCTAAATATGGCTTGCACATCTTCATGCATATCACGTACATGACAAGGATTTGCAAATATGGCTGCATCTGCTTCAAAAAATGTGTGATGACTACAGAATTAAAGATAGAGAAGCTAGAATCCTTTTTCTTCTCTTCATGAGGAAATCCAGGACATCTTGTGCTGGCAGAGCAGGCAGCAGCTGAGACAACCTATCAAAAAAAGTCTGTGAGTGGGCTAGGGAGCTCTCAAAATAATTTAGTAGTGAGGTGTACTGCCAGCTCTGCAGCAGACTAATTTTTCTGCAGGACAATGCAGTGTGTTGTTGGAATGAGGACTGGGCGCATGGTGTCAGCTAATGTTATGCTGTGATACTCTCATAAATTGGACTAAATGGTATTACCTAATGGATGTGTGTTTTGGTGGGTCCATAACTGATTTTCTTGGATGTTTATTTTCAGTGGCTGGCAAAAATATATCAGTCTCAGAGAATGATGACTGGAGCAGAGATATGTTACAGAAGGAGTCTGCAGTTGGCATCACAGCAGGGCAGCTGGAACGGGACGTTATCCAGTCTGCTCAGGCTAGCTATGCTCGCACTGGAAATCTGCATGGTAGGATAACCAGCATGACATTACTGCATGATTTCACAGAAATTAGTGGGATAGAAGGCTTCTATAGTCATTAAATTATGCCCCTGTTGAAATGACTTTACATTTTATGAATGACAGCTAGAGAATAAAATGAGACATCAAGGGGCAGTGGAGTATTCTTAGAACAAGTCTTTGTAAAACAGGTTGCAACGTAATAATCACATAGAGCCACTTTTTGCCTAAGAGGCTCACTTGCTCAGTGAGGCTTGTCTATAACAATTTTAGTTTGATCATCCAAATTGACCTAGCCCTCAAATGTCTGTCTTATTCAGACAACTGTCTCAACAGATGTTTTTTCTTCATTGGTGCCTGGAGAAGTCAATCAGTCATGTTTCAAATATTTGTATGCTGTATGGTCATTTCCAGATATGATGCCTTGCACTGAAGCCTAAGAACAATCTAAGGGAATTGTATCTTGTGGAATAAAGAAAAGTACTCTATTCCTTGTGCTGGGGGGGGCAAGGTAAACATATCTCAGGATCTTGGCAAGTGTTTATTATCTTCAAGCAGTGTCACTCTGGTAACTTGAAGTGCACTACCAGAATTTACATTCTACTGTAAGATGTAGATACTGCTGTGATCTTGGTGAATGCTTTTTCACAAATTATTGAATGACCCAGCTGTAATCAAAATCAGGCAAAGCAACCCCATATATCCTGAGATCTTGTGTAAGAAAAGACAGTTGGATTTACTGAGGATAAAGCTGCAAAACTCTTCTTCTTTTTGGAGAAGAGAGTTGTCCTCCAAAATTTGTCAAGTGACAATATTTTTCCTGCTGTAATTCTGTCAGTTTTTACTGGTGTGCTTTGTTTCTTATTGCTCCTAAATGCTTTCAGAGGTCACAAGACACTGCCTAAATTGATTAATACTATTTCTTCCAGGGCTGGCCTGAATTGCCTAAGAATAAACAAGACTTTGTTTAAAGATGAGATTAGTATGAATTTGATTATCTCATCTCAACTTTTTAAGTGAGCAGAGAAGCTGTAGGTGGATATTTTTTTGGCATTTCTGCACGGGTTTAATGAAATGTATCAAGGCCTGGTGAAAAACTTGCTTAGGTCCAAGAAAGCTCTGTATTTGAAAATTGCTTGTCTCCCAGTTATCTTCCAAGTAAAGATTTGGTCACCCTTTCAAGTACAGTAATTTGAATGCTATCCAGACGCAATGGGGATAATAAGGTTTTTCTAAAGCCAGCTTTTCTTTCTTTGCTTTGCTTATATTCTTAAGATATATGCCTTTGCTCAGTAGTTGCTCTGTTAGGTGATTACAGTCTAGCAGTTGGTTTTGACTTTTGGTAAAAAATTATGTCACTTCTAGAGATAAATTTTACATTCTTGAATAGTTTTATATGTGGTAGGAAGATTTGCAAGGGTTTCTGAAGCTCTAATAAAATTTATATGAAAAAACAAAAAGACTATGTGCACAAATTAGCAGGGGGGAATACTGGCAAGGCTGATCCTAAATAAGTTAATATGACTTTTCTAACTTCTAACCACTGTTAGTCTGGGGGATTTTTTAGACAAGTGTCTTTCTAAGCTGCCAAATACTTCTCAGAACAGCTTGAATAAAACCTGCTTTCTAGAGAGATGCAAATATACTACAATAAAGTAATTTTTCCCCTGATTTTTCTTCTTTTTATTTTTTAAAATTGCTTTCTTTATTGTTCTCTTTCTTTATTTTTTTCTTAACTTTTACAATAGGCTAATGTTTCAAATGAACACTGGCCATCCTTGGTTCAGGAGGCAACGACTGAAGCTTTGAAACTTTCTCCTTGCCCTTTGGCAGCTCTCCTTCAAGCCCTACTACAATATAATCTCAAAATGGGAGCAAGGTATGCATGATCTGTTGTCAGTGGAATACAGTGTCTAAAAATACAAGTGGTCATTATCTGAAGATCTAAGTTCTAGAACTTAAAGAAACTTGAAAGCAGAAATTAATTCTTGAAACAGTGTGGCAAATAAAAGGGAGAGGGGAGAAAGGGTTAATGATGTGGGCAGCAACCAAATCTTCCATTATTTGTTAAAAAAAGAAAAGCTGATGGAGCACCACTGAATGAATATGACATTCCTACATGTAGTTGCCAGTTTTTACGGGATTTCTAATGGCACTGTGAATTTGAAAATCCCTTTGTTAGGTGTTTTTTTTTGTTGTTTTTGGAAGGTAGTATCAGCCAAACAGAATTTTAGACTTTGTGTCTAAAATAGACGCTTTGTCTCTATTCCAATTACCTTCTCTTCTGCACTTTCACATCTTGTCTCCGTTTGCAGGAACTGCAATAAGGGCTTTCCCGTATATTACTTCTGGCCATTGTTGCTTGCTTTGTTATGTTACATGTGGCCTGTTCAGTTGAATTTGATTTGGATTATGTTTTTATTATGTTTCCAGGGAAACTCGGCGAATGTTGGAGAGAATTGTTTACCAACCAGCCAATCCAGAAACCATAGTGTCAGTGGCACGCTGGTACCTCCTGCAACATCTGTATGCCAAAGATGATTGTGAATTAATAGATGTAAGACAGTCCACCTTATACAGAACTTCTGTCTATTTATATTTGATATTATACTTGCAACTGGGAAGTGGGGTAGAAGGAGGCTAGGAAGGTGTTGCTCTTGAGGTGCAAATGTACTTCAGTTTTTGAACCAGTTTGTTTGAATGTCTTCCATTCCTCCATGCAGTAATGAAAAATAAATAGTAAAGTCTCCAGTCCAAACTTGGAACAATTTTACTGGTGATTTTTCAGTAGACATGAGGACAATTTAATTAAAATTTTAGCAGTAATAATGTTAATTCCCTCTAGCCTGGCTGGAACATGTCATGTCCCTGGCCCAAAATATCTGAGCAGCAGAATCTGTGTGCTCTCTCTTAAAGGCTTGTGTGTAATGGTGTATTATTTTCAGTACATAGTAGATGCTGCATTAGTTTCTTTTGACAGTACTTCACTAATGTATTTGATCAAACTCACAAATCTATGCAGCTCTTTGATGTAGTGCAAGTGGGGTGTCATTCATTTTGGCTTATAATGAGAACTACTTTTCTCCTCAAAATCTGAATACACTCTTCTATCCTCAATGCTGCCACTGGTGATGAAGTCTTTTGCCCATATTATCAGCTGGTGAAATGTTGAATCCAATACAAAGTGGATTTGGAGGTACATATAAAAAGGTGTATACAAAAATCCATACACAGACATGCATAGACACAGATTAAAAAAGCTAGATTTAATGAGTTCAGAAGATCCTGGTATGATCTCATTGCACTTGCTTCTGCAAAGTCATTTTTAGTCCCTACTGATAAGATAATAATAATGGCTGGAGATTTGCTTGGTTCTGCTTAATGGTTTTCCTTTTCAGTATGTATAATGTCATTGGGTTACAAGAGATGTGCCAGAATCTTATGAACATTAGGTTACTGTGGGACCTCTTTTTAAGGTCCATAACAGAAAAGATCCAAATATGATGTGTGGAAAATAAATCAGGGAAGTGTGAATTTAACTGGGAGAGGGAAAAGGATGTGGCAGTTTTTTTAAAGCAGCTGCAGAGAACACTTGAGTTTGGCAAATGGAGATTTATACAAGGGTAAGATTTATACAAAGCAGGGGACAAGTGTGTGTCAGCAGGAGAATTGGTCCACTTGTTTAATTGCCAGCAGGTAACTACTTGTCAAAGTAATCAGTGGTGCTTTTACAGAGCATTGGAAGTGATTACAGCCACTGTAGCGCAGAGTTTGGATCTTTTAAGCAAGTTGATGTGTAATGTTGAGTATTTCCTTTATGGGGATTATGGGTTAGATGATCTTTTAGTGAAACTGTCAAACAGGAATTAAAGTACATTTCAGATTGCCATTAAGACAAAAATAGAAAAATTTTAAATTCTCAAGTCATTCTTTATTTTTCTCTGCAGGTGCTTATAGAAAATGCCAAAGCTAATGGAGATGTTAGAGCTCTGGAACTAAATGAGAAATTATCATCAAGTGCCTAGAATGGACTATCTCAAGCAAAATACTCTTATGTTCATCCAGTTGAATTAGTTCACCTTCCAGAAGCATATAGAGTTTGGGCTGTTTTGTTTATTGTGTCTGATTTATTTTTTTCTGTTTCATCAACTGCAGCCTTGTCTTTAGTTTTGCTTTTTCGTGAACAAAAGTAGGTTATTTTCATGTGGAGTTACACACATAACAATCACATTTATTTTGAAAAGAAAATCCTGAAATTTGCTTTTGTTTGCTTCCCCCACTTAAACTTTGTTGCTATTCACAATAGAGTATTTCCCCCATAACTTATGTAGCAAACAGAATTCCCCTTTATCTACTCATGCGTCTCTGTCAGGTCTGAGGGTTCTTGGGCTCTGATACCTCCTGGACAGCAGCTGGGGCCCCCTTCTCGGAGTGCTGGCAGGAGTGGGGGCAGGAGCTGGGTGTTCTTTTGGTGCAGGGGTCTTCCAGATGCCTTCTGTCCCATCTGGGTCACAAGAACTGATGCCTTGTGAAGGCTGACCTAGAACAGAGACTAGATGGAATTAAAGAATAAAGTAGGTATTTATTGGAAGGCCTCAGTGGATACACCTTGGGCAGTACAAGAGCCCAGCCAGGCTACACCCCAGATGAACCCAAAATGGTCACAAAACGGATGACTGGTCACGAGGTCTCACACTTTTATAAGTTCTGGTCCATTAGCATATTGGAGTTAATTGTCCAGTTACAGCTTTAGGTTATGAAGTCCCATCTTTCTTGTTTTTCTGTCTTCAGTCCACATCTATGTTCTTGGGCCTGAGATTTGGGTGGTTGTCCTTGGTTCCTGGCTAGGAAAGGAATTGTTTTGTCTAGCTACTCTGTGAAGAGAGCTCACCATCCCTTAATATGAAGCTCAGAACTACACACTAAAGTGACGCTGGCCGGGGGCTATTTACAGACACAAACAGGATGGGGCTGCTGGGAAAGTGCCTCGAGCTATTTATATTTTCAGCATCAGTCTCATTACATGATTATGATAATGGAAAGATGCTAACAGCTCGCAATCCAGGCAGCAGGCCAGAAAACTTAATGTTACAACATACTTTATAAGCTTCTTGACCAATCATACAAAGCAAAAGCATATTGACAGTATTTCTACCCAATCACCAGAAGGACTCGTAGCTTTGGTTAAGACAATGCTTGCTTATTTCGAATACAATACCCATTTGTAAGACACAACGCACAGAGCTCCATTATTAAGCTTTAACCTTCCTAGTATCTTGCTAGATAAACTTTCTGCAGCTTAAAAAGCTATTCAGACAAGCATTAATACATAGGCTGATTGTTCTATCTGCCCTTGCCTTTTCTACAGTTTAAATAGTTTTTCTGGTGACCTATCTCATGACTGTTGCTTTAGCACTGTTCACAATTCTACTGTATCTAAAGCCTGCCTTTTGCAGCTTTCCTAAAACCCTCTAATTTTATAAATTCCCACATAAAGCAGCACAGAATCTGAAAAATATAAAAGCTAAAACCTGAGGCATCATTTGGACGCACACAGAAGTACAATTATTAACTCCACTGGCAGGTTTTCTTGGCACAGAATCTTAAGGGCTGGGTAGCAGACAGCTGTCATTTCTTGGTAACTCAGCTGCTGATTGCTTAACTGGATGATATATTCTTCAGATATGTTATTTTACTTTTATGTACATGACAATAAAAAATAAATAAAGCAATGACTCTGACCTGTGAAAGTTACCATGAGGATGTTCACTCTGTTGACGGGAGTCATGATAGCAGTCCATTTTCTTGTTTAAATCTTCTTAAAGTTTCTGTCCAGCAGAGTCTTAACAATGGCTTGTAAGATCCCGTGTTACAGGCAGGAAAGGGCACTTCAAAAGTGTGCAGGGGGACAGCATTGAGCATGCACTTGCTTTTGGAACCAGTTGTTCTGTGCTTGCAGAAAACAGGATGCTGAGTTGGAGTGCAAGTGACACACTCTGATCTCTGGAGAGTGTGCCACTTTCTTTTTAACAGAAAAACAGCTCAGTGGGCTGGGACTTCAGTCTGTGGAGGTAAGATGAAACCTCTAAATAGCAAGAATCTCTCCTTATCTTCCACACTTTCATTCTCTCACTTTCCTTAAAATTATTTTCTTTAAATTTAGATTGATTATACGTCCCTTCACAGAGCTGCTGTCAAATAGCCTTGAACTATCAGTAATGGCAGATCTTAAATGGAAATGCTACAAAAGCCAGACATGACTCTTAAGAGTAGCTATAACTTTTTTTAGCTTGCTGCTATTAAAAACCTGGAGAAATTCTTGCAGCCTATGGTTTGTGTCCTTGGTATATGTGCCACCCACTCTAGTGGTGGAAAAGCTGTCATCACCAACCTCCTGGCAGCACAGTAAGCCTGCCCCTCTTAATCCTTCTGTGCGAGCGTTAGCCTAGACTTTGCCTGTACTGAGCCCTGAATGCCTTCTAGCATCTAGGCGAGCCAACAGGTGACAACAGCCCAGAGGCGCCAGCTGAATAACCATCAACTGGGAACATTGTGTGTTAGAAAAAAAATGTAGTAGTTCGGTGCCTTTCTGCTCAAAATACCATGAAATTGCTTTTACTGTAAACAGTGATGAGCTCCTTGAATAAGATAATAATACAGCCTGAAGTTGTATTACATACATTGTAGGAAAAAAAAACTCCACATATCTCTGTGAGTTGTGAAGTACTCAGTGAAAAATGCTCAGGGAAGAGGAGTTTAAATTTAAGCTTTTGTAAAATTCAACAATGTGAAGTAAAAGTCTTGCTCTGCTGATTTTTAAGCAAGGTGTAGCCTCTACAAAATTGCACATTGTAGCAAGTCTGCTGTAACACTAGCAAAGCTTGTAAATTCCTGCGGGTTGAGGCAACCATGTATTTTATGTAATGTAGGGCACTGCAAAATAGAAAGACAATAAGCATCACTGATTTGGGGAATTGAGACTTGCTTATGGATTTCACTGCCTAGGAAGTCAGTGTTCTTTGGCTGCTCTTGCTGTAAAGCAGGGAAAAAATAAACATTGCCAACTATAAGTTATTATGTTGATTTATGCTGAAGGCAGAATGGAACAAGATCTAATGAATTGAAGGTAGATCATTTCATGGCTTCAGATAATAGAGGTTGCTTTTTTTAACCCCATGCTAGTTCTCACTAGAGAGAGCACCTCTAAGACTTGACAAAGTTTGCTCTTAGTGATCACTCTTCTGGGAGGTCACTCGGATAGTGGTTTTTTTATGTCTTTCTGACTTTTTTTTAAAGTTTCATTTTATGTTCTGTATTTGAACAGCTCCAGAGATTCCTGAACAGGACTTCATTTACTGATGTCCTGTAAAAGAATAGGAACAATTCATTAAATAGTTGTTGCTTTCAACACATTATAAGTTTATTCTTTGTCTCTACAAAGATTTCTGTCCCATGTTTAAAACAAATCACATTAAATGCAATCTATCCCATTATTTTATTGAATTATGTGAAAACACAATTGCAGCTTCAGTTGCAAGCTCCTTGTTACTGGGAGCTGTCTTCCAATACATTGGACAATACCAAGCATAATTACAGCTGTGATTGACCTCAGACAGGTGACGTGGGAGAAAGAAGACACTGTCTTTTAAAAGGGGGGAATTTTTTGCTTTTAATGCTATTTTTTTTCATTGAGCATGGGGACTTTCTTGTTGGTTTGTTTTTTTCAAGAACACAATCAAAAACTCTGGATTTTCCATCAGATGCTGATATTGTGGCTCTGCAGTTTGCCCACCAGATAGCAGAGTTGGTGCTGTGGATTTCCCAAAGGTGTAGGAAGTGTAAATAGTCTGTTGTGCACTTCTAGGAGAATGGGAGCTCAGCTTCCCCAGCTGTTTGTGCTGTGTATAAGTGTATAAAAAGAGAGAAAGGAGTGTACAGACACAGTTTTCCCAAAACAGAGATACAGAGCACCTGATACACATTTTTTTCACCACTGTACAGTCAAATACTGTCAATAAAGACTGAAGAATTGTAGAATTGTAAGCTGCTTTTACCTCGCTGATTGCAGTAACTTTCAAATTACAGTGCAGTAACTCTTTGTATTTGTTCGGCATCTCACATAGGTGTTAACTTCTTAGGAACTAAGAATTGAGCAGCCTTCTATTTTTTTCTTGAAGTGCTTATTGTAACGTGGCTGCCAATTACATGTTTTTCTTTTTGGAACAGTTATTTAATATAGATTCATTTTGTCACTGCTGCAGTCAAAACGAATTGCTTCATAGTGCTTAGAATTTTACAAATTCCAGACACATCTCTGATTTCCAGAATGCCAATCTGTGCTGAAGCACCAACAGCTGCTGAGACAGTCAAGAGGCTGCCTCTGTCCCCTTCAAGCTGCTCTGCACCTCTTCAGCAACCTCCTTCCCCCCTCTTGCAGGGTCGGCGCTGCCAGAGGACTGTCAAGGGGAAGAAGTCCTTGGACTTGAGTTTGAACACAAGCATGGCCAAAGTTTGGTATAAACAGAGCTCTTCTGTCCTCATTTTCCACAGGTTTATTTTCAACTTCCTTGAAGTAAAGAACTCTCTCACTACCAAGATCTTTTATTCTGAAATTTCTTATCCATGACTTTCTTTGAAAACTATCTTGTGCTCACTCAGAAGGTCTTGTAGACAGCTAAGCCTTGTCTTGTCAAGCTGCACAAAGACCATAAATAACAGAGAGCTTAGTTTTCTACAGCTCTGGGGCAGGGCTTACTGGCAGATGATGAAGGAATTGGAGGGGAAGGAAAGAGCTGGAGTACTTGATCACAAACATCCTCAAAGATGAGAAAACAGATGCTCAGGTTTCAACTGAGAAAATGTAAGATGTGAAATACTCATGCAGTGATTTTCAGACTTCTGTTCCTTTGGAGAGAGGGCTGAGTGATTTTTTTATATATATATAACCTGCTGCATCCAGTGTTTCCACCGTCAGCTGCAAATGGGAGAGTATTCCAATGGATTAGGTTTGAGTCACACAGAACAGATTACAGTAGGTGAAATCTTCCTGGTGCAGACCAGGTACTCAGTGACTCAGGAGAAAGTCTTTGTAATTGCTGTGAACAGCCAGAATCATCTGGTGAAGCGCCTTATGCTTTGTGAGATACATCACTGTGACTGCCCCCATAAGAAGCAGCCACCATGTACCAGCAATACCATCTGACTGCTTCGCTCTTCATTTACGCAATGCATGCTCTATGTTGAATAGCTGCAACTCATCCAGTTGCCTCTTTTTCCAGCTACTGTTGGTGGAGAATGGGGAGTAAAGTATTGAAATAATACAAAACATTAAATATTATCACAGCAGCAGGATCTATACAAAAGAGAATCACTGCTGCCTCCATATGAAGATTAGGGATCTTCCTAAAAAGAAATGGGTGCTCTAAAAAAGCTGGAAAACAGATTGTGACATTAAATGAAAGACCATTACCTTGAAACTCTTGTGCAAAAGTCTGGCTCTTTGCAAAGACAGGTGAGCTAAACTGAGAGACAGCTGTGTGATGGGTTTTTGAGAGAGACAGAGTCACTTTAATATCTTTTTGTCTTTGTTGGAAAGTGGTTTCTGCAGCAGCAGGTTACTGTAAAAATATCTTTTTAAAATAAATTAAATTAAATCCTATTCTCACATGATCTCTCTTCATTTTGCACTTCCTCAAGCTCTTTCCAGATCTTTTTTTTTAATTTGGCAGTTCTTGCATGCAGTTTTTAAAATCACTTTTCATCTGATACAACTTTTCATATTTCTGTGGTTTATCAATTTTTTCTGGTTTTAGTGATGGAAATACCAGCTTTTCTTCTGCTCTTTTTTCTGCTCTTTCCTTTAAATACATAACACAGGTTCATGCGCACGTTAACCTGTCTTCTGCTACCCATACGTTAAGTTGGTCTAGCTTTCTAATCCCATGTGGGACAGCACTCCATAAATTGCAAGGAGAGGTCTGGTACCCCAGAGAACATGTCAGTTGTCTCTTCCACAATGAACCAAGTAAACCAGGAAATTTCTTGTCCTGGCTGGGCCAGGATAAATGTGTTTTAAAATATTTATTTATTTATTTTTATTCAATCATTTAAATCCAGTGATTTCATCTCATACTATGCAGTGTGAGACTCTGAACATAAATAATCCTTTTCAAGTTGCTTTCATGAGCCTGTCTCAGGCCAAAACTTTCCAACCAAAGAAGTGCAATGCAGTGGAGTAAACCCAGCTCAGCTGCTGGCACAAATAATGAGGCTGAGCCCTGAAAGAGCTGTCTGTCTGAGGATGGCAAGCTGTCCCCTCCCACTTCTGAGCCAATACAGCTCTTGGAGGCAATTCCCCCTTACTGCTATGCTCAAAGCTGAGCTGCCCAGTTGCCCACCCCTTGGTCTTCAAGTTGCACCACATCCTCTGGTCAACTCCAAATCTTGTCAATATGGTCAAACTCCTCTGACCTTCTTTAGCCCTTGCAACACAAGGAAGTCCTGTGGCTCTGCCTCCCAGGGAAGGTGTTTGCAAACCTGGCAGAATTTTTGTGTTGGAACAGGGCTCTGAGTTTACAAACACTGCTGTGGGGCACAGGTGGCTGATGGAGTGAGTCATTTCCACGAATAACTGAGCTGCTGCCCTGTGCTCCCAGGATGGCTCCATCACCCACAGACAGCCTGCCAGATCCATCATCCCTCGGGATGGCATTCCCTCTCAGACTGATGTGCAAAGGACCATTACTGAAGACAGCTCCCAGAGCAGAAAATGATGAGCAGAGCTGCCCTCCTGGTGCAGACTGAAGCTCATCACCTGCATTTCTCTAGCACCCCTGCTGAGGTTTCCTTCAGCTCCCAGGGCCTGAGCTGTGCTTTCTCGGAAATGACATGCAAAGGAGCACAATACATACTTCTGTGTACATGTATGTGTACACACAATAATGCATTCCTTATTCAACTTCTTAAAGAGGGGCTTTGAAAGATTTAACTCCTGATAATGCTGTATTTTTTTTTGTCACAGCAGTCCATCTTAGCAGAGGGTAACCACATTTATTGGTGTGCTTTCTGCAAAATAATCACAAAATCTGTTAGTGGAGGAAGGAAATGCAAATTATACCTTTGAGATACCAACTGAGAAGTCAGAAACATTTTTAATATCTTCCTGGCTGCACTAAGTGTTGGTTGCCTGGAGTACAAAAGATTATCATCAGGCAGAATAAATGGAGATTAAAGTCTAGGAGCGTAATAGTTCTAAGCAATTTCTAAATCTGATTTTGATCGGCAGCCTTCACCCTGATGCTAAGATACAGTGATCATGTTCTAATTGCTTTTGAATTCTGAAGTGGAATTAACTGCACATAGCAAAGGAAGAGAAATTTTAAAAGCTGTGAAGGAATTAATTGAAAGGCTTGGTTCTGTGCCAAGGACTAACTGCTGCTGTGGAACAGAAACATGCCATATTATTACTGACCACACGATGGTGAGGGTTTGTTTAAGCTTAAAACCTGGAACACACAATCTCTTCCTTTTCTAAGGAAGAAGAGATCATCATGCTATCATTCTTTGTCAATGAATGATACTGGATGGTGCTCTGTGATGGCACCAATGCTCACCTTGGTACAGGGAAACACCATGGCTGAGTGCACTGGGGTTACACAGATGTAAAGTGGTGCCATAATCCAGAATTACTTCCTTTCCCAGGATGTCCAGCGCTCTGTGTGATCTCTGTCTTTGGGACAAAAACCCCTCGGATGAGGATCAGGCCCTGACTTTGCTGTTGGCCTTGCTTGAGCAAGGGGTTGAACCTTATCTAGCAGATTTCCCTTCCAAAATTAATCTCAGTATACTCTGATTATGACTCACCATTTTGCTGGCTATGTTCTATGGCGTCTGATTTTGTGTTGGATCTCAGGGTTTGTGTGCATGATTTGGTACCTCCTGGGATCAGGGTGAAGGAGTGTTGCTGCTCATTCCTGCCCCTGGCATGCCTGGAGGCCACCCCAGTGTAGTGGGATGTCATCCTGGAGAGTCTTACCAGTCTCTCCTTTACCAAGCCAATGCTTGTGCTCGGCTTGGTTTTCCTGAGACCATGTCACTGGTGCTTCTGTACACATCTGGTGAAAGGGTAGCTGATCATTTAGAAAACTGAGGTCATTTAGAAAACTTGTCAACCTAAAATTATGACTATATCTCTGTCAGACTATGGAGTGGTCTTGAATCACTTGAGTAAATTGTTTAAATTACTCCAAATGTCCTCAATAGCTGCTAGCGACTCCTAAATTTAATTTTTTTTATCAGTCCTTATCTTGAAGGTTGCATCTACATGCCAAAATACAATTTCTGCAGTGTGTCTACTTTAAGAAAATACCTGAGGGGTGAAAAGCGTTAATTTCACATTTGAATTAACTCTGTCTGAAGAAACTACATCATCCCATTAAGCATGGACTGTGTCATTGAGCATCAGTGAATGCAGTTTGAAAATTAAGTTTGTAAGGATAAAAATGCTTGGAAGTAAAACAAAAAGAGAATGCAGAGTTGCCTTTAAGGCAGCAGTTGCACAGACATGTGAAAGCCCACACAAAGGCATTAAATCAGGCAGAACCTGAAGACAGGCAAGTATCACAAAAATTTTAATGTCATTGTGTTAATTTCAAACATATGCTTGCTAGCAAGCAATAATCACTTACTTACAATTTGCTTGGGCCTCAGTTAGGATGAAAAGCCTGCTTGCTTCCAGTCCTTCTAATATTAATACCACTTTTCAAAAGGATGTTTGAACTGAAGTGTTTTATATAAGAGAGCAAGTAATAACAGCTCTGCATCAGTCAAATGAAGTGATAATGACTGAAAGAGTAGGAAAAAACCCTAACAATAGCAAAATCTATCCAATTCATATGTTATTTCAGTTTACTATAGGCAGTATCTTTTCAAAATCATAGAATCATAGAATGGTTTGGGTTGGAAGGGGCCTTAGATATCATCTTGTTCCAACCCCTCCACTGTGTCCTGGGACATGTTCCCGGGACCAGCTTGCTCCAAGCCCTGTCCAACCTGGTTTCAACAGCTCCAGGGAAGCATTATCCACAGCTTCTCAAAGCAACCTCTGCTAGCACTTCACCACCCCCACAATAAACAATTTATTCCTAACACATCATCTAAAGCTCTCTTCTACATTCAAACAGTTCCCTTACGGAAGCAGTTGTTAAGTCAGTTTATCACTATTAGTCATTTAAGTAGTTCTAAGATTTGATTTTCCAAGAATAAAAAATTGTTGCATTGGGTTTGTTATTTTTAGTTTAAGCCAAGCACCTGTGGTCAGAAAGTTTGTTTCCTGAAGCACTAATCTTTGTTCAAAAGAAAATAAAATGGTGCTGTGACTGTGTGTTTGTGATGTAGAGGAGTTTCCCACCACAGCAGGGGAAGGAGAGGTCTACAGGGCTGTTTGTTACATGAGTGGTATCAACCTCTATGATCCAGTTTGGCCCCTCCTGGTTACTGCAAATATTAACCCTGTCTTGACCAGAGCCAGGACACTGGAATAAGGTGAATAAATTATGCATAAACTAGAATCCATGGTCAGTTTTGTTCAAAGGCTCAAAACCAAACCCTGGAAGCTGGCATCTGATTCTACTTCAATTTCTCTGCGAATGGAAAAGAAAAAAGAAGATATTTATACCTAAAAATTATTTACTTGAGACTGTGTTTAGGTGACTTAGGAAAGATTTGGCAAAGTCTGCCTTGAGGAGAAAGGGACAACTGTGGAAAAAATTGACTTTTTATAAAGTTATATTACAAATACTGAAAATTTTTGTTATGAACGACACTAGCAGTTACCTTATGAGGTTACATGGCCTCTGTGGTTCAGATCAAATGATTCTGCCAGCCTCAGCCAAGATGCTGAGGAGGGTGAAGGTGGCTGGGCTCAATCGTGAGGGACACACTTGCCAGTGACAATAATAATAATAATAATAATAATAATAATAATAATAATAATAATAATAATAATAATAATAATAATAATAATAATAATAATAATGTAATTATTTTATTCTTTAAACTTTTTCCCATTAGTATCCCTCTTCCATGGAGCTTGCAAATATATATATATATATATATATCAGGAGTATGGCCATAGATAGTTTACTACACTCTTTGGCTCAGCTCAGCAAAGACTTGAAATATTAATAAAGAGATACTCATGGATATTTAACAAGAGCATACTCCAATAGTACTACAGTTAATTTTCATATGTGAAAATAGATCTATCTAATAGATCTATTGAAATTACTTTAGGCAGTAGAATGCAGCTATTCTAACTGACACCAAGAAAGAAGAGATAAGCATCCACTCTTCTGTGAAGGGTCAAATTTCTGAGCAAGGCTCAATTACCATGAAATCCTGCAATGTGTTTAAAATTCATGTGGATTTCAGTAAAAATATCAGTTTGTACATTTACAGCACAACTGCAGACTGCAGTCAAAGATGACTGCGTCCCTGACAGCTGCACATTAATTGAAGAGGTAACTGGGCTTTAAAACTGATTTTGATTTGTCAAGTTATATGCAGAAGATCCAGTCTGTTCCAGAAGTTAAATTTTATTTCAGTTCTATAAAAAGAGCACATAAATCTGGTAGATTTCTAAAGCAGAAGTGTGAAAGGAGACAGATATTCCCTAAAGGACATTGAATTTATTTAAATTTTATATTAACTGGAAAAATGTCTTGATATTTAGTAAATAAATGCTTTGTATTTTATTTTAAATATTCAATGCCAACAGATCTTAGTGTCTACAAAGCCTCCTCTCTTCAAGATTCCTATTTCTGATTCGCAACATTAGTAGGGTCTCATTAGCTTTTGATAATCTCAGCTTTTACTTCTATTCAGTTTCCAGTTTCTTTTCTGACATTTTTCTGGTTTTTCTTCCCTCTTAGATTGGTGACATTTCTTGTCCCTTTCACATCAACTTGATCTCTATCATTTACTGCTCTCTGTCTCCCTGTTTCTCCTTCTCTTTCCCCAACTTTAATATGCTGACCACTTTAGCCTGTTATTGCCTCATTCACCTGTATTCATTTTCCTTTCTCTTGATGAGAATTATTTGCTTTTAAAGTTCTAGTCTATTTTTACTGCTGAATAGAACTCAGATTAAGTTTTACTTAAAATAAGTCTTTACTCTATTACTTACAGTTTTAAGGGGTAGAACTATTGCTTTTGAAATATTGTTAGTGAAGGATTGTTATAGTCAGATTTTAAATTTCTTGCACTAGGTCTGCTATTCAGTGCTTAGCTGTTTTTCTTTGTTCTGAACATGGATGCAAGATACTTCTGTTCACTGCATCCTTTCCTGGAGCTCCCTCTTCTCTAAACCTTCACAAGAGTAACATCTCACCCCATAAGTATTTTTGAATCTACAGTAGCAAAAATACACTAAGTAAATAATAAACAAATAAATCACAAAACTGTGGGCTCATGAGGTTGTGCAGCCACTCTAAGGTGTGCCCACCTTTCTTCATCAGCAGCATCACTGTCCCAGGCAGCTGCCTGAGAAGTGGGTAGATGTGCAAATGCATAAAGATTTTTTCTTTTCTATATTAGGCAAGTCACAAATTAACCACAATTATAAAGGTAAACAGAACCTTTGTATTTTGTACCTTTCTTTAAAGTATGGAAAGTTAATTGGTCTATACCTTTCTTACAGATGGCATTTAGTGCCTCACTTTGTTAATTAGCTCGTGGGACAACGCACTTTCATTTTGTGTTTTCATTATTTTATGGCATAGATCTTCACTATCTTTCTCTTAGTGTTTCAAATGGATGTTGATTCAGAGGTTTGTTCTGCTGCTTCATGGCACCCTGTTCATCACATTAAAGCAGTCAGAGTGAATTACCATAATGAAAAGCCCTCAATCACTTTGCTGACAGCCTAAAAAGACCAGCTTTTTGTCATCACCTGGTGATGCACGGACCCTGAGGTACGCCTCTGTAGTGCATAGATCAAGCAAATACAAGTTAAATGCAGATAAGAGAGGCAAAGGCCAGAACTGCAATCAAAAGGAGACATTGATTTGAAGAACCAGGGGACCAGGGCTCAATGCTCCCCTAGGAAACCCAAAGCAAGACTTCACAAGCAGCACACAGGGTAAGAAAGAAAAGGATAAATGGAGCAGGCATTCAGTTACAAGAGAAAGAATCCTGAATATTCTATACAGGGAATACTTACAAATAGGCGGTTTGAAGAGAGGAGAGAAGAAGGTTTTCAGCATGGGGTTAATGCAACTACATCCACATTACTGTGCAGCTAGAAGGTTGAGAGCCCTGCCTGAGGACCCACAGATATGGAAAGCTTTGCAAAGACCCTCAAGTGCCTTCGAAGGGTCTCAAGACTTGATGCAACTTTGTGCCTTCTGACATCTCATTTTCCCTTCACATAACATCATTATTGTGTGCAAAGTGGTTAAATCCATTATTGCATTTTGGCAGATTGCATGAGGAAGAGGATGGGGATGCTTGGGATTTGCATAAATGTTAATCTAATTTGTTGTTTCCCAGAGGAGACATTCCACAGCTTACAGTGAGATCACGATTTTCCAGTTACAGAAAACAGAGTCTGAGGAGCATGCCAGCACCAGTGCAGATGGACTGGGAATTGTACAGAAAGTGCGAGCTTTGAATATAGATTAAAAAGTATAGGGAAATAAAAACCTCTGATGGCTATATCAAAGCATTTAATTAGAGATGAAAGTATACCTATCCTCTATATATTTCAAGGACCTTTATCATTGAAAATCATGGTAGGAACAGTGTATATTAGACTCCTGTACTTCCCAAGTATTGCATTTTAAGAAGAGTTGAACAACCTCACAGGTGCACACCAGGGCTTTTGATTGCATGGTATTGTGTTGGACTTTTCCCCTTAGCAACAAAAATGTCCATGAGATAAAGTAATACCCATGCAGTCATCTGTGGATTGCTTATTCATTTTTTAATTCATTTATTCTTTTCTCAATGTGACTGAAAAAAAAGAATCTGTATTTATCAGAAGAGTGGCTTTTTTTACAGTTTATTACCTAATTCTTGTTACTGTAATAGATATTCCCACACCAAGATAAATTCTTATTAAGAGGCAGAATGCAAATTAAATATATATTTCATTGAATGGGAATACCAGTATAGCTAAGATGTGGAAGGCTGTTTTTTAAAAGATCACTGCTACTTGACACATAAATATTTACATAGTGTAGAAATGCACTCAGAAGTTCTGAACATTAACAAAATGCACCACAGTCAGCAAGTATCCATCTATTTTTCAAGGGAAGAGACAGTAAAAAAATAGACACAATTTGAATTAAGAACAAATCCACATTAATATTTTATATATGACAGAATACAGGAGAATATGTCATCTGCTGTGAGAAAGAGCGGTTACTTCCTTTAAAGTTTATTTATTCCCAGATGGTATTGGATTAAGGTTGGGCTACAAATAAAGAGGAAAGCTGCCATCACAAGTTTGCATTTGTAAGGTTTCATCTAACTCAATAAGTGTAAATTACATAAACATGAGCATTTGTCTCTGATCACTCTGTACCGTTCTGAAAGTACATAACAATTTCAAATCCTGAAACCCGAGAACAGGAAAATGTGAAAAATTAATGATGTAGTGGCAGTCCTCTGTCAATTCCGGCTCGCATCTCAACCACAGTGCTGGTGGCAGGAGCACAGTTAAAGCTTGGCATTTCCCAAGGGAACTTCAGCAGCAAAAAAAAGAAAGCACTGATGAATCCTGAATCACATCAAACTACACTATGCCTTAGCTTTATGGCTATCATTCTTGTAAAACTGTATTATAATATTGTTGTTGAAATGCCATTGAAATGGCAGGCTTGGAAGTGCAATTCCAGTTGCTTTTAATGAAGCTTTCCTTTAATGTCATTTTCCTTTTTCTCACCTTAAAAAAAAAAGGGCTAAGGACTTTGTTTCCAGCATCATACAATGATTACTTTGGTGCCTTCATTGTACATTTTCTATTTTCAATATTGTTCTGATATCCCCCTTTTCAGATGTGGGAAACACTAACCAGTGCATCTAATATATGGACAAGGAAGGAAGAGGGGGCCCCATAACATTGTTGTGGCACTTGGTGAGTGCTCAGCCTCTTGTTTCTTCTGAGTGTGGGTTGGTTTTTTTCTTCTTCATGCAAGTAGAAGTGGACTGGCCTTTTTTCCCACAATGATTGTGCATAGACACTCACCCAGCAATTTTCCCTACCCCACCATCATATTCCTGGCTCTTCTTTACACCATATAATTTTCTTAATTTCAGAAAGGGGATGCTGGGGTTGGTACACTGTTCTGGTATCAATCTCTGTGCCATACAAAGAGTGTTTTTAGCTCCCTGTTTCTCCATGCCTCTCCTGCCCAAGGCCATATTCCTGGCATTTCTTATGCTGCATCATTACAAAAGTTATTTAATTACTTACCTTCTGTATTCCCCAAACTTTTCAGGGGACACTCAGTCATGAAATATCTCTTGTTTGGAATTTCTCAGTCAGACCAAATTAACAATATGGTGATTCTTTATTATTGCCTCGTTCTTACTTGATCTATTTTTGTGTTATTCAAAAATGTCAACAGCAGAGTTTTATAGGAAAAGTGTGTAAGTGGCCTCTGCAGTTTAAAAAAAAACCAAGCTACTTCAAGAAGATTTATTCCTTAATAATTACTATTTCTGATATATCCATTCAGACAATTGTTGATCTAAGTGCTCCCTTACATAGCACAGTTCCACTTTGTCTTTCTTTTTGAATCATAGTATTTTTGTTACAAAGTGCCCCATGAAAGTCCACACATGTTAAATACAGCCAATTACTTTTATCAATGGAAATTTATAATCTCACCAAAGGAATAACTCAAGTTTACTCAACAAGACCTACCTTCCAAAAGAAAAAATACAGATTTTACTGAAAAAACTGCAGAGTTTTATAAGGAGGAAGAAATAACTACTTCAGATGAAATCCAGACAAGCTAGAAAAAAAAAATCACCAAAATTTTAAGTGTGTGATGAAGAATAAGACAGGAAAGTATAGTTATCTTTTCCTGGCTTGAAATTTTTTTCTAACATGACAGAGTGAAAGTCTATATCTGGTACTAAAATGGAGATATGAGTGTGAAGTACATTTATGCTACTCTGAATTGCCTCTGCACCAATGGGCTAGCAGAAATTAAAATGAGTGTCCTATGATAACCCAAAATGCTGCTGTATTCCATATCCATCTTTAATGCCCAGGGGTACACCTGGAAATGGAATTGCAAGGCTGGGAGGTTTGCCGTGGTCCCTTTAGAAGGTCAAAGCATCAGAAGGCAAGCTTTCTCCACTTTGGTTTTTATTTAATATCTTTTTCTCTCTTATACTGCCTCAAGGGAAATTCCGCAAGTGCTTGCCTGCAGCTGCAGCTCCTCTGGGCTAGGTGGCTTCACTCAGTGCCTGGCCAAGGAGCCCTTGTGACTGTGATGGTGACTGTGTGTTGCCCTGACCTGCCCTGCCCTGCCTTGCCTTGCCCTGCCCTGCCCTGTGCTGCTGTCTCAGGCCATGGGAAGGCAAAGCCCAAGGATGAGTTCCAGACCCTGACCAAGTGCCAGCTGCTGGAGCAAGCCAGGCTGCCTTTCTCAGCGGAAGAGCTGCTGCTCTGAGTGAGAAGCAGTAAAGAGGGGGAGGAAGGCTGAAGCCACTTCCCTTTTTCTCCCTACATGAGGTTGCCCGTGCAGCCTTCATCTTGGGAAGGGTGGGAGTTCCCCTGCCATTCTGGGTTTCTCTTTGTTCCTGAGGAGTTTGTGAGATCTAGAGATTTCATACCTCGTGATTATCCACTTTTTTCCTGTTGCTGCTTTGCTTGTTAGTAAACTGCTAGTTTTTTCCTTTGTTTCTGCTCTTATTAATTTTCTCCTTGTTGGTGGAAAGGGATTGGTTGAAACTAAGGGGAGGTAACTCATTTTACACTGTCCACCTTTTAAACTGTCTTCAACCACAACACATTGTCATTCTTCCACATAGGTCTCCAATATTAGATCTATTTATGGTCAGACTTTGAACTGCCAAATTAGTTTCCATAGTGGCACAATCCCATATCATTTTTTGCATCCCAAAATGAACATTTCAAAATACAACTCAAAGCACTGTTTCTGGGAGCAGGTCACAGAATCACTGAATCACACAATGGGCTGGAAAGGACCTTAAAGGTTGTCTTATTCCAGCTTCCCTGGAAGACATTCTGTTAGACCAGGCTGATCAAAGCCCATCCAATCTGGCTTTGAACAGATGGGGCATCTACAACTTCTGTGGACAGCCTTTTTCAGTGCCTCAGCTTGTTTTTCTTTCTTGGGGAAAGTAACTACATTTTTTCTCAAATATCTGTATCTGCACAAATAATACACCCATTTTCCCTTTAGAGACATACTTTAGGTTGAAAACTGTACAAAAAACTAGGAAATGCAAAAATTGGGAAATTAATTTTATTCTTCCCCTCAAACTACTGCAATGCAGTGCAGCCCTTAAAGAATAACACACTACTTTGGCTTCCTTTTAGCAGGGAACACCAGGTGTTTCCTAGGAGGGGGTCAATGGCTAAGTGGAGAAGGTATTTTCATGAAGGGATGTCTTTATTCTGTGCAGGGCAGGGTTTGGTTCCAGTGAAAGCACAGACCTGCTGCCAAAGTGCTTTCCAGATACACCCTACCAGCCCTGAACGAGGATACAGCCCAGCAGGAGTAGGTCTTTGACATCTTGTCCTACCCTTATAATTCAGTATGTGTCCTGATACGTGATTCATTGCAGTTTTAGAAGTCTGATCTAAAGATGGAAGGAGTAGGCTCTTCTGAAGTGACTCATCCTGATGGTTTCTGAATAGGTCACAAATATTAATTTAAGTAAACCCTTGTGCAGTTTCTGCGACCTTTAACAGATACAGAGAGGAGCCAGGGAATGGTTTTTAAAATCTGATTTTACTTGTCAGGCTGAAAAGAGAGGCTTGTGGCTGATATTTCAGTGTAATTCAGCACTACACAACACTCACCTAGTCAAAGCACAGCTCTAATCCCTTTAAAAATAAATACCCTGTTGTGTAAAGTACAGTTTCTTTTATTGGCTTTTTAGTTGAAATGCTCCCCCCGAGTGGATTTTATTTTTTAATAATATAGAAAAGGACAAATATGAAGGAAAGTTTCAATTGTAAATGCCTAAAGTTTGCAAGAATTGCTGCTGATGGACTTGTTGGTCCCACAGGCTTGGAGCTGTGGGAGGGCACAGGGACAGTCCTGCTGGTTACATCATAGCTGTACCAGTCGCACTTTTCCAGCAAAGGGAGACAATTCAACATCCACCAAAACTCGTGCACAGGTGATGAAGAAAGCTGTAATAACTCTGAAATAAAATATAATTTTAAATCTGTAATCTGTCATTTATGCACCTGTTCCTTGCCCCTCTTGCATACAAAGTACGGACAACCAAAATACTGAGTATCCTGGGCATTCCCATTTTTGTTCTGCATCAGAAAATAACATTCTTAAAGGGTGGAATGTACTGCATAACACAAGTGTATTTTTGGCAGTGTATTTAACACTGATGCAAGCCTGATGCCACAAGTCCATGAAGACAGAGACACAGAATGGGACCACCAAACCCTTGCTGCAAAAGCAGTACGAGATACAGCCATTCATCAGGATGAAAAGCAGCTACCTTTTGTTTATTAAGGGAAATCAAAAGTCTCCTTCTCCATCTGTTCCTGGACTCCTGCCAGCATTCCTGTCCTGGAGCTCACCATCCCTGGGTAAAACGGAGCCATGCCGGTCCTGGCTGATGGTCACCCTGAATTCTGTGTGCAGATTCTCAACTGATACACAATTATCTTATGGGGGTTGTTAGAACTAATGACAGGCACATCTCTCCTCTACCCCAAGACTTTTAGTAGAAATGTTTTTCTCTTGCAGTTTGCAATCCTATCCTGGCCTGAGGAAGGATCTCTTATCAAAGGTCTGATCTTCAAGACCCTTTCCATCTACAACCATTCTATGATTTTCCACTTGGCACTAGCTCCTCTTATGTCCCTGATCAACTGGGACATTTCTCTGCCTCTGTCTTTAGTCTCAAGAGGAGTGTCTCAAGAGGAGAGTCTGTAGTCAGGCTCAGTTTCATTCTTAGTGGGAACAGCAAACCATCATTTTCTCCAACACAGGCTTTTTTGAAGGATATTCTTCCTGCTCTGGGGAAGATTTAGAGTATGAGTGAATCAGATTTCCTCATGGAACTTTTCTTTTTATGATAATGCTTGAGAAATCAACATTGATCTGATTTGCTCTGATTTGCTACATGATTTGCTCCATGATCAATGCTACATTGACCTGATTATTTGGATTTGCTACATGCCAAAAGCAATTCTCCAAATCTCTGCTAATTCTTTAGAGGCTTTGACACAGTCTTACTTCACTGTTCTCTGTGCTGTCAGTGCTCTATCCCTATCAAATCCTCACAACCATTATACACTAAGAAAACAAACGCCTGAGATTAGGACCTAGAGAAGAGAAATTTACAACAACAAAGGAAAAGATTACCTTTGGATGCTTACAGCATATTTAGATGCTTAGAGCATACGTCTAGCAAAGCTGTACTGCAGATACTTGATCTGCTGTACTGCAGATACTTGATCTGCAGATGGTGTTAGAGGAACTGGATAGTCTAAAATAAGTCTAAAGTGAGTAGAACTGGATAGTCTAAAATAAGTCTAAAATAATATGGTAGCATTGCTTGCTACCATACTGTCAAAGTCTTGGAAAAAAAAAGAGTATGAAATTAGCATAGGCCCTAATTTTAACTCAAATTAAATTCAGATGAGTCATGACTGCATAGTTCTTGATATAAGTATATAGAAGATCAATTATTTATTGAAGTACACAGAATACCAATTGAATTTAGTGGCATTTGTAAGACACTTGAGGCTTCAAAAACACCGAAAACAAAAAAAAGTCTGAAATTCTATTTCTGAATATTTTTGTATTTTGCATCTTTGCCTGAAACAGGGGTTGGTAAGTGTCACATATAAATTTGACAAATAATAGTAAATAATCAAAGGTCTTTAGGTAGAAGAAGGGAAACCCATTATGCATCTCCAGTACAAAACCATCTATCAGTTCAAATAGAAAGTGAGCCTGAACTTTCATTGCCATCTGCACTGAACTTTGTGAAGTGTTTTGATTATGAAGAAGTTTGTACAGATTAGAATATTTGAGGAATAGTAAGAAGTAAACCAAAGGAAGGAAAAGTAAGAAGTAAACCAAAGCTTGAGTCTTGATGTTATACTTCAGATAGAAATACACTCACTCTTTATTTCCCTTGAACAAAATACTCTGCACTATCTGCACTATCTGTATTTCCCTTGAGCTCAGTCTCCACACTCCAACAATACTGAAGGCAAATAGAATCTAAGCCTTTGAACCAAAACACCACCAAGACTCATTAATCTGCTTTTTATTTCATATCACTTTTTTTCCTTTACTTTCCCTAGTCCCCTCCCCTTGGTTTTCAGGAGTAACTGCAAATGCCATTATATGAGAAAAAAATCAGAATTTAACTGCAATGTGGTGGCCATGGTGAGAACTTTGCTGCCACTGGAGCCAGTCTTAATGCTGGATGGAACATGGGCTGGAGCTGCACTACTAGAGGAAGGGAAATGCTCTTTGCTACGTGTTACCTCAATATCCTGGCTGAGCTTTTTGACAATGTTTGTGATGTGGTTCTTCAGCGGCTGGGCATCAGTCTCCTTGTGCTGAGAACCCTTGCTTCCCTCAAGGTAGGAGATATGGAAAGCCGTGGTCCTCTTCTGACTGGATAATTGTTCTTCCAGCAGCTGAGCCCTGTCTCCAAGGCAAGGAGGAGGGGAAGGGTCTATGCTATGAAAACAAAGAACCCCTGTGTCATGCTAGACATGGTCAGCACGGTCTCCTGTCCACAGTGGGGCCAGTCTCACCCCGGCTGTCAAGGCTGGCTGCTGTACTGGGGCTTTGATCCTCCCCCACACTGCTGATGCATCTCTGCAATAGCTCTAGAAACAGCAACGTGGAGGGCTAATTTGGGCATTGGCCCCCTTAATGGCCTTGGAGATGTAAGTGATATTTTGGTAGCAGTTACACAAAACCCAGATAGCATCAGGATCTAGGCTAATGTTCAGAGGCAGAGGTTTTGAGGTACTTCTGTAATGCCATTATTGAAATCCTCATTTTAAGCTCTTCCTGTGTCAATTTAAATAAAGACAAAAATAACATGGTCAGTGACCATGTTCAAAAACACCCTAATGGATATGGTGGTGCTGGTACAGAACATCCCCAGGTTCCTGACTGAGAGTGGGCAAAAGGGGAGCATGTGCCAAAACCAGCAACTCCTGTGCTTGGCTTGCATTACATATAGCTATGCAATGTAAAGAGGTCTGAAATCCTACAAGTTTTCTTACAACTGCTGCCTCCTCTGAATCTGCTGCCTAAAACCACTGCTAAGCCAGGGGCTCAAATATGTTTATCCTACTGGTCTCTGGAGGATAAACATGAAAGTGCTTCTTTATGGCAGCCCCAGCATCTCTCTCACCCTTTACAAGTGGCACTGGACAAACACAGAGGCACCTACAGGTCCCAGTGCATCTGACTGACATATTCATATCCCTCTTTTGGAAGTCTCTTCAGGACAATCAAAACCAGGGCTTGCCACAGGCTGCTGGGGTCCCCACTGTGCTTATACCAAGCAGAACCCCACTCAAAACACTGGTGAACAGAACGCCAGTCCCAAAATCTGCAGCTTTACAGCCTCTCACCAAAATAATCCCTTTTCCTTTCCCCCCTTCCCAGGACGCTTCCCATCCCTTCTGCTGGGGTGCCCTCATTTTCCCATGCTGGCCCAGAGACCTTCCCCTCACTGATTCCCTTCCTCTTTTCCTTCTTCCCTCCTTCACTCCCAGTAATATAGCCTGTGAATCTTTTCCACCAGCCCAAGGACAGCACAGCTGGGGTAGCTTCAAGCTGTTTTTCCACTTCTATCTGGTCAGAAGACCAAATAAAATTAGGCAAAATTATATAAAATTAAATAAATTACCTCCATGGTGAAGGTCAGTAGTGACACTTCTCTGCAGCCCTGGATGACTAATAATTCTCTGTAAACTTGCAGAAAATTCAAGACTTTGAAGTTGCTCAAAAAGAAACTTTCACAGTTGTTCACAGCTTTTTAACAATTTTCTAATTTCTTGGGCATGTTAAAAAGATCTGATGGTAGTTTAGTCCTGACATTGCTTAATGAGCACACTAACAGCAATATAGGGATATATGCAAGCAATGTATCTCCTTTTGCACAAGGACAAAACTATCCAAATTGGGCATCTAGATTTTCTCTTTTCATTATTGTTACTTCTGAATGTTTTAGGGAAAAAAAAACCCAAAAAATTGGAAACATTTCCTAACAGACTTTTCTGGTGTCACAACTGCATTTTCAACCTTGGGAAACCAAGTTTAAGTCAGGAACCCTCAGGATTAAAGTGACAGCACGACATTCAGAGGAGAAACGTTTATAAATTTGACATCAAGTGGAGCTGATCAATTTGTCCTTACTTAAAGTTGTTCCCTCCATTTTACAACAAGAAAGGCAATCTACTGTGGTGACACTTCAAAAGGCTGTGAGAAATGAACATGCACCCTCAACTCATAACAATCTTGGACAGTTCTGTCCTCACATCTCTGCTTATTCAGCAGAGAGCAGGCAGGAATATGGCTAAATGGGAATCTGGACTTTTTTTCTGGTCAAGCTGCCAACAGAAACGTAGGTGAAAATATATCCGAGACATAAACGTTGTTCCAGGACACTGCTGTCACTCCTGACATGGAGACTCTCTCACCAGTATGTGCCCTCCTGAACAGCCAGTTCCACCATCCCTGCATGGTGTCAATTACAAAAATGAGTCCTGCTCAGTGATCAAAGAGCAGGACTGAGAAAGTAGGTATGCTTTTCAGAACTGAAGAATGGCTCCTATACAACCTGAGTTGTTGAGCTGTTGACCGAGTTGATTAATATATTTCATAAACCACTTCTTTTTTTTCAGCTTTTGGAAATCCATGCCCAAGGAAGAACTTTTACAACCAATGAAAATCAGTTCACAGTGACTTGCATACTGAAATTTTTGCCTGTAGGGAGTAGAACAGTTTGCACTGTTGATGTAGGTCACAGTGACCTCCCTGCAGTGTCTCAGTCACTCCTTTCTCATTATAACCCAGCTGCAATTTTTTTCCGGCCTTCTCTGAGAACCAGGGGCCATACCTGCTGTGCAGAGCTCAGTTAAAAGACACCAAGATTAGTTTTCAGGAACTGTCTGAAACGCACAGTAAATCTCTCCCCCCAGAATGGTTTCACTGGAGCTGTTTTAGCACTGATCTTGAAAGGGGCTTCCAAACCTTGCCGGAATTTACTACATAACAACACAAATTACATGCAGCTGCTGTTGCAATATAGTGACTGACCTTCAGCTCCTAGACCAATCACTACAAACATTAACAATACTTCAGCATGGGGAAAAAATGCCTGTACAAAAAAATAGCTGAAAGTTGGTCCTGTAGGTGTTTTCCCCTACTCATAGAAATTATCTACAGTACCTTCCATGCTTGCAGAAGCTCCAGACAAAATCCATAGAGGGAGCCTAATTAGCTGTGAGACTCAACTGCTTTGAAAGAGATGACCTTGAAGAATCATTGAAACTAATTGCTTAAAATTTGGCCAATAAAATAAAGAAATTGAGGTGCAAGCATTTTTAAGAGTTCTTGTTAGTTTACTCTTCTGGCTAGTGAAATTAGGTCAGATATTTCAGATATATGACTAAGATTTTTCCTCAAGCAGCAGCCACACGATGTCAACCAATGCAGTCTCGTCTGGTGACGCAGGCGAGAGCAGGACTGCGAAGTACTGAGGCGAAGGAAGGAAGGAGTGGACACGTGTATGGCTGCCAAGGCGCTTTATTTACACAGGCAGGGCCAGTAACGGCGTCAGGGAAAACCCGTTGGGGAGGCACTTATAAAGGGGAAGGGTGTAACGGAAGGAGACACGAGGGACCAATGCACGAAGCCCAGGGAAGGAGCGAGGGACACAACTGAACCAATAGGAATGGCACAGGGGAGGGAAAAGGCTCAGGGGACAAATCATATGGTAGGTAAGGGAAGATTGACATAGAAATTTCTAGAAATGAAAGGGGGTTGGTTACAATGATGGACAGGTAACTGGCAGGAGGAGCATACCATTATGAGGGAGAACATGAGGGGAACCGAGGGTCAAACCAAAAATCCAACTTTACAATAAAACCCATACAGGACACACAATGCTACAAACCAAAGCATGACTTGTGAGGCAGACAAGGGGCCATGTGTCAGAAACAGTGCTCAGCATCACCACAGGGCAAGAGCTCCAGCAGCATCCACCTGCTGCACCTAGGTAGGACATGGCTTAGACTCATCTTTGTGTTAACTCCAGCGTGAAATAAGTGCTGTGACTCTACCTTCCCTTGGTCATTGTGATGTTTCCAGCAGAAGTGCAAGGGCAGCATCTCTGCTGCAGACACATAAAGGTGGACATAAGTGACCCTGAGGATGGGGGAAGGGAAAGGAATCAGTGGCCATGCAAGAGGGCTCCAGAAGATCTAAAACTATTTAGCATAGGTTTGTGTAGAGATACAAGACCATCTGGGACCTCAGCATTCAAAAAACTCCTAATATTCCTTGACTGTCTATGAAACGTTTGGTCTAGTGGTAGGAGATTGTTCGGTGACATGATGAGAAGCCAGGAGCCTTGTGTGTCCCTATAAACAGCACGGGAAGTCAATCCTTCCCCAGTTTTAATGTCCTGGTTCCATCCAGGACAGGAGCAGCTTTTCCATCCAGGAGAGGACAGCTAACTTTTGCAGCAGCCAGGAGTAGCACAGTCCAGACTCTGAGGTTATTTGATACCACCTCACACCATGTCCTGGGGGAGTGGAGTAGGGCAGTGTTTTTCCAGTTTTGTCAGGGTATGTAGTCAGGGTGTCAGGAAAATTAATCCATAAACACCAGACATTTATGTTTAAAAAGGAGACATAGGAGTCCTGTAACTTTATTAGAATAAAGGGAGAGGCCACTGGGGGCTTCCCTTGGGGTCTCTCCAAATTTTGGAGGACACAGCCTCCTTTTTATCCTAATTTCCCAATGTCATTTCCCTCTTTCTTTCCCCATTGGCTGAGGTACTTGAGAGGTACAAACTTCCCAAAATGCCTAAGACCCCCTTCTAATTATATCCCCCTGCTTTTTCTTTTCCTTGTGTCACTCTGTGGAATTTCTTATGGAATTTATAGCTCTTCCCATTGCTTCTTTCATCTCTCCGTATCAATTTTATTCATCAGCAGATCTAGAGTGTGTTTGTAAAGACAAATCTCTCATTCCATTTATCAGTTGGTGAAATCCTTCCCATTGTTTTATTTTTGTCTCTCAGTATCTAACTTTATTTACCAGCAGACCCACACTTTGTTCGTAAAGACAAGTCTCTTATTCCTTTCAAGGGGTTGCTAAGTGCCACATTGTGGAAAGTACATATTACATGGTTGGCTCTTTGCAGATATTAAAATGAATATTATATGTGTTATGTTAGAAAGTTATACTGTATTAATCTTTTTAAAGTAGTTTTAGGTCATAACATAATGTTAAAATAGAAACTATGCATTGTGAGATACTTTTGTTAACAAGCTCAAGAAAGGGATGAGATAATCAAGAAATTCTTCATACAGAGATAACAGCAACAAGACACCTAAATCTCCAAGAGAAGAATTATTGCCTCTTTCCCACCTCTGAGGAGCTAACAGGATAAAAGGGGAGAAGCTGACAATAACCAGAGAACACCCTTTGTTTGAAAGAAATTTATGCATCATATGGGATATATGAATATGAACAGGCCTTTAAGGGTTAATCCTTTGTTAGTGGATGTGCTTTCAGGGCTTAATTGCCCTAGGAAAGCATCCAGACAGTCGTCTGTTGTCCTAACTCAGATTGTCAAAATTCTTACTGCTCTAATTTTTGTTACTGTTTTTATAACCATTTTATTACTAATAAACTTTTAAAATTTTAAAACAAGTGTTTGGCATTTTTCACACACGTCATGAGCAATTATGGGTGAAATGATCCTTACACATAAAAAAAATCCTTTTATGCAGCTTACATATGCTTATCTTTCATGGTAACAATGCCCTGCAGAGTAGTGGAATGATGAAAGTGGGATAGGGAAGACCTTGAGAGCAATCATCTGTCAGGGGCAGACTAGGAGCTTCAGACAAAGTTTATTAGAGAAGTCCTCCCTTTCAGTTAGGAGGGGCAGAAAGGACGTCTTTGATTTCTGAACTCCTTCTCCGTGATGAGTCTAGGTGCAGCTGGATCCCACTGCTGTCCCTAAAAGCCATATTCATCACCCAGAGTGCAGTAAGCCTATCTTATACACAGAGCTGATGTGTTTCTTTATCGAACAGTTGTGCAAAGAGGGTGCTACATGGTAAATCCACAAGGCTAGCACAGCAAGACTCCTCAAAATTTTATATTTTATGTCTATTTTGGCAATCCAAGAAATCACAATTCATTGGCTACCAGTTGCTTAGTTTCCTTGTTAATTAGTATCCCACCTTCTATTGGTTGAATGATTCTCTCACTTCTGACGTTAGTCAGTCTGCCTGCTCAGTCTTCCTCTTATTCTTGGTAGGTCAGTGGGTTTCTTTAGCCAGTGGTCTGTGAGTCGGTGGTTGCAATCTCACCCCCTAGAATTACCTTCCAACCAGCTGGCTGGTGTACACGCCCCACACTGACCTCCTCGCTGTGGCAGGAGCCTGAAGCAAGACGCTGTGAACTCGTGCTAATTTGTTGCTTTACAAAGGGCATGGGAACCTGTGGTGCCAGCCAGATGACAAGAGCCACAGCAGGGGTGAACTGAATAGGAATACCCCAGAATATGTGTGAAGGGTATAAATGCTCAGGTGGTCCTTTGCTCATGGTCCCTCCTTTGAAACTTTAAGGTCTGTTTCTCTGACAGAGCAAGAAGACCCTGTTTCTCAACCCCCTACTCACTCTTTGTAACTCTCTGGGCAAACTGTTAACTAATTCTGACTCTTGAGATGTCACAGTCTTAGCCTCATTCTTTGTCAATAGTTTATAATCTAAAGGATTATATATGGAAGTGAATCTTTATGCAACTTTGTCCTGCAGGATTAAGAATGGTAAGTCAAATGGATACTGAAAAATTTTTCACTTTAATGATTAGACAAAAATATCTTAATCAAAATAATTTCCTACATGTAATACGTGGCTACAACTACTAGGACAGTATAGTGTGCCATTTATGAAACAATATTGAAGCTGCTATATGAAATCAATTATATTGAGATTGCTGTTTCTCACCCATATCAACACAGCCTCAAGGAGTAACCTTGAGGTCCCCTCTCAAGGGAGGAATCTCCACACACTCCAAGAAGGAGTACGTTAGAGGACCCTGCCATTAAAAGGTGGCACTGGGCATTCATAGTGTTTCAGAGTCAGTCATGCATCCCTGGCCCAGCTGACTCAGACAAGTTGTCAATAGCATAACTTCTTAGTTCCTTTGTCAGTACTTTCTCAGATGTGCCATACCTTCATTTCACTATCAGGATGTTTAACTTTGGGGTTGATCCCAACATTTCTCAACACCAAAAGCCATAAGACATCCCCTTCCTCATTTCTTCATTCACCACTGATGGCTTTGCTAATAGGATATTGTTCGAGTTGTTTTCACCCCATTCCTGGCAGAGCATCCTGCTTAAAAACAAAGAGTAAGAGCAGAAGTTCTCACATGGAATCAGACTGTCTCAAGTGGTTTCTTTCTTTGCCTCTTGGATTGTTTGTGGGGTTTGTTTCGGTTTTGGTTTTTCCTGGAGTAAATCTAACCCCAAAGAACAGTATTTGATGACAAACAGGACCCAATAAAAACCTGGAACAAAGAACATGAAATCTAGCCAAAAGCTTGTACTTTTCTCTGTCAGGACAGAGAAAAGATTTCTCTGATCCACAGAGAAATCAGAAACTGAAAACTGTTATGAAATGTAGCAATAGATATTGCACTCTGAATATCAGGAATGAACTTAAGGATGACTAGTAGAAAGACAGACTTTTGACCTTTCTGGAATATGTCATCTTGTTGCAATGTTAATGGATCCCACTGGTTTCAGACATCATTTACAAAAAAGCAGAGAGTAGAGAGGATCAGGAAATCTCAACTTCTGAAAATAAGAAAAACTTGAAGTAATATAATAATAAATTATCTCATCTACACAGCTGATCTTTCTTTCATGCCAAAAATTGCTCAAGGTCAAAATTCTTTTCCCAAACAGAAAAATTAAGAAAAAATTCATCACACTTAGACAATAAACTGAAAAGCCTTATGTTGCATGAGAAAATTCTGTATTTCCAATATAGAGGTGTACCTCTTTTTAATTATTTCTAAGCAGTAAGTAGTTAGAATTTGAGGATATCATTCTTGTTACCTATTACTCACTGTTGCCCTAGTGAGTGCACAAGTGATGGGTTTCTGGCACCCAGCACTGCCCAACGAGCCCTCCTGCTCCATTTTCCCCGGGTGTCAGACCGAGAATGCTGCTCATGGTGTCTGTGGCAAGCTGTATTTTCAGACAGATGGGCTCCCACATATCTGGTACCTTAGAAAATTATCTGGGGAACTGTTAGAGCTATTGGATAACCACATGTTTCTGAAGCAAGTCCCTGCATGGCAGGATCCAGCACACTGTTTGGTGTGGGGAGGAACAGATGGGCTGCTTACATGGCACGTGTGAAAATAATGCATAGCTTGTCTAGACAGGGATTAAATGGAGACAGGAACAATTCTCAGGGAAGACATGCTTGAATTTCCCATACTGTGTTTTCATGATGGTGCACTTCTAACAGGAATGTGGGCTGCTCAAAAATCAAGTTTCTTGGAAGCTTTCCATTTACTGAAACTTCTCTCAACAATATCATTGTGTTCTGTGTAGATAGCTCTGTCTACTCTGACATGTGGCATCCTGTACTTGTACCTTTGTTCAATTTCTTCTAGTCATTCAGACTTTGGTATTTTATTCTTCAGTAATTTTATAACAGAATCACAGAGTGGGGAAAGTTGAAAGAGACAACAGTGGGTCATCTGGTCCAACCTCCCTGTTCAAGCAGTCATGCTAGAGCACATTGCATGGACTTGCAGATGGTCTCCAGTGAGGGAGACTCCATAACCACCCTGGGCAATCTCTTCCAGTGCACGGTCACCCACACACCACAGTAAAAAAGTTCTTGCTCAGCTAATGCAGATTGGATATATTTCCATAGGCCACAAAGTCAGTAAGAACAAAAATAAAAATACATATATTTAGTATGCTTTTCAGTAGTGACCCATATAAATTATCAGCTAAATTATTCCAATATTATTTTAAGACAGCTTATAAAGTGGGAAGGTTTGAAAAGGAAAATAAGCAATCCACTCATTTGTGGAAAAGAAATACAAAGTTCAGAGAAGCACGAACATAAATAGAGTTGCTCAGAGGTGGACCTTAGTTTTTTGCAAGCTGGGACAGAAAACACTGTGCAAGGAAAATCCCACAAAGCATAACGAAAACATAATGAAATAATCTAATGACATTTTAATACAACTGGGCACAGAGGAGGTAATCACAGGGAGAAGCACAAGGACAGACAAGATGCTGCTGAAAATCAGGGCGGCCATTGGTGGGGGCAATGTGATGTCAAGGCCCCTGTGTGTGGCCCCTGTGATACTTGATCCCCAAGATTCCCAAAGTCAGCATGCACCCACCCTTGGGGTCAGGACAGAGATTCTGGAGAAAACCTCAGTAGGAAATACCAGAGAGAGTCTCTCACACAGAATCTAAAAATGTACACACCCTTACTGTGGGAAAAGGTCTGGGGCCCCTGTGGACAGGTAACTAGGGATACAATTTGAAGAAACTGATGATTTGTACTGGTATCTTAAAAGGGGTTATAATAGTATGGAAATTATAGGATAAATCACAGTTGCTGGTCCCTGGATGGAATGCAGTTGGTATGGCTTGAAACCTATTCTTCAATGATTCCCCATTCACACATATGCTAAGGGGAAGGGAATGGAGGGTTGAGCTGTGTGGAGTTACCATGGCCAGGGTCTGCTGTGATCCTTGCAGGGAAGGGAGCTGTATGGTGCTTTGCAGCTGATAAACTGCATAGCACCTGTCAGCCAGAGGAGAGAGGGGAACATGTCCTGCTGCTGAGACAACAACTACGGCTAAATCACTCCTCTCAGATGAACTTGGTTCATTAAAGCCTAAAAATAATCTTAGTGGACACTTCTGTCCCAAAATTACTCACCTCCAAGGGGCAACCACCCCTCCTCACTGGGCACATACACCATATTCTTTTTGATTGTATCTTTAAAAGCAAAGTGAGAGAACTTTACACCAATAACTAACAAAGTCGTGCATGACTAGAGTCACTGAAGCTGCACCTAAACACAGAGAAATAGTACAAAAGTAGGTCGAGAATGGGGGAAAAGGTAGGGAAGAGTCCATCATAACTGCTGGGATCAGCCAAGGGGCTGAACCTGTCTTCTCCCCCACAGTGACGCCTGTTGGGGAAGAATCCTGTTCTCCGCTGGCAGAACATTTTACTGGGGATTACAGCTTGTCTGTGGGTTACTTTGAATAATTTTTTTTCAGTCAGGCACTATCACCAGGCCTTTGAAACAAACTGTCACAACTTCACATGAATAAAGAGTGTTACTCCATAAAATGTTGATGTGTGTCCTTCATGGGCACTGGCAGTGGCTGGCAGTGGGTAACACAGTCCAAAAGAGGAAGATCTGCTGAGGGATCTCCCTTACAGTGCTGGTTTCCCTGACTAAGTCAGTGGAACCACCCTCCCACCCAGCAGGACTGCTCAGTGAAGGTCCCCCAGTGGGACACTGGCAGAGAGCACAAGGGTCTCATCTTCTCTGGGACGCTGACAGACAAATCAAACACTAAGGGTCCAGTAAATCTTCCCATACTAAGGGTCAAGGAAGCTTCCCCTTTTCATATGACATTTACTTTCTATTTTTTATCTTTTTTTTTTCCATTATCATTCTCAACTCTTTTGGTTTTGCTTTTTTGGATCAGATGGATATCACTATGCTTTTATCTGTTCCACAGGAAGACAGTGTATTACACTTCTGTTGGGAGCAATCCTGCCCTATGAACTCTGACTTGGTGGTGGTTGGAGATTTTTTATCTCACATTCAGCAATTAAAATTACTGCTGTATATGTCTCAGTGCAAAATCTGGCAATTCTTGATTCTAAGAGCAAGAGTCGCTACATAATTGAATATACTGAGCTAAAAAGGTGTATGCAGCAAGAATAGAAAAGATGAGGGTGGATGTCAGGGGAAGCAGTGATGCTGGTGCAGTAGTTTTTATGTATGTGTATACACAGTCAAACAGTGTAAAATACAACATTTTGGAGCTTCAAGCTCAGGATATCTTTTTATAAAATATACAGAAAAAAAATAGCAAGATAATATAGCTATTCCTACACATCAGACTACTAGGTCTAGTGAGATGTGTTGGTTTACTGAATGACTAGACAGTGATTCCAATTAGACTTTATGGCTTCCTATCTGAAGCGTATTAGCTCCACATGAGTAGGAAATGTTGTCCCAGTTATCTCAGTTGTCATATTGTCATCATATTTTTCAATGATGAGCAGAACATGTCTTGTTTAAAATAATTTGTTGTTTCAGTCAATGCTTAGGAGTGGAAAACACTTAAAATAATGAAGCCCAATGCGGTGAGTTAAAGTCCTTTTCGAAAACACCGATTTATTTAACCCTTCCAACCCTTGCTAGTCCTTATGGCAGGCAGTTTTGGGAGTGAACAGCACCACACAGACAGGTAATCATCAGCCAATCATTCAGTGGGATACAAATGGCTCTGCCTTCAAGGCTTCCTGGTGTTCCATGAAGACAACCCTTCACTGAGATGCTATCTATATGGTTCAGTTCAGCTGTTAGGCTGCTTACTGTTTACATTCCTCCTATTTCTTGCAAGAACGGTATCACAACTATTTTAGAAATTGCAGTACTTGCAGCAGTTGAGGCAGAGCCAGTTTTAGCATGATCTCTGTTGGTCAACACTTTATTTGCATCACACCTTTGCAAGATACTCATACTACGACTTTAAGAGACATGTATTATGTCTTTGAGAGATGCAGTAAGTCACTCTGAGTCTCTCTCAGTCATGAAAAATTACTCTCTTGGTAGCCATGGAGAAAAACAACTAATGTAGGTTAAAGTGTGAAATACATGCATGTAGTCATCTCCACAGAGAGAGCAGATGTGGTCAGTGTTCTTCTAAAATATCTTGAGACACAAAAATATCAACACGAGCAAGTTTGTTTTCATTAGTGGAAGAAGAAAAAGTTGACTCAGAGAAATGTTTTGTGGGATGTAATTGAAGGAAGAAATTTGGCTTGCAGTTGTTGGTAGGAATTAAATACATTTGGTTAAATATGTTTCAATCAAAAAATATAGAATATTTTGTTGCCAATAGAATAAAACAAATTAGAAGCTGGCACAGCATCCAGGATGGAAAAAAGCATAAAGAAAAATAATCATAAGAGAGTCTAGGAGTACTGCCTATGAAAAATAGGCAGTTGCCAAAGAAAAGGAGAATCTGTCCATTGCCTTCATGCTGGATGAATATAGAAGCAAAAAGACTTTTCAAATCCCATCCTTGTTCCAGAATACTAAAATACCAGAGTTAGATTTATCAAAAATATCAGCCTTCCTCATGACTCAAAAATGACTGTTAGGAGTCTCTTAGGAAACAACTCTGAGTATACTAGTTTTGTAACATTCTTCCATTTATAGCTCTGAGAGTTTTGGCTGAACATTGTGATGCCCAATAAGAATTATGCCGTTTTATTTACAGGAAAAAAGCTCCTATGAAAATCATAAGAAGGTTTGTTGTACTCATAAATACTGCATCAAAACTTCCTGTGTTTTTAATTGACTATTGTTTAAACTGATGGAGTGTGTAGATATAAATGAATACTTTTATTGTAAAAAAAAAGAATGAACATGTGTATAAAAGGCACAGTGTAATGAAGATAATGTTACCTCAAATGAGCTGGCATTCCTATGGCATAGAATGCTTAAGTCTGTCAATGACAGATCATCAGCTTGTGAAGATCAGAAAGACTATGTAGTCAATTCAGATGAATTACTGAATAAGCATTTCACCAACAATTTTCCCTAAAATCTAGGATATTTAATCTACTTAGCACATGTCAGACAACATTTCATTGTAACTATCACTCCAGAAAATATTGATGGTTAATCCCTCTGAGCTTGTGCAGACCGCTGACATGGTGACCCTTTCATGTCGTTCCTACAGAAGGTCACACAGGCATAACCAAAGGCAGTGAACAGCCTCCTCTGCTGTTCAGGAAGAGGTGACATATTCCCACTCCCATATGTAAGCAGTGCTAGGACATCTGGGGTAAATAACTCTGGATGCAAAGTACAGCAGGGAGGGCCATGTTATTTTTTCCACCCAACAACGAATTTCTCAAGTTATGATGGTGGAGAACATTGGTGTATTCCAGGCAGAAAATTACTCATTAACTCCTTTATTGTTTTAGCACATCTTTATAATTTGATCAAAATTCTACACAGGAAATTTGTAAAGGACTGGATATGTCATTTCTAGGGTGTATGTATGCTGTTCCAAACCACTTGATGTCAGGTAGTGGTTTTATCTTCCTATACATAACAAGACAGTGAGCACTGTTGTGCATATTCACTAAGTAGAATGTGTCATGAATTAAAATGTCATTTATCATATATTAATTCAGATGATTGCTTGAAGATGTCTAGGAGGAGGGTTTCAATGACTGCAACAAGAGAGAAGGAACAGAAAGCCTGACTACAAATTCCTTCAGAATATTGCTATCTTTATTGTACCTCACCTTGGCTTAACCCTAAAACACATGTTGGCCTGAATTCAGCTAAGAGAAATGTCATTTTCACTTAGTTCAAAAGGAGATTATCCTTCTCACTGCCCACATCCACGCAGGTGCACAGTCTGGAGATCTTGGTGTATGGCAGGTTATTTAGGTCTCTGCAAGGAAGCAGCACAGTAGACAATCCCCTGTAAATTCTAATTACATGAGCTACAGAGCAGTGGTAATGATGGATGTGGACAGCAGGCTTTCTCAGCATGTGACAGTCTGCTTTTATTAAATAAGCAAAACCTGCAGCCTTGTCCGCACATTTTATTGCTAGTCTCAGTCTGGTGCCACAAGGCTGTTTCAGGTGGTAAAAATGTGAATTTGGGGTCCTGGTGCAGAATTTCTTTCGTAGAAGTGAATTTGCTAGTATACAGAAAATAGAAACTCTCCTCATACAGTATCATGGCACTCACATTCTATTTCTTATAGTGTTGCCCTCTTCCCAGTAGGCATTGCCATTTATTTTGGACAAAATAATTGCTGGCAGTATTTTGTTATTACTCATTGCTTTCTACTTGTAAACAAAATACAGGCCAGCTTTCTTTGTGTTAATGAAACTAAATAAGAAATGGGTCTGTACACCAGATCACTACAGGTCTGAAAGTTAAAGGCAGAGAAATGCTTTTTATGGACTCTATTCCACACCATCATTTGTCATTGGAAATCCAGTAATAAAACATTAAAAAGTGCAAATTAGAAAGATCTACTGTAAACCTTACATGAAAAGTGGAGGTTATGGACTTTATATCCATGTTGGCTTCTTTTTGGTAACTTAATTGGTCATTCTTGATCCAGAATAAAAAATCATGCAAATCAAAAATCATGCATATCCCATTTCACATGTTCTTAGTGTTTAGAAACACGACTGTCTCAGAAACAGGATTTGAAGGCTAGCAGGTGAGGGTTGTGACAGACTAGGTGTACTTCAGCATCCCAGCCTCCATGACCAGTGATAAAGAACATTATTATTCCTATGGTGTTTTTTCATATGCAGTTTTTAGGCCAATTGAACAACTTGCCGAGGGACTTTTTTAGAGAGGAATGGTACTAGGCTATAGCATCTTTCATCTAAGGTGTTCTGGGTCACTACTATTACACCTGAGGTAGTGTTAGCACTAATCCAAAACATCAGAGATGAAAGATGCCACATCCTTAAACCCCTTAAAAATACAGTGTTAAAGAATAAATACATCCAACCCATACTGCAGCACAAGGAAAAAAAAGGAACAAAAAAAGGAACAAAAAAAGGACTGCTCCTGTTGTGTGTAGTTATTTTTTCTCCTACTGAAGACAATGTGACTGATCAACAGGTGTTCTTTTGCCATGTGTACAAGATTTTCTTCACAAACACTGAATTCGGAAGCAGCTGCTCTTCCACAAAAGTTGACACAGGAGCTGTGCTGTACAGCTGTGTCTCAGAAGTATATTTAATGCGAGTCTGCACAAGACCTTGGCAAACAGGAGGAGTATGTTGGTTTGGCAAATATGTGTAGAAATGTAGGTAAGATTCCACTGGGGTTCTCTTGATGGCACTCCTGGGGCTGCAGGTGGCCCTGACTTCCCAGAGCACCTCAGCAGGGGCCTAGGGACACCAGCTCCACCCAACCCAGCACTGTCTGCACTGCTGCCCCTGAACCAGAACCCCACAGGTGTGCAGGGCTCCCAAGATTCTGGCAGCAGAAGCAAGGGCTTATAAACCCTGCAGCTTGTCAAAGAGCTTTGCAGCTTAGCTTCCCAGGCATTAATTAATTTCCAGGTTTTCCTAAAATTTGTCTGTATGAGTTTCCTGTATTTGCCAGTGTACAGTTAAATACCTTAAGATCAAACGATCAGGGATTCATTGCATAGCTCTGTCCACCATTAGCTAAACAGTGCACACCCGTCACACTCCAAGAGCATACAAAAATGTTAACATTAAGATTGCTGTCACTGATCCTCACTTGTGGTTTTAGTACAAATGAATACTTTTTAATTCATTTGTTTCATGGACTGTAATCTCCATTTCTGGGATGCATAATACATCAAATGATTTTCAACAACATCCCTCATTAGCCCTTTTGGTGTATTTGAAAATGTTCCCATAAATTTCATTAGACCAAAATTGTTTTTCTTCTATGCATAATTAACTCTTTGACCAGCTGTTGTCACAGATTCTTTGAGAAAAAGACAAAAAGAGCT
>NW_005054352.1:3013971-3029462 GCF_000277835.1 Geospiza fortis | reverse complement strand
GATACCTTCAAGGATGGAGAAAATATCACCAAGAGAAAAAGCACATCTGTCCCAAGTAAGAAACAGTGGAAGTATTTTTTGCAAAAAGTCTTTAAATAACTAGGTAATATAAGCAAGCAGGGAAATGTTCAAGTGTTGATTAGATAGATTTTAAACTTTTACTTTTTATCATAATATTCCTTAAAGTGTTCTGACACTTTGAACTTCTTATATCTGGCACTCAGAGTTGAAATGTGCTGTGACAGACTGTGCAACTGATTTTGACAGAATTTCTGATTTCACTTGAAATGAAAAGGCAAAGACAACTCTGAAAAAGCAAACTAGTCAAAAGAAGAATTAATGAGATTAAATAACACAGATAAGAATAAACAGAAAAAGGCAGAGCATAATTACAGTGCTGGAAAAGATTAGTGGAAGTGAAAGGATGGAAAGGTCATTTGGGCAGTGAGAGCATTTGCAATGTGGTTAGGAAATATCATGAGAAGAACTTGGGTATTAGAGGATAAAAGCAGTTTGCCCAGCTTCCTTATTTTAGGATCCTGTTCGAAGTCCTATCATGCTGTAGGAGAGAGGTATGACTCAGCACAAATATGTAGACTTGAATGCCTGTTATATCACACATTCTGCACACAATGGCCCAAAAGAAGTAAAACAAATACTCACTATGCTGAGTATCTGGGACCAGAGAACGAACAAATCTTACTGGGGAAGTTTATCATCCTGCAGCTACTAGGTGCATAGAACAGCAAGGGCAGAAGTCTACTAATCTTGAAATACCAAACTCTTCCTATGCAACCATAGGGTGTGGAAAATCTTTCAATGTTGTATTGCATCTAGCTGTCCCCTCCCATACCTGGTTCGGTGGGCTGTCCCATGGGTGGTCCCTCCCCATTGGCCACGGTCCTCTTTCCCCGCCCCCTCTCCCCTGGACAAAACCCCATAGCAGGCGGTCTGGGGTCTCTTGCTTCACCTGGGTGGCTGCATCACCTCACGTCCTGTCTCAAGCTAATAAACGGATACCTACACCCACGTGGAGGAAGAGCGCTCCTTGTCTTTTGTCCTTCGTCTATGCTGGTTCCGTGCTGGGCTTGGATTCGTGCTGGCCGGATTGGATTCATATAAGCCCAGAAACCCACGGAACGCAGCAGGCATTTCAAGTTAAACAGTAATTTCTGGTTTCCTTACAAATTCCATAAAAGAGCGGGTGCTAAGGAAGCCTCTTGCATGTTGCACAACCATGGGTTACTCCTAGAATAGAAGATCCACATTTGTTTCCTCAGTGCTAGATACTTTGGCTTTTTGTATAATTCCAAGCACCTACCATAAAGAATAGGGACAATCAGGGTGACTTTTTGGAGGTAAAGGTGTGGGACTGATACCTTATACTCTTAGCACAGCTATCAGACAACCATTATGCTTTTCAGTTCTCTACACAACCAGTTCTTGTCCAGCAGAAAACACAGTACAAAGTGGGAAACACAAGTGAACCCTCTTAACCAGGTTTCACCTGTATATGCATAAATATACATACATACATACATGGTATAATTTCACATACTCAATGGAAAATAAAGTGCCTTTATAGGTCTTTGTTTCAAAATAAACATTATTTATTATGTTTATGATTCTGTGATATTGTGATTTTTTCATTATTATGAGACATTACCTTTTTTTTCACTTGAGAATATTCCCATTAGAGATGACATCAATTAAGACCACTGCACCAAGTAAATCATCTTACACAGATTTTTTCTCCTTGTTTTGATATAGTCTACCTTTTTTACAGCTACTCTACTTTTTTCTAAATTTCTGCTTTTCCAACTCAAGTTCTCTGATCGTAACTTTCCAGACAAAGGGTACTTCTTAAATTACTTGATCAAAGAATGCTGCTCTGCAAAATAAAAGACAGAGATTGGTAATACTTACTCTGCTGCTGTGTAACTGACAAATTTGCTTTCAATAGCTTTGCAAGTAAAATGATTTTTATGTTCTGCAAAAAATTAGCTTACCTGAATTGAATTATGTGGCTGCTGCCAGATTAGGTCCTCTTATTGGTAGAGACTATAGGCTGAGATAACAATTTACTTAAATGCAATACAAAAAGGAACAAGTAACACCTAGTAACAGAAGAAAAATTCATTAAAATATTAATTTTAATACAAAGATGGAAGGTGTTTTACATATAGGAGAGGTGTTCACCACTTCAGCTTGGTTTCATGTGGTTGCTGGGACAAAGAGAAGATGGCAGAGGCTCTGCCATGGCCTGTGTCCGTATGACCCATGGGATAAAGACAAGGTGGCAGCTGCTTCCTGTGGTTGGCTGTACCTGCCCACGACAGCGGAAAGAGCTGCAAGATAAGTCCCTGAGAACTGGACAGCACGCATTGTGAGGAACCTGGCTTCACATGGGCACAATCCCATGTGGCTGCTTCTGGCACTGCTGCTTTTGACCTCTCTGTCTGGCTCTGCTCAGGTCCCTTCGGCTCAGCAGCTTGAGCTCGGCTCAGCTTGGCTCCTTTTGTCTCTGGTCAGGCTCAGCTGGGCTTGGGCTCGCCTCCGCCGCTTGGCCTCATGCGTCACTTCCCACACTGGTGCTGATTTTCAACAGATCTTGGAGCTGTGTTGCCACTTTTTAACACCACATCTTAGAGGCTGCTGCTGAGGAGAGTGGAAAAAAATAGCTCACTTCTCCCCATGGAGGGGGATGCCAACTTTCCTTCCTCTGGGACAACTCCCCCGGTAATGATGAGAATGGTATGGAATAGCAACCTAGCCACACCCACACAGCGCTAAGCTCCACCCTCCCGCAACCTGGACAAGAAAAAAATCAGATTTATTGTGGTTTTTCATTTGCAATGAGTCAGCTATGCAGATACAGAGATATAAACAGATATACAGAGATATTATGTTGGCTCCCAAGGACAACAGAAATTCTGAAATGCTGAAGTTTTGAAGTAGAAAATAATTTTTTATTCGTGTGTTCTGTTGAAATACTTAAAATCAATCATTAAAATGTCAGACACAGCTGGATCTATCAATTCCATCATCTTATAAAAGCATCAAATTGTCTTCTGCAAAGTAACTGTGAGTTACTTCAACTGCAACATGCCCCAGTGATTGACCTACGATGCACCAACCAAGCTCCATGATGCTTCACAATTTAACAGATGTGAAGGGGCCAAAAACTTTCAGCAATGCTCAAGTGCTTGTTCTTGAGACTTTAAAGTATTCCCTAGTGCATAAAATTGATGGACCAGAAGCTAAAATATTTTTTCAGCTTCATTTTCAGAGTTTGTCTCAGATGTATTCACAGATCTAAAAATTCTGCTCTCTTCATTCCATATAAGACAATTCTAGGTTAACCACAACAATTGTTTAGACACAATTGCTTTGGTTTTGTCATTTAATGGTGCCTTTTAGGATAAGAAAAAAAGTTAGCCCTGCCTGACAAGTCATTTCAGATCAGTAATGAGTATAAAGAAGCATAAGCTGTAGTTCTAATGCCACATCAAGGAAAACAGATGCTGAACATTATTAGGTACTTATTCTTCCTGATTGTGTACGACAAAGTTCTAGGTTAATATGCTGGAAGGTATTCAGGTTGCAGTTATGAAAGAAGCTCACACGAGAATGCACATACCCAGGACTCAACATGTAAAATGAAGTGCACATTTTGCACCTTGGATTACACAGATCTCACAACTGATCTCAGTCACCTGTAGGCTTCTTCCACAGCACCAGTCAGTTTACTGAGATTTTTGTTTGGTGGGAGAATCCCAGGAGCCATGCCTAATTGGGTAGTGAGAGATACAGATATTCAGATTACAATTTCTCAAAATGAGCAGGGGAGATAAATTTGTTTGTGGTATGAGATTTAAAGGACTAGTGTTAGCTTCATGATGCTCAAAAAAATTATTTCTGTTCTGATAAGGACACTCATACTTTCCAATGTATACAATGTAGATACTACATACAAAACCATTTTAACATTCAGAAATATTAAATACTTACAAAACGTACTTTAGGTGAACTTTATGCATAATCAATCTCCAGCTAATAACCAGAGAATGGGATTAATAATGGGCTACAAATTCTCCTATTTCTCATCAGAAGTCTCCCTCAAATTGTGAGATTGCAAAAAATTGTTAAATTTCGTACCAGTTCTGGTGCTCAACAGACACTTAATTTTTCAGATCTCTGAGACTAATTTTTTTGTGTTGAGCTCTCACTGTGGCTGGCAGTTTGAGAGTTCACACATGCAAATCAAATGTGTGCAAATAGGAGCTAATCAACAATCAGCCTGACATTTTTAATGCTCAAATCAATAATATAATAATAAAATATTTTTTGAAGTTTGCATGTGCATGCAGGTAATTTCATAACAAACTTGCTGCTGGTATCTGTCATTTAAAAATGAAATGCAAAAAAGTACTGAGAAAATATGACTTTGCACTCACAGCCCTGAAAATCTGTCTGTTGATGAACATTAAATTTGCAATCTGGCTTCTGCTCTGTAGGTGCATTTGCAAGACCTCAAAAATCAGTTTTGTTTGGGCTTGTGCAGAATCCTGTGCACCAGATGGCTTTTTATTTAACTTGGCTCTCAAGTAGCTGGCCACAAATTAATATGCATTTTATTGATGCTGTAAAATGTTAAGTCACTCTAGCTTACCTTTGATATTTTTTACTCCTTTTTGATAATCAGAGGTTTCCTCTGTCATTCAATTTAATAAATGGATTTATGGACTTAGAAAAATTTGGCACAAGAAAATATATGGTAAAAGCAACAGAACAAATCAAATGTATAAACAAATGTATATATGCTATGAGCTTCTTATTGAAGCTGTTAATGAGAAAAATGAAATTGAAAATTGTATTAGACAATATTATGTACAAGAAAATTACCTATTATTTGTAAGTGTCTCTGGCCACTCAAAGTATACTGAAACTATAATGAGTATTTTTAAAGTACTTGGCATAAATTAGAGATAGAAAATACAGACAACATCTGAGGGAAAAATCTAGCAATGTGGTTGGAAAACAGAATTGGTCCATCATGACCACAAAGTCTTTGCTTTCCAGGAATCTAGGTAATCACTGAGAACAATTTCCATCTTTTTGTCATCTGTTGCAATTTGTCTTTATCAGAATAGGTATCTACATTTCACATTGCCAAATTCACATTGGGTATGGATGCAGGCACTAGCAGTCACCTATTTAATTATCTATTCCCACATGTGCATTCCATCAGGATGAATTTAGGATTATATTTTTAAGACTCTGCCCACTGCAATTACATCTAGATCAGTTTTACTTTTCACTGCTGCTCTGTTTTATGTCCACAATGAATATTGGGGGTATGGGCTTGGCCCAAAAAAATTAGTTTAATTTTATCAGATTAAGTGTCTATTGCTCAGGAATGGGCAAATCTGTGGAATATGGCACTAAACAGATTGGAAACATTTTTCAAAAATATAACAGAAATGAAGTTTTCTGTATTCTTTTCCTTGTAGCAATAAGCAACAGTTTTTTAAGGTAAATTACATAAGGCTTAAAGCAAGCTCATTGCTTTACTGTTATTTTACTGTTAATAACCACCTGTCTAGTCTGCATAGCTATGGATGCAAAGTATGCATGTATATATATATATATTTCCAGTGTGTAACACAGCCTCGGTGTACAAAGTGTACTCTGTCTTTTCTCCACTCACGCATAAGGGGGAACTAACAATGGGAAGCTGCTCCATCCACCTCAGGTGTCCTGCTATTCCCAGACACATCCTGGCATGACAGATAAAAGCAATGCCAGTGTTAGTTATCTGTGACTAAAGTTATTCTTCCCAAAGAGGTTGTAGTGTTTTAGACATATCTACACATCTTACTTTTATATTACCTTTCCTAGAAATTCAACTCACAAATATTCCACTGTCTCCTTTCTTCCCCTGTTCTTTTACATACCACAGATTCTTTTTGTTGCTTTGTAGTCTTACTGTTCTCCACTTCTTTTTCACTGGATTCTGCTTTATAAGCACTGAATTTTCTAGTCCTTGTTTCATTTTGTCTTCCTCATCTGGAATAATGGAAAACAAATGACTTCTGAGTTTCTGCATGTGGAATCATGGAAGATGAATGACATTTGTAACTGAGGTTTTTGAATCCCACATGACTGAACACCAACTCTGGGCAAAATATCTTAGCTCAATTTGCCTGCATCTTGTAGAATTTATTCTGGAGATCTTTCTCTCAAAAAACCCAACCCAACTGCAAAATTGCTGCCTTAAATGATTATTTATCAAACCCATGATAATACAGAATGCATTTTGCCTTTTTCTTAAATCTGTAAAATGCTCCCAATGGAACAATATCCGAAGACACTTTTACAGGAACAGTTGATAGGTTCTTTTGTGATAAAGGGTAGGCTGTCTCCAGCCTTGTTTGAACTAGTGGTAAAACAACCTTTAGATGATAATGGTTCTTTTATTATCAATTTGTGTTGGCTAACTTTGAGATGCTGAAAATCATGAAGCTCTTTATTACACACAGAATTATCAAATTGAGTACATCAGGTTCTTTCCCTCAGAAAACGCTAATACCCATCTAGAGGCCTGGAGCTGACTGTGAATATTGCCCTGAACGTTGTGTCCATCATTGCAATCACTGGTAATTCCTAAATAAGGCTATATCAGATTTTTTCTAAGAAGCCTGATGTAGAAGTAGTTTATAAATGAAATATCTGTTCATCTTCCATGTCAACTTAAGTAAAAATAAAGTTGTTTTCTTCTACTTTGTTAAGAGCAGCAAAATGTTGCAGTGTTCTGGATAAGTAAATAAGACTCTTTTTTACTAGTGTATTACAAAATGCATGGTTGTGGCTTACAGAAAAACGCATTAAGGAGACAAGATGAAAACATTCTAATTTCCAGCCTTAGTCATTTAATGAGCCAGTAAGTGTTCTCCTTTCTCAGATTAAATGCCATCCAAAAGGAAACATAAATTATAGTGAAACTATAGAATATTAAAAAGCTGACTCAAATGCCAGAAGGCAAAGAGTAAATATTCGAAATACCAACAGGATAATCAAGGCCCACAGCAAAATAATGGCTAAAAAAATCATTTTCATAAACCCTTTAAAACAACTCAAATCATAAAGCAGTTGTGTAGCAATTCTTTCCAATGGGAAAAAAAAAGAATTAGAACTTAGAGTTACCAGTTATGATTTCATTCTCTGGGGATTACACTGGAATGTGCATTCATATTTAATTGCAGTTCCATTATTAAAATAAAAGCAGGCATCCTAGGGATATTTATTTACACTTTATTTCCAATTTCCCTGCTCCAAACCACAACACAAAGACTTTACAGTGTTGTGAATAACCACAGGATTTCCAGAAGGCAACCCTGTGTGGGAGTAGGTGCAGACAACACGAGAGGTGTTGTCTTCTCTGTGACGAGAGAGGAGGAGAATCACTGTCTTCTCTTATCCCTACAGGCTGTTGGAGGTTTGTTCATCTGACATTTGGTGCTGTCTGAACCACTGACAAGTGGTCCTTGCTCCAGTATCATGCGTGCTGCGAATGTCCTGTAGTTTTTTGTGAAGGAGTTTAGTTATCTCTAAATTTGTCGCAGTCTTGGCACATTCCTAGTGAAGCTGTTTAGGTATGGAGCACTCAAGGATGAGGGATTATGGCAGGAGTGGGGAGTGGACCTGCTCTGAAAATCTCCACCTCAACGTACAGTGCATGCTCACTGCAAAGCAGAGAGAGGCTGAGCTCTCTTAGTTACCAGAGTTTAGGAAGATAAGAGAGAGCCTCCCCCTTCCCACAGCTTCAACTCCCTCACCAGTGTGGGAAGAACAAGCTGATAGATAATGTGGCTGTGGAAGACAGTCTCCTTGATGAGCAGATCACAGAGTAAAGCAGTGACTGAGAAGTCTGGGGTCCATTCTGTACATTTATTAGAAGGTAGGAGGGCAAGGTGGAGCACCGTTGGATAAAAGCCTCCTTGAACCTGTGCTGTTTGTACCGCACAGTGTGCACTGCTGGCACCTGCTGGCATGGGACCTGTGCACCAGAAGCAGCACCACATAGCACTTCCCATGGATATGGGACACTGTCTTATCTGAGGGTAGTCAATGGCATGTCTCATGTCCAAGGGCCCAGACTTGTGCCACTGCTGACCTGTCCACTATGGTATTAGCAGAGCTGAGGGAGACAGCATGCATTCTTGTTACTGTTTGAGCATCAAGGGAAAGGAATAAACTTATAATTTGTCTTCACTGGTCTCTGGGGGCAGAATGTATGCTCAGAGCTATTTCTCCTTTTATTATTCCAAATTCACAGGCTATGTGATAGCAGCAGGGACCATTGTGGTCAGAGTGGATCAGTGGATGTGGTGCTCATAAGGACTTAGTTGGTAAGAACAGTTCTTTTATTCCTTCCTCTGTTCCCAAACGTGCTTTATGTTTGGATTAATACAGCCACAAGGGAGATGGATAATGGATGTAGACAAAAGAAGAGCAGCAGATGGTCTTGTCATTTATCCAGCATGCAGGTGATCAGCAGCTCTGAAAGATGTAAAGAATGGGGAGAACAGAAAAGCAACAAGGTAAACTCAGGAAACTGCCCAAGCATAGGCTCTGTGGTTATGTGAATGGCGATACAACAGTGGCACCAGTACCTTGTGCCAAGGGCTAGTCATTGTTCTGGGACACAGAACAAAATAAAAGTAGAATAAAATAAAATAAAACAATACCCAAACAATACCCAAATATTTTTAAAGAAGAAGCAGGGAAAAAAAAAGAAAAATAGAGAAGCTCATAGTAGTGAATAAACTAGTAATGACAGCTACAAAGATGGGTCCTAGTACTGAGGAGGATTTTGGAGATGATAGATAAAGAGAAAATGGTAGTTTTGTCATGTCAAATATCAGAATATTGGGGCTATGGTTAAAATCTTGTTCCTCTAGGAATGCTTCAAGGGGTTGTTGCAAAGAGAGAGAGTACTTTGGACCTGATAAGCATAAAAGATTTGGTGATCAGAATGCCTTGGCAAGAACAAGCAGAGCTTTGAAGATTACAAGAGGATTGGATTGGACTGGCAACAGGGAAGAAGCTTGAATCAATTTCTGCAAGTAGAAGAGATGTTTCAAAAATGTATAAGTTAGTTTGTGTGATGATTAACTCAATCATTGCAGTAAAAATTTACTAGCCTTCCTAGAATGGTATAGAACCATATGTAGCCCGCAGAAAATTTGGATTCTGATCACCAGTCACCCATCCCTGTCTCTCTCAATCACCAATAAGGGGCCACTTGAAACAAAGCTTCTCAAAGCCTGAAAGGTGGCAGTCAAATAAGATTGCAGTTGAATGGATACATCAAAGCAAAAACCTTATTAGAGGATATTCAATTAGAGCACAGTTATACAGTTACAGAAATCTCTTTTGATTCTAGTGCTGCCAGAAACTTGGGGGGAAAAAAAGGGAATAAGTATGGAGACAGCCAAATTGAAAAAGATAAGGACAGAAACAGTCAAGTGATATTTTATTTGGGTAAGTTCATAGGCAGGTATAACAAGAAAGCTGAACTTGCAGATAAAATAGTTAAAATTAAGAACTGAGATATTTTTGAATTCCATACCAGATAGCTTTCCATGTCCTCAAACAGGGAAACAGCTTAAAGAATATGACTCAGTGGAAAAAATCAGCCAGCTATATACAACTAGATTTATAGTTTGTAGAAACCATGTCATGTAGCTGCTAAATTCATTCCTGGTTGAAGAAAATCAAAATGTGCCAGTAGCAAGCAGTAGAAATGCAGACAATGGTTTTTCAAGAACAGAAGTTTTGCAAATGAGAGGAAAAATATGTATTTAAAATAATAATGCTTTCTTAGAAAATCCTGAGTATCCATAAGGAAGCAGTAAAGGGTTTCTTAGGAAAAAAGGCAGCAGTTAACTTCTTTGGGAGATGCAGAGCAGATGGGTACATAAACATGGCAGGTCCAGGCCTAGTATAATGACAGATCATGGAATGTTCAGATTGAAATGCAGTAAAGAGAGAAATTTGAGGTCAAACTACAGGGGAAAACCAACATAGTACTGAACTCATTAAAATAGCTGAGTTTAGAATTGACACAATTGTATCTCAAGCCAGTACTCCAGAGATCTAGCAGTCAATAAATATTGCTTATTCCTTAAAATGCACTAAACTTCACTGGCTTTCTATAATGTGTAACATAAGACTGTGTGATGAACTCCAAAGACTGAAAAATGAAATATTTACATCCTGTGCCTGAAATTACTATGGTCTACAGAAGAATTTATTTAAGAAAAGACAATCTAATACATAGATATATATGATATATTCAAAACAAGAGTCATAATGTATGTTTATATAGGTTTTTTTCTTTATACTAATAAAGAATTTATTGCTTTGTATTCATACTTTATCACTAATTCCTGAATAGAAAGGAACCAAAGTAGAAACTGATATGAAATTATGTTCAAAGGAGCTCAACAGTTTGATGAAAGAACAGAAAAGACAGTGTGATTCAGATTATATATATATATATTTACATGCAAGCTCCAAATGATTCTCCAATCAATCTTTGATTTTCCTGCTCCTCCTTATGCCAGTGCCAGGATGAAGGAGACTCTTCTACAGCCCTTCATTTCAAATGGAATTGAAATTGCTCATTGCAATGTAATGCCACTTGTAGAACTGGGAGGCACTTTTAAATGTCAGCAATATTAATGGAAAATATTTATATAATGTTCATATCCCTTGGGATATTGAGAGTATGGAATGCTGTTGGAAGGGGAAATGATTTTAAGCAGAGATAATCTGTGATTAACTAAAAGTTTAAGAAAGGAAAAAAATAATTCTCTCCAAATTCATTCAGTAGCAGTTGAAATAAATAGGTCAAGTATAAAGATCAGTAAATGTTCTGGGTATTGCAGTAGTTGGTGTACATATTCAGTTCCTCATACATCCTTGCAGAGTCAATAGGAGACACTTGAAAGAAATTGCAGGAATGGAAAAAGGTTCACCATTGGTGACGTTCCAACAGACATGTGACAGCTGTCAGAGACTACTGCCAAAAAGATTCACTCTGAAAACTTTAAAATTAATAGTGCAATTTAACCCTGACATTACTGGCTTCTAGTACTAATATTGATGGTGAAAAACTGGGCCAGAACTAATTTTTTAAAAAAAGAGCTGTATGTTCAGTGGTGCAATCTGAATCATAGATTCACAGAATGGTTGGGCTGAAAAGGACCTTGAGGGTGATCTTGTTCCAACTCCCTGCTATGAGTAGGGAGTTGGAACTTCCCACTAGACTAGTTTACTCAGCACTTCCCACTAGACCAGTTTACTCAGAGCCTTTTCCAGTCTGACTTGAACATTTTCAGGGCTGGGGCATCCATATCTTCTCTGGGCATCCTGCTCCTGTGAAGAATTTATTACTAATACCTAATCTAAACCTACTGTCTTTCAGTTTAAAGCCATTACTCCCCTTCTGAGGGTGAAATGTCAGCTAACATCAGAAGGAGTGGCAGATCTTGATGCTTAGGGGCAGCCTCCTTCTTCTCATCTGTAAGAATGTCTTGCTGGATTTCCCACCATTGTGTGTGGACTGGCATGTGGGCTGACTACATGATTTGAAGTGCTGCACATGGCTTATATAGAACCAGCGCTGAGTGCTGTGACTTGGCTTTTTCTTTCCTTTATTCCCAGAAGCTGCACTTGACCTTCCTGTAAATGTCATTAGAAGAACTGTGTCAGGGATCAAAAACAACAGTCAAACAAACAGCTAAAGAACATGAGCAGAAAGCTAGCAATATGGTTAAAATATTAGAGACAAAGATGTATATGATGTATGTGAAAGGAAGGGAAATCAACGTCCAGTAAATTGAATCAACTTTTCATGACGATGCAACTTATAATCTTCATGGTACTTTCCCATAAAAGTCCTCCTGCTTCACAAAAACATTTTGAAGCCTGAACTATCCTAGATTAATGGCTGAATCCATATTGCCATTGTTACACCCCAAAAAAATTGATAGCTGGTTAAAAATACTCAAAACTAGATAAAGGCATTTTGCAGAGCTAAGCTGCAATTGGCTTTGTGAGATGCTATGTTTAACCACATTAGAGGAGGCCTATGTGGCAGGAGCAAAATTATCTGTATAAAATTCAAGAAGAAATGTACTCATTATTGTCTACTTGTGGGTGAAGATAGGATTTATAATACTGTTTATAGCTAAGTTTGCCTGAAGATCATATGACACGCTTTAAATACTTTCAAAATTTCAAAGTTCTCAGTTATTCTGGCTTCAATATTGTAATGTATTTCTTGTCTCAAGCTGAAACGCAGTTGGAAGATTTCAGGTAAAAATAACCATGGCCAAGAAGAGTTAAACAGTATATGTTTGACCTGATAATGTGAAACTTGCTTACAACAGGTTGGGAGAAGTCATCTGAGATACTGTTCATCATGCTAAGACCTGAATTTCATTAGTGGGATACCAATGTTCCATTGTTATTGTGGAGAAAAAACAAAGCAAAACACAACATTTGAGGCTATACTTAAAAATTCTGTTATAGATCTGAAACGTAACTCATGAAAAAAAGGGAACACAAATCCATAATGATTCAGGCTGAAGAAGCATTGAGAAAGAACAAGGCAAAATAATGTGCAAATGGAGTTAAAATGTGGTTCCAGGCTGAGAAGATCATAATCATGCTCAGTCTTTGAGCCTAAGGCCATCTTTAAACAAATATCATCTCCATAAATGTCTGGTATGTATTGCAAAATATTACCATCTTTGCTGTATTCTGAATGATGGGAAAAGGAAGGGTCTTTCAAACAGAGGAGTTAACTAAAAAATGAAGTATATTTCTAAATATAGATACGTATATATAATGACCTAAATATCAGAATCAATAAAGTAACTTTGTTTTCAAGAAATAAGCAAAACCAAATAAAACATTTTTATTTGATCTAAACCGCTGGAGAAATTTGGGCCTTTGGGTCATAAGCTGCAAAAGTATTAGAGAGTATTTTTAAAAAAATACACAATGCTTAGCTTTGAGTAGCACATTCTTTTTGTAAGTTTAAACTACTTTATGACACACACACACGCACACACACACACATATATATATATATGAAATACAGTTCTGAGGAGACTGATAATTGCCTTCCTCAGAAAATGGTCTTCCTTTTTGACATGTATAGTTAATATGCTGGAATAAAGAAGACACTCTTGATCTCCTTGGGTTTCTGTTTGAAATAGCAAATAATTCTTTTTGTTGTCACTGTTGTCCTGTTTTATTTTAGCTTTCAAAATACTGAAGCAATATGTCATAAAGAAATATTTTCAGATATCCTTGTTTATAAGGCTAATAAATGTTTATCTGTATATTTCGAAGTATTGTTCTCATCTGTAAAGGTGTTAAATCCATGTTACTGTTAAATATTGAGAGTTCTGTTTGAATGTAGCTTGAGGTTTTGCTGTGATCTTTCTGCCAAATTCTGTTTCAACTTTAACAAATGAATTTAGCTCAAGTAATTCAATGTGCAGAATGACTCACAGTGCTGTAAAACTGCTAATGGTGACCTGATCTGAATTAATTTTAGAATAATCCCACTCTGCCTGTTGCAGCATAGCCATTTACTGTCTTGTCAGCCCAGACAGATTTTGCCCCAAGGACAATTAGTGTTTCTGCAACTAAACAGGTGAAGATACTTTGACCCTTTTCTTTGTAAGCAAATCTATTTGCTGGTTGTAGAAAAAGGAGGCAGGTTGGACAGACTTGGTAATGATACAATTTTAATGTAAGGAAAGTTTATGCTGGCTTTTGGGGATAAAGAATTAGGAGGCCTGTCAGTATGATACTTGAAACCACTCAACGCACGGATCATAAAAACACAGCACAAGCCACATGGAGGCTTGTGTACACTCCTCCCAGACTGCAAGCTTCCATGTACTTCCAAGATTAGTTGCTGAAGGGAATATGTCTATATAAACAAGAAATTTCTGGTCCTTTTTTTTTTTAATAGGCAAATGTGATCACTGGTTAAAATAACTGTCATTTAAAGGCATGAGAGTAGTTCAGTATACTTAGTAAAGTAAGATCTTCTGAATACACTGCTGTAGTCTTCCTGTATCTGCTGGTTTTGTGAAACATCATCACTTTGACAGAAAACTTACCTGAAAAGCTGCTTATTTTATGTTTTAAGTATAAGGTGGAAATAGAAAGAGTCAAACACAAGGCACATACATATATTGAAATATATTTCAGCCTTTTTCAGTGTCCCCAGTGTAGCTGGCAAACAAAATTATTATTTTATTCTTTTGATTCCTGTTCATTGAGTAAACTCATTATTTACAAGAAACAAATCTTTTACAGAGTTTTCATTTTAGCAAATTCTTTGTTTGATTTAAAGATGTCAACTCAGATATTTGGACACATAAACTTGCTCCAGACCTTGATCCATTTGAGCTTTGCTACTTCATGCTTTTGCTTTCAGGTAGTTAGAAGCTGATTATTTGGGTTCACTGTGAAGGATCAAAGTCAGTTACTTATCTGTAATTTTCTATCTTAAAACATTTTGGTTTATTCTTTTTGCTATGACTACCTATGGCTTTTTTTCTGGTTCTAAAGTGTCACTTAATTGGCAGGACTCCTCAGAAATAACCAGTGGTTCAGAGGTAATTTTGGCTATTTTCTAAAATGTTCTAGATTGAATTCCCAAAGCCCTGATGATTTGGAAGGACCCATTTTATCTCAGTATTTTTAATTTTCCTCATATTCTGTTCAGCAAAAATTATACTGTCAAATGCCTAGTTGCAAACTTTATTGGGGAAGTTAAACATAGGAGGCCAAATCCTCCATTGTGAGAAGTGTCTTTTTAAACGAAACCTGAAAGTACACTGCACGAAGGTATGGCTCACTCTACACAAGAAGATTTCTTTTGCTTGTTTGTTTCATGGAACACAAAAGATTTGTTCTGAAATCACATTGCTGGTATGATTTTAATTAAAAAAGAAACATCAAAAAATGCAATGATGGGGCTACTAGTACAGCATGCTATGATAAGAAAATTTTTCTTTAATTTAAAAAAGACGAGAACGGCAGACGAGCTGAGGGTTTGTTCCACCATACCTGGCGGGTCCTGCCGGGCCGGGCCTGGCACTCAGTACCCCGGGTCGTGGCACTCAGCCCCCGCCGCTGCCCAAGGACTGAGCCAGCGACGAGGCCCGCATTTCCCGCAGCGCTTTCTGTACATGTATGAGGAAATCCCACTGAAACTTCCCTCCACAAAGTTCCTGCGGGTCAGGGATGATGCCTGCTGCACAGGGAGCCGCCTCACATTCCCACCTTCACCCGAGGATCTGCGTGTTTCCTGGTTGCATGGGGAGCGCAGCAGCCGGGCGCTCACACTCTGCCACCCGCGGCCTCCCACCATCCCGAACGGGAGCCCGTCC
>NW_005054352.1:2865647-3012846 GCF_000277835.1 Geospiza fortis | reverse complement strand
GGACCCTTCGGGAATCGGCTCCGGTCCCGCCCGCAGCCCGCGTCGGAGCCCTGCATTCATTCCCCCAGCACGCTGTGACAGGCGGTGTCGCGGGCCCGAGCCTTGGGAGCATCGCTCCCAGCCGTGCTCCTGCTCCGCTGCAGGAGCGACCTCCCTCAGACCTTCATGGCATAAACCATGCAGAGGAAAGGTGTCTCGGAGGCTGGAGTTAGCCTTCCCTCGCTCTCACGCCTCGCAGGTCTGTGAGGGCCGTCTTTGCTGGTGTCTGCTCTTAACACATGCAGCACGGCTTTTCCTCCAGTGATATCGGCTTTTTTCCTTGTTTGGTTATCCATATTTGAATTACTATGTCTTTTGATTTCTGCAAGACTCACAAATGACAACCACTAGTACATATTTAATAGATTGTAGGTAATTAATTGGCTGGGTACTGTCTCAGCAGCTGTCAGTTCAGTCTAGGAGACTCGTTCTGGTTGTTGGGAGAAGGTGGTAAACAAAGCCATAACTCTTCCAACTGTCAGTTTTTAAATTGTGTGGGGAAGCTACTCTTCATAGGGACTGCTGAATCTTGGAATAAATTTACTGTGAGAAAAGTGCAAAATAAATGAGTATTTTTGGATCTTGTGTAATTCTAAGCAGTCATCCACCTTTCTTAGGAATAACTGACTAATGCATATTAGTATAAATTGTCTTAGGTAATAATCAGGGAGAAATTAGTAGCTGAACTAAAAGATGTGCTCTGTGTGTTCTCAAAAATAAGCTGTATAAATGCATTTGGCTGCTGCCAGAGCAGTACCTATACTAATGAAGGATGACAGTACTTCTGCAGTGATTTGCAAGTGTACCTTGAGGTCAGTGGTAATGTCCCTCTGCAGAATTCAAAGGAGTTTGTATTCACAAATATGAGACCTAGAGGTAACTTTATGTCATGGGGTTGCTTTGGTTGTAATCACTGGCCTAACTGGAAACTACTGTGGTTATCTCTTGTATAATGCTTATAAAGGGTTTAGATCATTGCTTATTGAGGTGGGATTATTGTGATGGGTGTCTCTATGGTAGGCATGCAGTAGTTAATCCCTTCCTCCCCAAACTGCTGGCTCACAAGAATGTATTACACATTTTAAGTATTTAAGTACTATTTTTTGAGACAACAGGACTTTATTCTGCTTTAAAGACTGCTGCATCTAGCAGTATGAAAATGTGTGACTTTCTTCAGTGTTGTTCTGCTGTTGTGTTTAGTAAAGAATTGTAAATGCTTGTTTACAAAACATGTCAGATGCTTTTTAGTTGTGGGGGCATTACTCTTGTTTAGAACAAGGTACAGTCATAGCATTTGGAAAGTATACTGCTAAATCAAATAAATTTAGGCTTTCTAACACTTCTTTTTGATTAGCAGGATTATGACTGATTCCTCCAAGTATTTTCTAGTATTAATTTGGGCTGTTCCTGGATACCAGACGTGGTGGTTTTGATAATACAAAAGCTTGCTTGTGTGTTGATGAAGTTTGCAGAGCTGTTGATTGTGTTTGTTTCAGAGTGATGATCTGAAACAGAATAGCTTTTCTGCTATTTCATAATAAGCACATTCACTGCTTTTCTCAACTCTAAAGTATAATCTTACTTGGGTTATTAAATCTAGTTTAATTCACTAGCTTCATGGAGTTATAGGATATTTGCGAAAGTAAGAGTCCAACTATAAAGCCTTGTTGGTTGTCTTCAAGCATGCCTGGTACTCTTCAGTGTTAGTTATTTGCGCAGTGTTGACAGAGCAAGGACCTTCCACTGTGGGCAGCTGGAGTTTCCATTTCAGTGTACCTCAGGAGTCAAGTCTTGCATGCTTGCAGGCTGTACTCCAGGGCAGTAAAGTCCCTGCCTAACCTCAGCCATGGCCTTTACACCCTTCTGAGGATTTGGCTTTACACAAAGTTTGGAATAACTTGCATTTTTCACATCCAAGTTTTAACTTACACCACGTGCTTGTTTAAACAACTGCAGGGAATCAACCTCCAAGCAAGCTGTTCCCTTTCCCCCTGCGCTCTCTGACAGTGGAGAAATAGTAAGAGATTATGAGTTAAAATAACAATTTACTAAAATCACAATAATCACAGCAATATCAGTAGTGAGAAAAGTATATAAAAAGAGGGTGTGCCACCCACAAAAGGGCATTTATCACTGGGAACAAAAAAAGAAAGTGCTTCCCAAAGACAGTGCCTGGTACGTACTCAGACAAAGGCAATATGGCCATGAGAGCTCTGGTGACTAAATGCTCTCATCCCCCAGCCCAGTCTAAGTAGGACAAGCAAACCCCTCTGAATCTTGCGCCATGCTGCCGCCTCAGACCGCTCCAACACGTTCTGCACAGCCTTCTCAGGCCCTGCCACCACTCACTTGGCTCTGCTGGGGGCTCTGAATAGCTCCGCTGAGCTTGTGCCCCTTCTCTCTCTCTTTTCTAATATTCCCTGGAGCAGCTGTCTTGGACAAGTTGTGCATTGCTGTCCTTCAGCACCACATCTTAAAGCCACAGCTCAGAGGAATGGGAAAGAGACGGACAGTGAAGAGGGGCTGGGTCCACCTGGCTTACCCACATACCTTCTCCCTGGAGAGAGCCAGGCAAGATGCTGCACTTCCCCTGCTGCTCCTTGGCTTTTCCTGCTGGGACCACAGAGATGATGTGTGTGGTATGGAGTAAACAGCATTAAAAGCTCTATTCCATTTTTTCTGTAACCAGGACACAGCAGCACAGACTTACAGCAGTGTCTGGGTTTTCATTGTCTTTCAGTCAGCCTTACATGCCTGAAGATTAAAAAAAAAAAATCAGAATCATTGAAATGACATTAAATTACCTAAAAGTAAGTCAACATAAAATTGCAACTTCTTTTAAAACATATGTAAAATTTTATTGAAATAGAGAGCAAGCACATGCTACTGTCTCATTTGGGTCAAGATTGTTGAATTCTTTAGCAAATCTGCACGCGAAAAGACCTACTACATTTCTTAAGGGAGATGGTGGAGAGAAATAAAATCCCACAATAAGTCAATTTTTTTGTGCTTCTAAGCTGAAATAAGACAGTTGTCTGTTGTCATCAGTGAGAAGGAGCATGAGTTAGTGGGTGGGAAGACTTACAATGTAAGATGTTATCATGAAATGTACATATATTTAGCAATTTGAATTTTATTTGAACTCATTAAAGTGTGATATAACACTATTGCATTGGGCATGGACAGTCTAGCAGAGACCTAGTTTTTTCAGTATTGAATAAGGCTTCTGTTGCATTGAATAGGATTAGTATCTTGGTTGGAGCAGAATGGCACAAATAGAAGCGTAGTCTTATGGAAACAATACCTATTATATTTGAGTGCTAAATACTAACCTAGTTCTTTGCTGAAGACTGAATATTTATTGGAGCTGTCTGTGAATATTTTTGGAAAGGGCATTTTATTGGCAGAAAACTTAGGTTTCTTTTAAACAGTAACTGAAATGTAAATGTGTGTTTTTAGGACAAAGAAATGGACACATGTGCAATTATACATAATCTTTCTTCCAGTTTCCAAAGACTATGAGACTATTTCCTTGGCCAAACTTTTTATAACTATCCACATGGCAGCCAGTCACTGTCATGTTGCTGAGAGCCACGTGTGTGCTGCATCCTTGAAGGACTTAGATGATGGTGATGGAAGCCTCCTGGGGTGTCCCCTGGACAGGAGATGACAACAACACTCCAGGAGCAATGCTTCATAATGCTTCCAGTGTCTGAGTGTGCTGCCATGGCCCAAGGCAGTGAGGCAAGGGTTTTTCTACTTGTCCCTTTTAATTTTCCTTTCTGTGCCAGCTGGAGCATGAATTTATCTGACAGTGCCTGTGCCACCATGGCCTCTTCTTTAATGTGAGACATAGCTTTGCATGAAAAGTTTTATATCACTTGTATTTTGCCGCAGTAATTTAGTAAAAACCAGGAGGGTGAAAATATCCATGTAGTAATAGAGACCCTTACAGGTGTTTCACTGTCTTAATCAAAGAACATGGATCTGGTCATGTCATATTGAATCAAAAGTGAACATGAAGAGGGCTTAGGGACAGGGTTCTTGGTTGAAGGGATGTCCAGACTGCAGTCTGACTGTCACAGTGAGAACTCTTGTAGGCACTTCTCTCCAGTGTCTTCAAAAATAACAAATTTTGTAATTTCATGACTTCTTAAAATGTGTCTAGGTTGATCCATTACACTGAAAGAGTGGACGGGTTCTTAACCCCTTCCATCAATGTTTCCAGTTCTGTGAGTGGCTATGTGAATAACTTGGAGGTGTGGAAGAGCACTGGGGTTATTGCAGAGGGAAGATGGGGGCTGGCTAGGGCTGCTGCTCAACCTCTAATTTCTTAGCCATAAGAAAGCAAGTTTCATTAATTTTGTGACACATGAAGTTATTTATTTCATTAATAAGCAAGGATTGGGAAACAGTGATCTAGAATATATAATACAGACTGATGAGAGATGAGATGAAGTGAACAACTGGAGATGCATCCAGATACAGGGTCTTTCCCATTCTTACAAATAAAGATAACTATTAGTCAATAAAGTTGATGTAAGAGGGTGAACTGTGTGGCACAGGAGGAGGACCTGCTGACAAAAGGGGAGTTTAGTGAGCTGGATTGTGTGGGGAGACATTGTACTTTCAGGGCAAAGAGCGTTGTCTTGTACTGGGATGCTGGGAAAGAGAAAGGAGATTTTAGTTAGTAAAAAGGAGTACAGGTTGAGTGGGGAAGAAGCCTGAAGAGAAGAGAGGGAAATTTGAATTCAGTGTGGAGTGGGATGCAGAGCCAATGAAGACCAGACTGGCATACCATGCATGTTTCTCTGCCTGTACCAGAATGAATCTATAACTGGCTTAGAGCTGTGTGAGTCAGGGAAGTTACACAAGGGAAAAATTTAGTTTGTGTGTTGTAATTGGTGTATGTAATTGATCCAGCCAAAGAAGGAAAAAGAACAAGAAAAGACAAAAGCCTGAAATGTCAATGAAAAGCTACACAGATAATGTCACCCAAGACAATCTTAATTGCTACTTTAATTTCCCTGAGAAAGATGGTGGTGAGAAAATTTGAAAAGTGCTGACTGTCAAGGATTAATTACCTTTTCCTGACACAATGCTGGTACAAAACAGAGTTGGAGAGAGCTATTTTGCACAGGTATTTGGAACATGATTTGAGAGCAACATAATTCTGAAAATGGAGAGGGCAATATTTTAGAAAGCAAGAGAACACTTGCTTTTAGGGATGTGTATCCTGACATACAGGGCATGAGTAGATGAAACAATGTTTAGGCTGGGTGAGAAGACCATGGAGCTGGTTAAATTACACAGAAATAACAACCAAGAGTAAAAAGTTGTTGCTGTAGTTTGTTTCTTGTAAGGCAGCTGTTGCAACTTGATTAAAGCAATTTGTTTCTCCAAGAGTTTAATTAGACATCTGATTTTGTTAAAAGATGTTCTCATTGCCAATTTTTCCTTGTATTAATCTCTAATAAAAGGTTAATCTTCTAGCAGTTTGAGATGTACTAATCTGTTTCTTGTACTCTGTCAGCATCTGATCAGACTGTCAGTTTATGGTATTTTAATACAGTGTATATATATTACTGGAAGAGAAATCAAGATATGGCACAATGAAAGTTGTATTTAATTATATCTTGAATGACATCTGCTTAATTAACTAAAGATCTGCAGAGTTTTCAAAGAGACCTACATGATTTTTTGGTATTGGCCAGTTTACATTTATCCTCATGTATAATATTTAGATATTTTAAAGTGAACTAATAGTGGCTGTTTATCTATGACGTCATTTAAACTTTATTTCCTCTTCTCCTCACCCTTTGCATTTACTGCTCATGTATAAAAGTGCTTATTGTGAAATAATTGTATTGAGAATAATAGATGTTTGAATGATAGAAATTGCCACAGTCCTTGCACTGAAAGATCAAATAAATCTTATTTTGTAACAAGTGACTCTGCTGTGAAGTGCTTAAGTTTCAGGGGTTTTATCTGGATTTCAAGTGACTGTGTCAAAACTCTTACTTCAGTGTACTTCATATGTGTGTTTCATAACCTACCTGTGATGAACTTTAAAAATTTAAAAATACAGATATAGAACACACTTCATATGTATGTTTCATAACCTACCTGTGATGAACTTTAAAAATTTAAAAATACAGATATAGAAACTTGGTTATAGTACTAGACGTTCTTTTTACCCAAGAAATACTGAAAAGTGTTCCTTCCCTCTTTTTGAAATGTTGAATGCAGAAAATCAGTCATTCCAGTAAGACTTATCATCAGTTACTATATTGTTGCAGAGAGAATTACTTTCTAGCATTTAAAAAAAAATATGACTAAAACAGTTTTAAAACTGCCACTATGTCATTTATCATCCAGTTTTGTAGGAAGTTCTAGCTTAACTGGTTTGTCTTATGTGTTAATAAATGAATAGACCCAAGTGTCTTTTTTTTTTCCTTGGATAAATTTCTGGTCTTTGGCAAGATGACTAAGAATTTGCCATTGATCTGAAGACTATATTTGCCTTTTCCTGTCTAATCTTACTATCTATCGTAGATCTTGGATATTACAAGTGTTACCTTCTAGGTAATTTTAAGAGGGTAGCTACATCCTGTACCTTCTAAGTTTAGAAAAGAAATATCTTCTCTTCCTTGTAAGAGAAGGCAGAATTCCCACAGTTTTCATCTATGGTAGACTTAATTTACAGAAATGACAAATTAGATCACCTTTAGTCCAGTATGGAGGTTTTTCTTATGTGAAGTTTTTGTCCTGCTCAGTGTATGTTCCATTCAGTGTATTTCTGTAACTGTGAGCTGATGACAAACCATAGCAAGTGCACCAGAATTATCTTGTATATGTAGAATATACAAATACCAGAATGTATTTGTATATATTGAAGTCTTATGGGGTAGGTGACTGTGCTGGTTTGAAGGTAAACTAGTAGGAGAAATTAACTCCATGCAAATACCTTGTGAGAGATTTCAAGTTGGATTACAATTTAATAGAAAAATTACAATAAAGGCAGAAAGTACAGAAACACTGGCTTAAATTGACAAAGTCAGAGTACAACCTGGCCCCTGTTGGTCAGGGATGGTGGTTGCAGTCCATTTAAGCAGTAGCTGCAGGGCTGCTGAAATAATGGTTGTGGTTTGTGGAAAGCAGTTGTCCTGTAGAAATTTGGGTTCCTTCCCCCTCTGGATGCCCATTTGTGGTGGTTGTTCTCCCAGTTCCAAAACCCCAGGTTATATATGGTTGGATTCAGGCAGGAACGTTCAGGACCTTCCCCAAGGTGGGGAAATCCACAAAGGATGGGTATAAGCCTTGGTATAAGTATAAATCGTGGGATGTTTTGGGGAGTCCTTGATGACCTAGGTTGGTAGAGCTGCCCATTGGGGCTGTTGAGCCATTATGGTCCACTGGCGTAGATGGCCCCCTTGGGCTGGGTGTCCTTACCACTGCGAGTCGATATGTGGAGACAAAGAAATGCTGTCCTGCCGCTCAGGGTTTAACACCCAGCTTGCAGCCTGGTGCCTTGGGTGTGCACTGAGCAGCTGTTGCAAATGATCCGCCATTCATCAAGAATAGCCTAGGTGGGTGTGGAAGACATGGTTTGGCTACACCCATTTGGGCACTCTTTCTCCTGTAACCACGGCAGTGATTCACACCTTACCAGCAAGCCTGAGGTTTCGTATTTCAGAGGCTTAGCAACAGTGATACACCATCGCTGTCAAAACATCTAGTTTTGAAAGGTTCAGACTCAGTGTGAGACGTGAGATCTGGGGATAAAAATATTGCAGTACCGGGATTTTTGTCAGTAAAGGCGTCTCATGTTTCACATGAGTGACTCTTTTGGTGAGGAGAAAGACTATGTCTTATCAAGTCAGGTAATTAATAAGGATGGTGAGCAGTCTTGTTCCTTTGTGCTCTGCTTGGATGTTACTGATTTGCTTTTGTGTGTAGTCATTTGAGCCAATAAAATCATACAATCACAGAGTGGATTGCTTTGGAAGGACCTGAAGGATAATTTTAATGGCTTATAAACTGATGGATACAAGTACGGTTACATGGATAATTTGACACAAAGGGATTTTTTTATAATTAGTATAATACATCTTGTAATGTATTGAATAGCAGGATTAGAATGTATCAAGTTGTCCTAATTTTGGCCAAAGACAGAGTTAATTTTCTGGCAGTTCCCATGAGGGGTTGTAACTTGGAGCCTTGCAAGAACCCTGGGGTTGTTGTGCTGCACTATTCATGTCATCATAGGGGGCAGGAGTAAGGGATTTACATTTCTGCCAAGAAGGGGAATGTGGCTTTGGGTGGAAGAATAAGGCACCATATGGAGGATTACCACCATTTTATTCCTTTTTTCCTGGGAGCGAGCATTGAATGCGGTGGTGGAGCAGCTCCAGCTCTAGCTGTGGTGCAGTAACATGGGGTTGAACTCAGTGAGCATTTTGCGTGTAAATCACCCTTTCCATGTAGTGGTGTTATTAGTATTGTTGCTGTTAATGTTTGTTTTCTTGTCACATTGCTGTTGGCCAGTAAATTATTATCTCAGCCTACTTCTGCCTTTTGTCCCTCTCTTACTGTCTGATGAAGCTTAAGTTCCAGCTGGGTTTAAACTAATGTTTAAAAGAAGGGTTGAGATAACAACAGATCTATCTGTTCAGAGCCATTGTTTCTGGTTAGAAACAATTTTGATCTAAGCATTTTTTGTAGGTACAGACCCTCCTGGTTATAATGTTGCTTGGTCCGTGCATGTGGGTGTGGTACCTAACTCATGCCTTCCTGTATGTGTTCCTCACAGTTTCTTTTCCAGAATGGGGAGAGGGATCAGAATGGCTTTGTTGCTGTACTGTGTGATATTCTGTATGACATTATAATATCAAGGGCAATGAGGGTCATTTGGGATGTGTGTTCAGTGCTGCTCTTCTGCCTGCTCCTGGGATGGTATCCCTGGGAATTCGTTAATAATTGCACCTACTTAGGGGGGTGGAATGGGACGATAATGCAGTAGCCCATGGCCCAGTTAGGATAGAACATGATGTAAGAACATGCTCTACAGTGCAGCCAGGGAGAGTGGTCCTTCCTGGATCTCTGGTTAGAAATTACCCACAGAGACTCAAGGATGACCTTTGGGTTTCTGGAGTCAGAGATACAAAGGATCCGGTCTGCTAATCCTAACTAAAAATGAGATCCTTGCAGTTTATTGAAGGTGTTTGAGCTGCTTCAGAAGTGTTTGGCACCAAAGCACAGCTCCTCCTGGCACTCTGACTGCCAGTGCTGGGCTGGATGTGCAAAGGGGGATTCCCATGCTACTGATACTACATGGAGTAAGTGGATTATTCGGACCACCCAGTGAGCTTGAACAGGAAACAGCCATTGCTCAGGCATCTTGGAACTAATCATGAACTGGCCCAAAGGTGAAAATTTTGGATTATTATCAGGAGAGGGGAAGGAAAAGGTGACACGTGCTTAGGATACTGCACCACATAATCAACGACCAGAAAATGAAAATAATATATGCTCTATTTCGTGATAGTTCCTGCTCTGTTACAGGAGTATATCAAAAATAGAAAGCTACATTATGGAGTTCTACATGGCGAGTCAAAGAAGCTATGGAGGGACAAGGTGCATCAAGTCAGGTCGCAGAGCTGAAAGCCATCCAGCTGGCTTTAGATATTGCTGAATGAGGGAAATGGCCAGTGCTGCACCTCTGCACTGACTTGTGGATGGCAGTAAATGCCCTGCAGGTGTGGGTGGACCAATGGAAAAAGATCAACTGGCAGGACAGACGTAAACCCATCTGGGCTGAAGAGCTGTGGCAAGACATCACTACTCAGGTAGAGAAGCTGGCTGTAAAAGTATTTCATGTATGCAATACATGCACACAGGAGCTGGGCTACTCAAGAGCATCACAACAATGGACAGGTGGATTGGGCAGCCGAGATTAAACTGCCTCGGGTGGATCTGGACTGGCAGCATAAGGGTGAATTATTTCTTGCATGATGGGCCTCAGCTTATCAGGGAAGAGTGGCAAAATAGAGATAGGCTTGTGATCACGGGGTGGACTGCACAATGATAGTATGTTCCAGGTTATTCAAAGCTGTGAAACATCCGCTGCAATCAAGCAGGCCAAGCAGGTTAAGTCACTGTGGTATGGGGGGGATGATGGTTGAAATATAAGTATGAGGAGGCTTGGCAGATTAGTTACATTGTAGACCATACAAACCTGCCAAGGCAATTGTTACATGCTTACAGTGGTATAAAGAACCACTGGATGGCTGGGGATGTACCCTGTGCCTCACGCCACTGCCTGGAGCACAAGCCTGGGGTTTGAAGATGAAGTCTGTAGTGACATGGTACCCCAGAAAGAACTGAGCTGAACAATGAAACTAATTTTAAAGATGTTTCACAGAGTCACCTTTGCCAGAGAGCATGGTATTGAGTGGGTATCATCTTCCCTGTCATACAGCACCCTATGGGAAAGTTGAATGATAGAATGAACTATTAAAAACCACACTGAAGACAGTGGGTGGTTGGACCTACGTTTAGCAAATGCAATCTGATTAGTTAACACCCAAGGCTTTATCAAATGAACTGGCCCTGCCCAATCAAAACCTCCACATACTGTAGAAAGTATAAAGTCCCCATGGTACATATAAAAATGTGTTAGGGAAGACAGTTTTGATTAGTTCTGCCTTCTATCCATGGGATTTTTTTTGCTCAAGGACTTAGGTGCACTTGGCAGATAATGCAGAGGATCATGGAAAGACAATGTGTAGCCCAAGGAGATTTGATTCTTGGTCGAGAACGGTCGGTACTGTTAAATTGTGTGTTGAATTGTATTTGTTGACTGACCCTATCGCTATATGTCATAACTACTATACACAGGATGTGTTGGAGAGGTGCTAGAGTGGTTCTTGGAAGATGTTTTTACAGCTGGTATCTTGCTTTTGACCTTGATTTAGAGAATAAATTTTGTTGTTTTTTGCAGTACAAACTGAACTCTCTATAATATTTTCATGTTATCATTTAGCAAGACAAAGCCAATAAGAATAAAGAATTTTGATTTTTTAAATGAATACTTACAACTGATTCTGGTAAAATCTTAGTCTCTACTAAGCTTTGATGCAGAAATTTCTGAACTAGATACAGGTTGGGTTCAAACTGAGTCACCTTTTTATGATGTGCTAATGCAACACAAAGGAGTTTTTTGTTTGAATGTTTTATGAAGACAAGATTAGTAAGGAAAAGCAATAAACTACAGAGGAAGTCCTGACAATAAATGAGACCAAGATTTCTGATAAGAGAAAATGCAAAGAAAGAAGAGCAGGAAAGGCAAAAGTAGTGTTGATAGAAACTCAGTAATGTTGAGACAGGGGCCTATGTGTGCAGCTTCAGGAGACCTCCTGCTGGTAGTCCTGAAGGATTTGAAGGAGATAGCTGGAAAAAAAAAGTTCCAAAAGCAAAACCAGTTAAAATAAGTTTATGACCTACACTATACTTGAGCAAGAAGCAGAAATCCACAGGATTTATTTTACCAGTGAATGAGACAGCCAATCTGGCACTGCAGGATTTTTTTGAAGTGTAGGATACATATGTAAAGACAGGAGATTGTCTTCCTGTTTACCACAATCTATTAAAAATCTAGGTTCAAAAAAAAAAATGAAGGAATTTATAGAAAAATATGAGAATGCTTCCTTTTAAATGATGGGAAAAGAGAAAGAGTCTGTTTTAATAGCAAATAGTATCATTTATTATTTAATTCTGGAATATTGATAAAATCAAAAAAGTTCTGCAATACCTTTCAGTGGTGTGCATTATTAAATCCTGGAAAAAATTTCTGGAAGAAATAGAAGAAAGGAGGACTCCTGTACTTGAAAGTAAATGCCTAAAAATAAATATGTGGTATTAAAAATGAATAGATTGCAGCATATTTGGACCAAGAAATCTGATACGATAGACTCAGGAAAAAGGTATGTACCCTAAACTCAAATGAGTTGTTACAAAATAAGTAACTTTTTCCAAAACGTGGCTCCTCACAACTCTATGACTAAGATCTCATATTGTCAAAACATAAAATAAGTTGGAAGAGATGATATTTTGCACATTTTTGTACAGATAAATGCAGTCAGAGGATTCGAAACATGACAATGCTTTTGTTGTTAAGAAGTTTAGAATTTTGATATCCAAATAATGTTTTCATATTAGTAATTAATTACTACTTGCCATTGACCCTTTATTGAAAGTGCAAACTTGAAACACTTTTCATGTATTTTCTTTTTTGTTTGTTTTTTGAGATCAACACATAGAAAAACAAAATAAGGGAGAAAATCCCCAAGCTTTAAAAAGGATGTTTTCTTAATTTTTACATTAATATTTTTAAAAGAAACCTTCAGAAGAACCAAACAGCAAAATCAAGAATTCAAATGATCCCTTGGTAGTTAGACTTTCATGAGACATTTAGGATCCCGAAGACTGGAAGATTCTTATGGGTTATATAAACAGATATTTATCATATTGGAAGTTCCTCTTACATTTTCAGACTGCTTTTAAGTGCCTGAATTCCTGTTTCCATATGCTCAGATTGAGTATATTTGAAGACTGAGCTTATTTGAAGGTCACAGCTGATGTCGAGCAGCCAGACCAAAGGAGGAAGTCAGATTGCTGGACAGAATGTGAATGGCAGAGCTTGTGCCTGCTTTGCTTTCAAATATACTCCCAGCACTCAGACAGTGCTGGGAGTATATTTGTAAATTTCACAGGCTTAAGCTAATCTTAGTTTTTTTTGCTTACAAGAAAAGCGAAAGTATTTACCTTGGCTTTAGACCTGAATGAGAAAAGAAGTGGTGTGTGGAGGAAGAAGCTCTGTTATGAACATGTACAAATATATGTGTGCTTCCAGAAGTATTCTTGGGGCTTCAAGGAAACATAGGAAGAAAAAGACTTACAAAAAAGAGTAAGTGCTTTTAACGGGTTAATTGAAGTAATTGCATGATCTGCTTCTGATGAGAGCCTGTGTGAACTTTGCTGTCAGAATACTCCTTGTCATCATAAGTAACTTAATAATTTAATAACTGGTTTTCTCTTTGGTGTTTAGGGTTTTTTAAATTTATTTAAAAAATATTTTTCTGCTGCACTTTTCCTGTCCTGTGGTTTCCTGTTCAATTTGGTTTGTAGATTCCAGTAGCATTAAGGCTCCTCCGTTAATAGATAATAGGTTTCTGTGGGAGGGATGCTAATGCAACATGCTGAGAAATCTGCTGGTAAACTCCCTGCAATGATTTCACCATGTCTTGTCTTTCTCTTCAGTTTCTATGGTAATACTATACTTTTCAACCACCAGTGTCCTGGTGGTAAAGGCAAATTATTTATTAAACATCAACTCCTCTATCTAGTATTGTAGTTTCAACAGTAAGGAATTTGGCTTGGGTTAACCAGCACTAGTACAGCTGCAGGTTCTCTTGACAGTATATATGGCTGGGGCTAAATTTAGCTCCACAGTTCAGCTACATAGGTAGCTTGAAGTAAATCTCAGCCATCTGCAGCCACCAAGGTACATGATACCCAAAACAGACACTATTTTGGCCAAAATTAGGAGGCATGATTCTGCTTTTGGAAAACTGTACAGCTTATGATTTAAATGATAATAAATGCTGCACTTTGCAGTGTTGTGTCATCCAAAATGAAGAGCAGTACAAATTTGCTTCATTAGGTGGAACAGAGTCTCAAAAATAACCATTTTTCCTTAAAGGAGCTAACTCTTCCACTGTAGAAGTTTTAATGCATATCTTTGACCTTAGCATAATATTATGTACATATTTAAACAGATGCATAATTTTAATAATAATAAATAATAATTTTCCTCATTCAGTATGAGTGAGTACTCTTGTACTATTGTACTATTTACTATGTACTATGAATGAGTACTCTTGTACTATTTGAACTTGAAAGCCAGGTACCTAATTACCTACTTACTAACTAACCTAACCTAGTTCGGATTTATTCCACTGAGAGATTTTTGGACCTTCCATGTGAAGATTTTAGTGGAAGTAATTAAACAAGTGTGTGTGTACATTCTTATCACAGAATCATCTAAGTTGGAAGAGATCTTTGAAGTCACCAAGTCCAACCTCTGACCCAACACCACGTTGTTAACTAGACCATGACTCTAAGTGCCATGTCCAGTCTGTCCTTAAACACCTCCAGGGATGATGACTCCACCACCTCCCTGGGCAGCCCATTCCAATGCCCCATCACTCATTATGTGAAGAGCTTCCTAAAGACAAACCTAAACATTCCCTGGTGCAGATTACAACTGTGTCTTCTTGCCCTAGACTGTGTTTCTTGTCCTGTGAGACATGTTTATGTGCAGGAGTATGCATAAGGTATGTGTCATTTGTGTACATCACTTCTGCAATAAAAGAAATTTGAGGTATCACTGCACTTCAGTAACATGGCATTAGGAAGTCTGTGTCTCTTCTCAGTGGCAGTTTCATGGTTATTTTCTGTGCTGCTGTCAAACTGAATCTGAATATCTTTTGTGCGGTGACAAAGGGAAATGGTTTATCACAGAACTGAGGAGTGAGAATGTATGCTTCGTGTAATGCCAGGGGACCAGTGACACATACCACCAGGTTTTTCTGTCTTACACTAAGGTGTTTGCTGATACTTAGGCTGTTGTGTAATTTAGGTGTCTGTGTTTCATACAGTACTGTATTTTCCTGCACTAAGTACTGTGTTTGCCTAGCCCTGGTCCTATAAGAGGATTAGTTTTGACATTGTGGCAAATCCTTATTCTGTTTGATCAGAAGTGTTCTGTTCACCAGTAACATTTTAATGTATTTCAGGTGTAGTAGAGGAGATGAAAGCAGCATATTGTCCTGAAATGTGAATTAATACATTAGGAATATACAGTTGGGTTGCATTTAGTGGTAAAGTAGTGCCTCATCATGCAAATGAAGAAACTGATTAACTTGTTGCCTTTCTGCATGTGAACAAGTGACACAACTTCACGATTGGCTAGATTCAGAGGTTGTGAACAGTGGCACTCGATATACTGTGTGTAACTGGACATGTAAGTAGAAGGTTGCTTTTTCTGTGTGTCCCTGAGCAGATGGCCCTGTGGATGAAGGCAGAGGACTCTTGCAAGAGCCTTCTTAAATTAAACGAGGAGCGTAGAGAAGAGCTTGGCTTTCTGCATCTCAGAAACTGGATGTCATGAAAAAAACCCATGTTAAGTAGGCAGGTTTTAAACCTGGTCTTCATATATATCTAGAAAAAACAAAAAATCTTCCAGCAGTTCTAATATAGTAAGGAAATATAGTAAGGAAACTCTGAGGTAGATGCCATTTATTTTACCAGTTAGCAAGTATCTCAATTCTGTAGGCAAAGTCCAGTGATTGTGGTGATGGCAAGTTTTTCAGCTGTTCCTTTGCTGTCTTGCCTTTTAGCATGTTTGAGGGAGATGGAGATCTGTTGGAGCAGTGATGTATGTGAATAAACTCTTATTGTTTCAGTTGTATTTAATTGTATCATTATGCAGTTGTTCTGAAAGAAACACCAATGTGTTATGTAAGTTATGTGTATTCATACTAATTATCTCTTTCATTAAATTTACTAGAAGTCTATAAATAATTCTTTAAGAGTGGTTATAAGTAGCTTTTTTATATGGCCTGTCACATGAAATTAATATCAGTAAAATTAAGTACTAGTTACTTGTCAAAGGAGAAAAGCTAGATTTCTAGAAAATATTTCCAACATGCTTTTCATGTAACCCTACAGCATAACCCAGCAGATTATTGCCTAGTGATGGAAGAGGAACACAATACTAATAGTAGTCACTAAACCAAGCTGTTAATCCTTCCAAAGTGTATGATGCTGGCAGTGGAATTGTACTGTTTCCATCCTTTATAGCAAATGAATTATTTTATTATTTTGGTTTTGGTTTTTAAATTATTTTTATGGTCATTCAAGTGGTTATTTATAAGTGAATGACAGTGCTTTTACTGGCAATGTGTACAGTTTCAGAAATGTCATCCTGTACCTTAATGAGCGTCAGTAGTGAATATTGTAAATATCTGTGCCTTTCAGTGCCAACAGTGATGTTTCAGACAACTGAAGCTGTTCTGTAAGTGCCCACTAAAATCCTAAATGACTGTGAGGCTGTGTGTGCCTTCCAGCCAGTGCCAGCTAGCCAGATGCCATGCTTGGTTACTCCCATGATAAGAAGCTGTTTGATCCCCTGTGAAAATTGAAAGCAGTCATGGAGTCTCACGGACTGCTGCTGTAATTGCTGACTTTTTCTACTGTGTTCCTTATTTCTATTTAAAAATCAAAATGGCTATAACAATACCTGAAAGAGATGTAAGAATAGAATTAGAATATCTGAAATAGATAGAAACCAGCCTGCAAAGAGATTCTTGAAGTCTTAAGTCTGATTAGAGTACAAGATAAATGAATGAAATGTTCATGAAAATTAGGAAAAAGATCTCATGAGACATTCAAAAGTACCTGAAGGAAGAATGTATAACTTAATCTTGAAAATCTGATTGTTGATTTTAAAATTTATTTTATGCTTATTCATATTTTTTTATGTGGATTTAACAAAACAAGCAGATTGTATTCTTGCATTGAATGTTTTGCTGGTAGGCACTACTAAGCAACTATTTGAAATGCCAGCTGGCATATTAGATTTGTAAAGATCTGTGCTTCACCTTACATTTATATAGGAAGTTCATCATAACTAGAATTTTAAGATAGTGAATGTGAGTTAGTCTAAACATTTTCTGCCTTTTCATTGCTGCAGATTCCCTCTGAAGGTTTTGGTCAGTTTCTTTAGTCTTTGCATTCTTTTCTGGTTTGGAATATATTTGGTGTTTAATTGCAATATCAGTAGTCTCATGTGAATGGTCCTGTACCTGGATACGTATTTGCTGAGCAAGATTTGTACTGGTAGCATCCATGTTAGATAAAAGGACTTACAGTTTCACATTCTCTCTCTTTCTTTCAGGCCTGGTTATTTTCTTTGGGCCATGGAGTGCCATGCTGCCCTATTCCCTAATACTCGTTTTCCAACTTGTCATCCTTCATTTACATTGCAATTACCAGGGGTTTTATCCTTGTTTCTTGAAGATGGTACAGTTGGAGCCAAAGCAAAGTGGGGTTAATCCCAGAAAGTTTTGGGGATTTGGTGACTGCAGATTTTTGTGGGATGTTCTGGAGTTGTGTGTTCATTTTGTTTTGACCTCATCTTTTCCCATTGAAGGCTAATATTAGTCAGTCTTAATATAGTGTTTCTAGCTTCATGTTTTTCTCCTCCTTCTTCAGGTTATCTTTATGAGAGGAGACATTTTATTATTTTTACTATTGTAAAAATATTTTTTTAGATGAGTATAGGAAATCCAAATCTGTGCTTATGATAATTACCCATTCTCATTTCTTATAATGCAGACACTACTTCCTGTTTGGCCAGTTGTAGGTTACTGACTCAATTTTGCTCACCATTTTCTCTGTAGAGGAGATATAACCTCTTACAGTCATGGTGAGGCCTTGATAAGTCTTTGTTACAGTCACTGATGAATTATGAAAAAAAGAAAAAACACCTGTGACAGGGAAATAGTCTGAGAAGAATTGCAATAGATTTGTCTGAATGTGCTCCACATGTTATATTGGAGTTCATAATTGGATACTGATGGCCTATAGCATTTTCAGCTGTGACTGTAAGAATATATCCTGATTAGAGGATGCAACTAATATAAGGTTTATAAGATAATGTGGTTTATTCCAATGGTATTTTTGTCCAGAAGCAAGGGACTGCAGAAATAGTTAAACACATCAGTTGCTAAAGAAAAAATTATATAAGAAATAGTGCTGACAAAGGCAAAACATTAACTCACTGTTCTCCTGAGGTATATTATTCAAATAATAATGAAAACTTAGTGGCTTCATATAACAAATATGATAAGTTTAAGTACAGCATATGGCTGCAGACTGAACAGAAGTCCATAACTGATGCTCTTGTTGGCATACATCTGGTAATATTGTTGAAGCATATTGGAAAAGGAATTGTGAATGCGAGGGCCATCTATTGAAAATGCCTCTAAAGAGTGTGATTTAGAATGGAAGGTGTAGACCTCTCCCTGCACAGCAGGGTGTCATACCTTGCAGTGCTCTCTTGCTGTGCTCGAGTGTGCAGCTGCCCTGAGCCAGCCTGGTGAGCCTGTGTGAGCAGGAGGCCCACATAGGAGGGCCTGTGTGTCAGGGGAGAGGAGGCAGGGCAGAGAAGGTGCACAGGAGAGCTCTTGTCCTGCTCTGGATGTTAGTCAGTTTGTGTTCAGGGCACGAATAGGAGATTTAGGGCATAAACCTGGCTTTCTCCTTTTGTGCTAGTGGCAGCATTACTAGGAGCTGGTGTAGTACTGTACAATTACAGCTACAATTTTTTTTTGCTGCTAATTCTTATTCAAACTCATGTTAAGATAGCACAAAAATTGGTAGTTTTTTAACATCACTGCACAGAAATATTTCTACTGCAATTCTTCAGAATGTTCCATCCAATGCTTTCCAATACTTTATGATCTAGAGATAAATAGATTTCCTGTTAATAAAATGGGCAGGTGTCACATTGTAGAAAGGCGTAGATAGCAACTTGAAAAAATTTATAAACAAAACTCATTTAAACAAAGGGCAGTGGGGAGAGAAGAACACGCAGTTTGTTTTCAGACACTGCTCTCATTCCTCCACCCTTTCTTTGGACCTGTTTAAACCTGCCCTGGACTGAACACCCAGAAGAGCACCCCCAGCTTGCACCTGTGGCCACCGGGCCGGGCCTGGGCCACGGCATTTCCAGCACTGGAGGGACTGATAAGAGACTGGGTGAGCCAAGCTGCAACCCAGGGAAGGGACTTTTCTGAGTTTGTCATCTCTTTTGGAGCAGCAAGAGGTTTTATTGTTTAATATTGTTTAGGTTTTATTGTTTAATAAACAGGTTTTTTCCAGTTTTCTCTTAGGAGGCATTTTCTCCCGGACCAGTTGGGGGAGGGGCCAATTGAATCTACTTTTGTAGATGAGCCCCTCTGGGGGTTCTCTCCAAAATTTGCCCTGCCAGCGTAGTTGTTCTCTATGCAATGTTTCGCAGTTGAAAAGAAGGAAACATATTAGTTTAAATACCAGTTTTAGTCAATTCACTGTTTGATAATGAACTTTCAGAACAGCTAGTCAGTACAGTTTGTGTTTTAATCAAGATAATGTTTCTTTTAGTATAATGTGAAACACAAGTAAGAGTTTTAAGTTTCACCTTACTGTTTTTTCCAGAATATTAGCACTAGTTTTGTTAAGAGGCTTTACTGATCTCCTATGAATTAAGGCACCTTAGCTATAGTCTATAAATATATCAGAAGTTTAGCTATAGTCTATAAATATATCAGAAGTTTTTCTTTTCAAACCAGTTTTCTTTCATTAAGTGCAAGCCCCATTGTTCAAAGGGAAATCAAGATGGATTGAATGTTACTGTTTCTGAATTTTTGTATATTTTTGTATATTTTGTATATTTGTATATTAGGGAAAATATTTGGAGAATATTTGAAGGTGAATTAACTGGAAGTTCTTCTGAAGGCGTACAAAATATTTTCTTGTAAGGTGGCTTTAATTCTGTGTGGTCTGGCATTTGGCAGCAGTACTTGAAAGAAATATTTTACTTTTACTGAATTGTGGCTAACACCATGGGTGTGCCTAACACCAAGTGGGTATATGCAGTATAATGCATCGCTGATATTTAGTTGTTCCCAAACTACCAATGTCCCTGCATTCTTGCTGGCAGAAGCAGTGCTTGCAGGTTGTGTGCACTTAGTCGCAGATATACTGTGTAAATGAGGAGAAAACTTTTTCTGGTGGGCTGATGAGGCAATTTTGCCTGAGGCTGGCTAAAGAGCTCTTGTAAGAAAGCTAACAGATTGTGACTGAAAATACAGAATCACTTCCAAGGGCGAGTTCATGTTAAGGGAAGTCAAACACTGGGTTAACAGATGAATTTTAGGTTCAGCCAAGAATTTCCTCTGTGTGTTGACAATTGCAGCACACTTTTATGCACTGCTTGGTTCTTGCACTGTAATTGGCCTAAAGACTTAATAATTATGAATGAAAGTCTTATTCTAGGTTTAGTTCATACTGAGAACTAATAAAGAGATGGGGTTTGCAAAGATGAATGAAAATTTGTTCTGAATATGAAAGTGTGGCAGTCTGTATTTCTCAAAAGGATAGGGGTGTTTTACGTCTTTGGTATTGATTTAAAGTACCTTTTAACAAGTAACTTAACTTTCTACTCTCTGAAATTGGGTAAATTCTATACTACCAAACTTTATTATTCATCTCACCTTCAACTGAAATGAAATTGTTATTCAAAAAGCTCAGCTGGCATAAAAAAAAAAGAAAGAAAGAAGGCAAGTAACCAGACTGCTATATGAATAAATAAAATTTATATTATTTGAGGTTTGCTTCAGCCTACTAAATGGTTTTGTGGACATATCTGTTATTTAAAATTACCAGTTACTATAGATGTTCCTAGTAGCAGTCTGTGTATGTTATCGAGAGATTGTTGTAGAACTGAGGAATTTCCTGAGCAGGAATGGGATCTACTTTAAATTTAAGCATATGAACAGAGGTGGAAAACACACACTTTTCTACCTGACATGAAACTTGAGTCCAAAATACAGAGAAGACTGTAAGGCCATTCAGAAAAGGAAATTTCACTCTGTGAAAAAGGCCTGGCAGAAATTTATTTGTGTTGATTCTTTTTTCTTGCTGTTAATATTTTGAAGTATTTTGGTCTAGAGGCATTGAGCATTTTATTTTTTGAATCCTTTTTCTCCAAAACAAAATTTGCTTCAACAGGACATCAGCAGCTGCCTTGGTGCCTACAGCAGCTAAGGAAATTGGGCACTGACCATCACATCACTGTCTCAGCAACTTGTCTGTCTATCTGATTTGTGCTGCCTGAAAGTTGGAGCGGAGCCCTTTGCAGGCATGTTTATGTTCTACTCATTCAATTGTTTCCATGAAAAATTATGTTTTACAAACAATTTTATTTTTTCCCCCAGACTTTGGCAATCCTTGTACTGTGACCAAGAGCTACAAGCAAGTTATAAATTTCTTTAGGTTGTTTTGTATCCATCTGCATTGTTGGTTAATTTCTTTGTCTATGCTTTGTTTTGCTGGGCTTTTAAAAAAGATTTTAATTTTTGTTGCATAGCTGCATGATGAGTTGCCTGTCTTTTTCCAGAACCTTCTGCCAGACCTGGCTCAAATTTGAGAGAGCAATATGAAATAAATACTATGAATTGTTTTTCACCAGGAAGATGTTAGGACAACAAATGTTTTAATGTTCCTATGCAAGAAGCTCAGGAAGAGATAATCTTTTGAAAGTGTTCCTCTAGAAAGTAATTATAGTCCTTGGTTAATAATCATTTTTATGAAAGAAAGTAGAAGAAAAATATCAATTTTGTAGGGGAGTAGTTGGCTGGTTTTTACATCATTATGTGGTAGTAGTAAATAATTACTCACCTCTGGGGAAAGGAAGGGCCATCCTAAACCTCCCTTTAAAACAAACAAAAATGTCAAGCCTCTTCTGTCCCTGTTCATATTTAAGCAGATTCTGCAACATCTGTGTGGTGAGGAAAGACTGAATATGACTTCAAGAATTTTTTTTCTGCCTAGTGATATCTATTTTGTGAGTGTTAGTCTACTTGTTGAACCATCTTCTTCAGCCCATACAGAGACACTAGTGCGCAGAGAAACATTCATCCCCAGAGAGACATTCACAGCCTTTTCATCCAGATCAGCCTTTATCATATAGTTAAAACTTCAACAAAAATGCTTCAAAATTCAGACCTGTTTAATCAGGAAGGAAAAGTTTGACCAATATATTTAGAAAATGGGAAATGAGAGCTCTATATAGCCGTAAGTGTATTGTTGAGCAATGAGTTTTGAAGGCAGTCCCATTTTATCTGTTTCCATGCTATATAACCTTCTGTTTCTTTCCTCCCTATAGGAGTGGAGTGGTTATTTTAAAAGTCATTAGGCTGCTTGCATAAATACAGATTGCTTATTACAGTTTTTACATATGTTCAAAACCTCAAGATATGGAAGGTGTTCAATGTAAGCAGATTATCTGAGCACCCTGCACAGATTTTCTTCAGGAAATAGTATTGCCTGTTATATACTACTTATTATTATATATTTATGTATTTATTAATTACTTTCTGGAAAAGTATTCTCTTCAGACATTCATCTGTTGGTTGACAGTTACTTTTCTATCTTGTAAGCCTCTGGCAGCCTTGCTGTTGAGAAGAGAGACATGCTGATTCTTTCTGTACACATAGGTCAAATAAGCATGATTTATATCAGGAATATCTTCATTTGTACAAAGAAAAGTAACAGAGCACTGTGCTTGTAAGATGACTTTTGATAGCATTTTCTAAGAGCTGTCAAATGTTGCTGTTTAATAGCAAGACTCTGCACTATCACTGGTGTTTTTGTTATTTCAGCACTGCTGTCTGAGTTGTTTTATGTGGTAATTGGAATGTAATACACTAAACATCAAGTATTTGTAAAGATGAAAATGTTAAAAATGAAACATCTATGGGCACATACTAGATAAACTCAATCAATTTTTATTTTCTGTGTTTCTAACGAAATCCATAATTGTATTTATCAGAAGTATTTTGATGGTAACTGTGCATAAAGATGCCAGTATGGTAAAATACAGCATGTTCTGCAACTGCACAACTGATTTTTATAGCATTTAAAAGACTAAAGAATAGTAATAATTTCAGTCAAGCATTCAAAAATGAGTTATAGTGTCTTTAGGAACAAAGTCGTGTGTTTGTATTTTTTGATTGTGGTATCATGCCATACTTCCTAAAGACACACTAAGTTATTTGAAATGAGCTGATGGTACTATGATTGACTTTTTTTATAAATCCTTTCCTTTATCTGTTTTAAAAATGGCAGTAGGGAAGCAAATGAGAAAAGGAGGTCAGGAAGAGAGTGATGGACAAGGTTAAAATAGTTAAATACTGACATGGAGAATATATTACTTTTTTACCTTGTTGCAGTGTTCCCAGAAGGTGCTGAAATTGGAATGCTTGGACTATGATTTGCACTGGTGACACAGGGTTTGCTATTCCAGAAAAATTCTATCAATAAAACATGAATATCTTGATTCTTCACAGAATAAAATAAAATAAAACAGCATGATGAAAAAAAGTTACCATTTTCATATGAAATAGTACTCATCAGGAAGTAAATTTGAAAGAAGAAATTTGAACAGGCATTTTATTTTGGCCACTCCTTACTTTGAGAGATTTATATAACATCGAAGTCTTCATAGGTATGTGATAATTTTGACATGAATATCTAGCAGTATACTTTTACCTGCTTTATTTTCTAGCTTAATGTCTTAAGCTAACTATTCCTGATGGATTTTTTTTAATTTAATGTTATACAGTGAGTAATGTCATTTTTTCTACTCTTCTCTGTAGGAAATTATTAAGTTTTATTAGATATAGAGGTAATTTTATGTCATTCTCTTAGTACACACAATGGCATGAATTAAAGTAGTTCCTAGTACCAATTTAAAGGCTTATTTCTTTGAAATAGGGGACCTCAAAAATTGAGGAAAGTGTATGCATTTCAGTTGTGCTGCATTTTATTGAATAATAAATTATGATTGAAATTAATAATTTAACCATTATGTGAATAATAGGTGTTATGGTCTTCAGTGATAATCTCAAAGCTTGCTTCTTGTAGCATAGATATATTTAGTGTCATACCCATCTTCTAGTCAAACCCACAGCATTTTTGACAGTGCATTATATCATCTTCTTCCCTAATGAATGGGATATTTTTTATTTTGAAAAATGTTTCAGTTGTCTCCAAAACTGCTACAAAGGATGACTGTGCTGCTGTTTCCCAAGCTGTTTTTTTTTCCTTGTGTTTTAAACTTCAGTTCTGCATCTTCTAGTGCTAGAAAGAGTGCTTCTTTAGGTAAAATTCATTTTTCTGGAGAGAGGTGGAGGAGTGACACTGTGTAATAGAAGGGTTAGAAGGTATGGAGCTCACAGTTGGAAATGGAACAATTGAGAGCTTCTGGAATCAAGGGGCAAATAAATAACGATGAAGTCTCATGACAGTCTACTGTAGACCTCCTGGCCAGGATGATGGTACTGAGTAATTATTCTTTGATGAACAAAGGGACACTTCCGAGTTAACTGCCCTTGTCCTTATGGGGGACCTCAACTTACCAGAAGTCAACTGAGAGAATCACATAGGTGGTACAACCCAGGCCAGAAGATTCCTAAAAAACTTGTAATACAACTTTGTGGAACAGATCCTTAGATAGCTGACTTGGAAAGCTGCCCTCTTTGATCTACTTCTTGACAGCAGACTGGATGTCAGGAGTGAAATGGAGATTGGCAGCTGTCTTGGCCACAGGGACCACAAAACAATCGAGTTTAAAATCACTGTTGACAGAAAGAAAAGTGCCAGCAAAACCTCAGTTCTGGATGTGAGGAGAGCAGACTTCAGGCTGCTCGGGGAATTAGTAAGTTACTCTGGGAGAATGTTTTTGCAGGTGCTGGAGTCCATCAGTGCTGGTCACTTTTTAAATATCACCTCCAAAGGGCACACAGCAGCAATTCCCAAATGTTGACAGTCAAGAAGGAAGGGCAGAAACCCAGTTTGGCTGAACCAGAGTCTTGTCTTGGAAATAAGACAAGAAAGGATGGTATATGTCCAGTGGAAGCAAGGTCAGACGACATGGGAAGAATACAGATATGCTGCTTGCCGCTCTAGGGAGAAAATCTGTGTGGTCAAAGCTCAACTGGAGCTGAAGCTGTCCAGAATTGTAAGGGACAACAAAAAAAGGTTTTCTCAAGTATATTGTCACTTAGCAGTGTACAAAATAGCATTGACCTGTTAGAGGATGAGGATGGTCACCTCACAAACAGGGACATGAGCAAAGCAGAGGTGTTTAATACAGTCTCCATCTCCGTCTTCATCTCAAATGGTGGAACAAGAAGGTCTGTGCTCTGACATGAAGGATCATGTCTATGAGAATGATCCACTCTTGGTCAGCCCTAGAAATGTGTGGGATATGCTATTCCAGCTGGATCCTTACAAATCTATGGGGTCTGATGGGATTAATCCTAGAGTCCTGAAAGAATTATCTGATGGCACTGTAAAACCTCACTTGATGATTTTTGACTGGTGTCCTGGTTTAGGGCAAATTTGGGAGAGAAATCTCCAAAGGGGGCCCCTCCAGAAAGCAAACCCACACGGCCCCTCCCCCCAACCGGTTCGGGAAGAATTCCTCGGAGAGAAGTGGAAAGAACCTGTTTATTTAACAGGCACAGCACCCCGCACCACACAGAATGAACAATACCAGGTGACACCACTCTGAAACAGATGACAAATTAAGAAAGTCCCTCTCGGGGGGTGGTCGCTCTGTTCTCAGTCCCTCCGGTGCTGGGCAGCTGCTGCAAGCCGCACGGTGCAGACTCTCGGTGTTCCCAGGTCCCAGTCCGGAGCAGGTTCGAGATGGTCAGGAAAAAGAAGAGGATACACAGTCCAGGAAGAAATTTGGACTGTTTAGCTAAACTAGCTAAAGAGCAGAAGCAAAAGCAAGCAGAAGCGAGAGAGAGCAAGCCAAGCAGAAAGTGAAAGTAAGAAAGCCAAAGCAGCCCTAAATACATCTCTGTGTCCCTGATAAGAAAAACCCAAACAAAACTTCCACTCTTCAAAGCCAGTCTTAAAGGCACAGAACATAATATCCTGCAGAAACAGCACATATGAATGGGGATACTAGCATCATAACATCACCCTAGGACAACTGGTCTTGGAAATCTGGAGAGGTCCCTGCTGACTGGAAGCTGGTGAATGTTGTCCTGATTTCCAAGAAGGGCAAGAAGAACCCCAGAAACTACAGGCCTGTTGGTCTCATTTCAGTGCCTAGTAAAGTTATGGAGAAGATTATTCAGGGAGATATTGAAATACACCTGAAAGACAATACAGTCTTTCAGTCAGAGCCAGCACAGCTTCATGAGAGAAAAGTCCTGCTTATCAAACCTGATTTCTTTTTATGATGAAGTAACCCACCTTATGTGTTCTCTTGATCAAGGGAAGCCAGTGGATGCACTCTTTGCATTTCAGAAAAGCTTTAAATAGTGTTTCTCCCAGTACCCTTCTGGAGAAAATGTGCAGCACAGAGCTGGATAAACACATCATGGCATGGGTGAGCAGCTGACTCACAGGTCGGGCATGAGGGATGATAGTGAATGGGGTGACATCAGAGGGGTGACCTGTCCCCTGTGGGGTTCCACAGGGCTCCATTCTTGGCCCTGCACTCTTCAGCGTTGACATTAACAACCTGAATCCAGGATAGGAAGGGATACTAAGCAAGTTCACAAGTTATTCATAACTGGGAGGAGCTGTTGACTCTGTCAAAGGCAGGGAGGCCCTGCAGAGAAACCCAGCAAATTAGAGGAATGGGCAATGACCAACCATGTGAAGTCCAACAAGGGAAAGTGCCAGATTCTGCACTGGGGTGGGGCAACTCTGGATGGATGGACAGACAGACTGGGGAATGAGATGCTGGAAAGCAGTGCCATGGAAAGTGACCTGGGGGTCCTGGTCAGTGGCAAGTTGAACATGAGCCAGCAGTGCCCTGGCAGCCAAGCGTGTCCTGGGGGGCATCAGGCACAGCATTGCCAACCAGGCAAGGGAGGGGATTGTCCTGCTCTTCTCCGCTCTGGGGCAGCCTCACCTCAAGTGCTGGGGGCAGTTTTGGGTGCCACAATACAAGAAAAATACAAAGCTATTAGAGAGTGTCCAGAGGAAGGCTACAAAGATGGTGAAGGGCCTTGAGGGGAAGCTGTATGAGGAGCAGCTGAGGTCACTTGGTCGGCTCAGCCTGGAGAAAAAGAGTTACAATTTCCTTTTGTGGAGAGGAGGAGGTGCAGGCACCGATCTTTCCTCTCTGGTGACCAGTGACAGGACTTGAGGGAATGGCCTGAACTTATGTCAGGGAAGGTTTAGGTTGGATATTAGAAAAAGGTTCTTCACCCAGAGGGTGGTTGGGCGTTGGAACAGGCTCCTCAGGGAAACAGTCACAGCACCAAGCCTGACAGAATTCAGAAAGCATTTGCTCTCGGGTGTATAGTGTGACTTGAGTATGGTGCTGTACAGGGCCTAGACTTGAACCCAATGATCCTTACAGGTCCCTTCCAACTCAGCTTATTCTGCAATTCTCTGATTATGTAATGTTTGCAGTATCAAACGAGAGTATGAGTATGTCTGTCCTCTTATGTTAAACAGGAAAATTACCAAATGTATAAAAAATGCATGATACAAAGAAAGAGGGGAGACTGATTCCATTGCTATTTTTCCTATCTAATATAAAGGAATATTCAAGTAAGTTAATGTGGAAAAGAAATATGGACCCTAAATTGGTCTTGTTGCTGATTGAACATATTAGACTAGGAACAGGAAAGTTATATATGACATAAACTGGTCTCATGTTTAGTGACTGATATATTCAGTGCTTAAACAGCTGCAGATGAGTTACTTATACATGGAAGTGTATGGAGTCTTTGAAACTTGAATATGAAATTAGCATTTTTGAGATCTAGCATATTTTTCAAAAATTAATGAAGTAATTCAATATCAAAACCAGTAACTTATCACTGAGAAATTTTAAGGGGGCAAGGCAGAAGGAATAGAGATTCATTTATGTTGGTAAAAATACTCATCACATATGAAAACCTTAAAGTGAGATGAAGGTAAATGTTTTGGAGGGGGGTTCTGGCAGTACTAGAAATATGACCAATCTTTTGGTTGGTCTGGAGGACCACAAACTTCCCTGGTGATGTTGCTCAGCCTGTGGTGTCTGTGTTCCTTTGCTAATAAACATTGTTGATACAACATCCAGCCATTGCTCTCTGCTTATTTCACTGAGTAACTTCAGAGGGTGGTTTTGAGTGCCACTTTTCCCCAGAGGGCAGCTCAGATATCAGGTGTGTCACCTTTTGTCTCTTGAATCTGTAGAGAGATCAGGGGCACTTGTGATATGGCTGAGGGACAGCACTTTCAGAGGCAGCAGTCCAGTCAGATGGAGCCTTTCAAACTGCATTAATCTGAAATGCCCATATGTATTATTATGATCCAGTTTCTCCTAATAATCATTCACATCATTGCAATCACTCACAGTGAAATGATCTAGTGATTTTCAGTTATGAAATGAACATAACAGGATAGTAGAATATTGTTAGTAGAGGAGAATAAAGTAGAAATACGTAGAACAAGTGAGATGCATGTATCAGATGTGCTCATTACGAAATATGAAAGTGGAGAAAGCATTGTCATGTAGGATTTATTGACAGCTACTTGGCAAGTCATATATGACATTAATCCCTTGTCTAGAATAGAACATCCATGGTATGGAAGATACTCTGCTTTTGAAAAGATTAAATGTTAAATGGTGAGAACATAGTGATTTGAGGCTGTGTCAACCCACAGTTGTCCCATGAGCTGGTCATCTCTTTTGCTAAAATACTTTGCTGCTTGAAGCTAGGGACACATCTGCTTCTTGCTAGTTGCACGTCTTCTATCATTTTCCAGATCATGCTAAGAGACAGAAAAATATTCATAAACATAATTATACTAAAGCTATTTTTCTGCTATGATCATATCAGGATTAGGTATTGTATAATTTAGGGAATGTTATCTTTCTATGCGAAATTCTGGCAGAAATGCTGCAGAGCAGCACTGCAAAGCAGAAGTTCTCACATTGCTTCATGTATGTAGTTAATATGCCTATGGAGACTAGGCTCCTGTCTCTCCTCTTTTATGCCTTGAAAATGCTTAAAAATATTGCACAGCTGTTTGCATGGTTTTTCCCAAGAAACTATTCTGGAGCAACTGTCTAATTTGTTATATTCAAACTATTTATTAAATACTTTTCACCAAGACTGGTTTATTAGACAATATTCTGGAATGTTCTTCTGCTGTTTAAAAAATAAATCTTATCCATATTTAAATACTTCACATTCCTATTTATTGCTGCTCCAAATTTTTCTCAAATTTAATTTTACTACAAATTACTAAAAATAATCATCATAGCTTGTCCATGATTTTTTGGAAAAAGATCAGAATCCAAGTACACTCCCAAGATGGGTCATTTTTTTTACGAGGGCGGAAGGCTTGTCCTGAAGCATGTATCCTGCTGCACATATCCTGATGCTTCACCATTTCAGGTGCTGCACCACTGTGTCATTTTCCTCATTACTGACAGTTCGGAAACAGGTAAGAGCAAACTGAATGAATGTTTTCTTACTGGAAGATATTAAGGAAGTGCACGGTTTAGCTGAGGAGGAGTACATTATACTGCTCCTCATACCATCTTCCACAATAATCTAAAACAGTCACTCTTTCAGAGAATACACTTTACTGCTTCACACAGCATCTGGCTGATAGGTGCTTTCTGAATGACAGTGTTACAGTATTTGCTAGATCTCTTCACCTGTTGTGAGAAATAAATGAGAAAAGTTTAGGACCCCACTATAAGTTGCATGTGTAAAGGTAATGTAGGACCTCCCAATGTAATCTGTCTAAACAGGGAGATAGTTGAACATGATGGTCCAAAAATCAGTTCAAGCCAAAATGAAATTTTTAAACTTTGCCAAGAAGTGCAGCAGGCAAAGCCTGTCTCCTTTGCCTCATCTCCATTGCCATCTGGGAGGGGTTGGAATTTCCTGTCTAGCTGAAGATGCAAATTATTCTATTCTTTGTATGTATCTGGAGGTTTTAAGTGACAAAGAATTTGGGTTCTGGGCTGCCAGTTACATTTTCAAATGCATCCATCTGACTTTTCTTGTGTTGCTTCCATTTTCTGTGTTCTTTACTATAATGGAACAACTTTGGTTGTTGTAACTTTGGCTAATTAGCAAAGTATAATTTTTGTCCTTTGTAGTCCCTTGGTGAGTCTTCCTGAAGCAAGCATTTTTTCCCCAAGAACTTTGTGTAGGCGTGTGGAAATTTCTGTTTGATTCTAGGTATTTCAGAACTGTGACCATCACCATTTAAATGTCTTTTTAAATAGAAGATTTATAATTCTTTAGATAGAAAAAACGTTTTAGTGTTTGATGCTAAAGATACCAATGTTGAAACAAAATAGATGGGTTAGTTGAGTTCTAAGCCAGATACTGAAAACAATTTGTTCTTTATTGCTGTCCTGTCAGTATTCTTTATCCTCACTGACTTGAACTTGATTCAATTTTTATTCTAACTTGTCCTGGTTATGCTGAGTACAGACTGTGCCAAATTGTCAGTTTTATAAGTGAATCCCTAATGAATATGAAACTGTGCCTACTCTGCCATGTGAACTTGATGGATTAGCAATATAATTTACAAAGTAAGCTGATTTCTGTAGAAATGATACAGGTTTCTATACAGAATAAATGAGTTATGGGGACTTTGTGTTTTCAGTACAAGTGTAATTCAATTTGTATTTCTGTAATAGTCACCAGTGAATACAAAAGATTTTTCAGACAGTCTTCCTTAAATAATGCTCTCTGCCTTTAACAGTCTAGTGAAATCAGATTTTTCATAATATAAAAAACATATTTTAAAAAATATTTAAAAAAAAAAAGTTTATAGCATACCATTATAAACTTTTTATGTTCAAGTGATGATTGAAGCAGTTGTTTAAGTTGTCTGGAAGAGTATGGGCCATGAAGTAACAGAAGAAATAAATATTGGAGAAAATGACTTATTGTCATTTTTCATTAGGACCTCAAATAAAGACTAAAATCTAATGACCTATTTTTTCAGTTTATTTTTCAGCTACCTGTATCTTTCCAAAGTCAAAAAGTTCTGTGTTCTCCAGTGTTCTTTTAATCAAAAGTCACAAAGACATACTAGGGTGAAACAATTGATTTAAGAACCCTGTACTTAAAAAGTTTTTTTTCCATTAAATGGAGCTGTAACCTCAGCACAATTTATTTGAGCTGTAGAGTTAGTCCGTGTGAAAATGCAATAGTAACATTACATTCTAAATTTAGCGATGGTGTTATTTTAATTTCTGAATCATAAATATTCTAGTTGCTCATTCATGCTCTTGACAGATTCAGTCTCCCACAATGGTTTTTAATCACACTGATTAATTTATGTTAAAATAATTTATTGTGCCTAATCCAAATTTTAGGATCACTGTTACTGGTAGTACCCTGAGTTGCCAGTATCAACAGCAATGCATTAAGTTCAGTGATCAGATTTTTTTTTTAAATTGGACCTCCTCCAATACCTTGAATTGAGGGATATTGAATGTAATTCTCACATGATGAATTTATATTTGAGCCTTGATGCTTCAGTGAGTAATTACCTCCTCTTCATACTTACATTATTTTAAATTTGCCTTGTAAAATGTGTAATTTGTGGATTTAAAACAGAAGTCCAATCCAATCAGGATGAAGAGATGGACGAATTATTATATAAGCAGCTGGAGGATGTTTCAAGATTGCCAGTCCTTGTTCTTGTAGGACATTTAACCTGCCAGGTATCTGCTGGGAGCTCAACACAGTGGAAAAGAGGCAGTCTAGAGGTTCTTGGAGTGTACAGAGGAGAGCTTCTTGTCACAGATGGTGAGTGAGCCTGACAGGGGTGGGGGTCTGCTAGACCTGATGTTTGCAAACAGAGAGGAGCTGGTGGGAGATGTGGTAGTCAGAGGCCATCTAGGACACAGAGACCATGAAATAATAGAGTTCTTAATGTTTGGTGAAACAAAGAGTAGGCATCAACAAAACTTCCACTCTGGACTTCTGAAGTGCAGACTTCAGTCTTTTCAAAAGAATGATTCAGAGAGTACCTTGGGAAACAGCCCTTAAGAATGAAGGGGTCCAGGAAGAATGGACATACTTCAAGAAAGAAATCTTGAAGGCACAGGAGCAGACTATCCCTATGTGCTGAAAGATGAGCTGACGGGGAAGATGATTGCCCTGATAAGCTTTTGAAAGAATTCAGGGAGAAAAGGAAGGTGTATCACCTTTGGAAAGAGGGCAGGCAACTCAGGGATTGTTTTAAGGATGTTGCTAGGTCATGTAGGAAGTAAATAAGACAGACAAAAGCCGAATTAGAACCTCATGTTGTCACTTCTGTGAAGGATAATAAAAAACGCTTTTATAAATAATTAGCAAATGGAGGGGCAAGGACAACCTCCGTTCTTTATTGGGCATGCAGTGGAATATACGGACAGTGACTCTACCACTTTCCTAGGCAGCTCATACCAAGAGGCACCCCAGATTGTCAAGAGGATGGACTACTCCCTGCTCTTACTTTTTCGTGTGGGTACAAATGATGCTGCAAGCCAAAAAATAAATAGGATAAAGGAGGGCTATAAAGCCCTGGTGAGGCAGGTGAAGAGTATTGGTCCCAAAGTCATGTTCTCATCTATCCTACTGGTTAGAGAAACAGAGACAGCCAGAAGAAGATAAATAATGCGGATCATGATGTTGTTTTGTGGCTAGTGCCATCTAGGTTTTGGCTTTTATGACAGTGGGTTGTACTTTAATGATTGTGGCCTGTTAGGGAGGTGTAAGATCCACCTGTCTAAAAAGGGCAAGGGAATGTTTAGCAGCAGGTTGGCCAGTTTGGTGAGATGGGCCTTAAACTAAAGGTCTTGGGAGGTGGGATCCGAAGTGGTACTGCCTTTGCTTCCTCCTGGGGAATAGGTCATACAAACCAGTGCAGCAACAGATGAGAGACAATTCTTGAATGCCTCTCAAGATGAGGATCATAGGGCTAAACATATCAAGGATGTTTATGGTTAAGGTGAATCTTCTTATATACCTTCTAGAGAATCTGACTGCATAGTCACCTCTCTGAGGTGCCTGTATACAAATGCACAGAGCAGGGACAATAAACAAGAACTAGAAATACATGTGTGGTCAGAAGGCAGTCTCATTGCAGTTACTGGGACATGGTTGAATAGGTCACGTGGCTGAAATATTGATTGCCTTTTTGTGAGCAGTTGGCAATAACCTCATGGTCACAGTCCCTGTTTCTCGGGAACTTCAACCACCCTGATATTTGCTGGACGGACAACGTGGCTTGGAACACACAGTCCTGGAATTTACTGCAGTTATTGAGGTAACTTTTTGGTGCAAATGGTGGAGGAGCCAAAGAGGAAAGGAGTGTTGCTGGACCTTGTACTAACAAACCAGGAGGAACTGGTGGATGATGTAAAGCTTGGGAGCAGCCTTGTCTATAAGGGACCATGAGATGGTGGAACTTAGGATCCTGCATGGAGGAAGCAAAGCAGTACTGGACTAGGACCCTCCATAGACACCAACTTTGGCTTCTTCAAAGACCTACTCAGAGGAATCCCGTGGAATAGAGCTCTGGGACAGAAGGCGGTCCAAAAGAGCTGGATGGATCAGCATGGATCAGGAAGCTCCTAGGAAGCAAATGCAAGAAATAAATTTGTGGGATGTAGAAAAGGGAATAGACCATGTGGGAGGACCATAGGAACATTGTCAGAGTAGGCAGGGATGTAATGAAAAAGGCCAAGACCCGCCTGGAATTAAATCTGCCTTGGCAGACATGTTGTACTACGTGATCTCCAGAGGTCTCTTCCAACCCTAACAATTCTGTCATCCTGTGAAAACATCCCATAAGCCACATTCACCTGGAAACTGACATTTTCACAGTATACAGATGGTGTTAAAGATCATTTGCACTCTAAACACTGGTTTTGTGAATGTAACTGTTAAAGACAGGAACTTGAACACTGCAGATTATTGTTCCAAAACACTTCAATAAAATACTCAAGTAATTTGTAATTGGAGAGTATTTCTCAGAGTTTGTTTAGGCATCTGTGGGTTACAAGAATAGTACTATTTTAGAACATTTTAAAAACAAGTTCTGCAGGTTTGGAGGCATCCTCTCTCAGCATTATTCATGACACATCCAGTACCTGGCAGCAAATCAAAATGCTATGAAGCTATATTTTTCCTCCAAGACAGAAACATGGCAGGTTGAAACCAGCATGTCAGCTACTTACTGAATTACATTACTATCATTTTGTAACTTACAGCCTACTTTTTATTTAGATAGAGACCTTCAGCACCAAAGCAGTGACTGAGATTTTTGGTCTGACAAGGGAAAATACTCTCCTTTCCTCTCTTCAGAACTGGACTGGAGATGCACAAGAATTGGGAGGGAAATAGGTGGTGCAATTGACCTCAGGTGACACAAAGGATATTCCAGACCATATGACTTCATGCTCAGTATATAAAGCTGGAAGAAGAAAAAGGAAGTGGGGGACATTCACAGTGATGGTGTTTGTCTTACCAATCATTGTTAGATATGATGGAGTCATGCTTTCCTGGACATGGGGAACAACAGCCAGTCCTTGAGAAGTGGTGAATGGATTCCTTGTTTTGCTTTGCCTGTGCATTGTTACTGCTTTATCTGTTAGAGGGCAGAATTAATGTTCTTGCAGGACTTCTAGTATGGCCTCTTATTGGCATGGTTTTCCATGGGCCTTTTTGGACTTAACATGTAGTCAGTTTTCCATGAAGAAAACCTGAGTAACAGGAATTACGGGATATATTAGGTCATAAGAGTATATGCTTTGACACTATTTCTTAAACTGGAAATATACTTAAGCTGTAAATAATATTGGAGCACTCTAGGTGTCTTGCCCAATAGCTCAAGGCCTAGCATTTGCTGGAGCATCTCATATCAGGACATTGACTCTGACGTTGGTCCTGAGATGAGTGGAGGAGGTATACTGTGGATACAGTGAGTGGGTAAAGCAAAGCAGCAATTGTGAAATCTGGTGATCCTTCCTCACGATTTTTCATAGAGACTTTAAATAACTTCATTAAATGCAGAGTGGGTAGAAAAGGATCATAGTTGATTTAACAGTTGCCTCATGAGATTTTCTCCTGTTAATAAGTGTGAAGAGTATTCTCAGCATTGGGTGCATATGAGTTGGCATTTTCTACCCAGTATGAGAAACCCACATAATTTTTTTTCCTCAGAGATTTTAATTATCACATCTTATATAGGTATATAGCAAAATTATGGAGAAAAATAATGGAATTTATGGAAAACCATTGGAAACAGAGATTTTTTTTTGTTGTTTTCTGGAACATCTTTAATGTAAGACGCTGCTTGATTATATGCTACACTGTCTACTCTGAAATAATGGACAAGTTCTGTTTAAGTTACCTTTTTTCTATATTTAAATGGTTTGCAGACTTTTATGCAGAAGGAAAAAATATTTAAAACAATTAAAATAAGTACCATTACCTTATAATTTCTTTCTTCTTTTTATCTGCTGGCTGGGTTCAAGAATAACCTGCACAATAATGCACTTTTTTCACTTTCATTCAATAAACTTGTCTAAAACTCAAGAAAGTGTTTCTGTCAATAGGAGCAATGCAGGAGAAGAATATGAAATAATGAAGCAGTTGCAGAAAAGTGTTAAGACTGTTACTCATCTTCGATCTTAGTTGCAGCTAGAAAATTGGCTAAAAGACATTTGGCCAAGATCTGAGACAATTAATGATTTTCTGATCTATGTACAGTGAAGATGAGAATCCAGTAGGTTATAGAGGCTTAGGAGGTGATATTATAGAGCTGAGAGTTTACAGATGTGAATGATTTAACATGAGTGACTACTGAGATGCTACTGAATTAATGTTGAGAGGGAAACAAAACAAGGCACAGAAATACACTCTCCCCATTGTGTGGAGTTCTATAATTTGATGATAAAAATGGAACATGCTGGGGTGTAGCTTCCTCATGATTCTTTTTCTCTTAGGCAAGATAAAATGGAAGAAATTAACCAATCTAATGCAGTGATAGAGCTGTTAATTTGTTGGGCACTGAGGTCAACAACTGTATGGTACTTACTTAATGAGTATAGTATCAGCTAAGTATGTGTATATGTATATATGCACTGAAAAAATTTCTGTGCATAAGTTAAATTTACACTTCATTTTTTCCCAGATTTTTAAGACTACTGTAATAAATTTTTGATGTACAGGTTTATGGTTTTACTTGCATGTTCTTATTCTAGTAAAGTGATCTCCAGAATCTTGATGTGAGCTGACATACTTTTGACATTCACATTTTTCATTCTTAACTTCAACTGCAGATGAAGAAAAGACCCCTGAATAGCAACTTAAAAAGTTAAACAGCTATTCTGCATCCTTTTTCTTTAAAAATCATTATATTTGAGTATTGTTTGACTGACAAAAAATGTGGATGAGTTAAGCTACATGGAAATAGCATTTCAGTGATTCACACGACTTTTTATAGATACAATTTTAATTTAGGCATGAGATTTCTGAGGCCTATTAGAAAGCAGTCCTCCTCTGGTATATCTTATTTCTTTATTTTTCATTTCAGATGTTTGTTTTTAGAGAAGTTATTCTCTCTTTCCTAATACATAGAGAAAAAAAGGTTAGACCTTTAAAGGAGGGAATAGAAATAAGCATTGAGAATGTGAAAGGTAAAAATGCTTACAATATTTTCCAAATTCTGTAGCACATTTTATCATTAGTATGGAAAGTATTATAAAAATTTAGATAGTTGTAATATATGGCATATTTTCTTGCCAGACATCTGAAATTCTTTTTGGTACTCTAAAATAAATGTCATCTCAGTGATAGCTTTATGACTTTTATTTTCTAAGAGGAGGTCACTGACATGGAATAAATTAAGATTTCACTAATGTGTAATAGCAATGCAGGATGTTCACTTCTAACTGCTGAGATAACTTCTGTTTCTCAGTACTCTGCAGAATGAAACCTAGGCTATGGTCTATCATTCCATACAAGATTTAGTCAAGTAGACTAATTTTCTCCACATGTAGACTGAGGCATCTGGTTATGGAACTTTCTGCAGAGCTGGGCATTTGTTTAAAGAAGATGCAAAATATTTGCACTGGACTAAGATTCCCCATAGCCTCAATATTCTAGGAAACCAGTTTATGTTTATTTGTATGTTAGCTGCTTTCATCCGTACAAAATAAAATCGTGGAGTAATTCAGTGTACTTTATTTGTCCACTGTATGTACTTTCCATCTATAAGTGTTATGCTTCTGTTACTTTAAATCTAAAGGATAGTGATTGTCCAAATGGACTTTTTCCCTTTCTTAGAAATGTTGGGATTTTTTCAAAATCCAAATGAAATTACTGCACAGGGGGTATTGTGACACATACTAATATCAAGGCAAAAGTTGGCGTGGTTTAGAATGGTTTTTCTTGCTTAGGAAGCAAGAAAAATATATCAGCTTTTCTGGAAATGTGTTACACTACATGGAACTATGTGACTGCACATGCATTTATTTGAAATAAGAAATTTTAACGACGTGTTACAAAATGAAAGTGCTGAAATAGTAGTACTGTAAGTAATCCTTGCAAAGAATTACTCTATGCTTTCGTTTTTCCCTGCATGATACTATTTATTTATATTTGAAGAGGTAGTCAAAATTCAATCCTTGGCTGATAGATCCCATAGACTCCAGCCTACTTTTTTAAGGTGAGTCTACATGTTATGAGTTACAAGATCAAACTAAAATGTTACCTGTTAACAGCTCCTATTGATCATTAATTGTATTCCAGATGAAAGAATAGAAAACCAAAGAAGTTTGTTGAGTAGCATTTGGGAAACCAATTGGTGTCTTGCCTCTTAGCACTGCAATCTAAGACTCCTGTTTCTTGTAATAGTTTCCTGTGAGTTTTCTGGAATTTGGCTGTACCTTTCCTGCCATTTCTCTCCAGTACTATAAGTAGCCTTAATACAGACAATTCAGATCTGTTCTGTGAGACTTGTTGGCCTTAGAGAACTATTTTGGTCAGGACATGATGTAAACCTATTTATTGATTGACTGTCACTGGAAATAGATGCATCTCTTAAACTCTACTTCTGAAGCATATTATATATGCAGTCTTTCTCTGCTTAGTCACTTAGGCTATAAAAGTCTTATTGCTTTAATGAAAAGTGCAGAAAGCAATGAACAAATTACTGCAACGTGTATTAAAATTTTTAATTAATAGTGCAAAATTTTGATTTGCTACTGTGAAAAAGCACTAATTTCTGGAAGTCCAGAAAATGTTCAGAGTAAAGAAAAACCAAACACAAACAAACTCAAAAAGTAACACAAACTTTTGTAGAATGGTATTCCATTCTACATTTATACTGTAATTTTCTAAATTCTGTCAAGTATGCATAGGCTTTTTGCAAATACAAAAAACCATAGGAACTCTTTTGTCAAGCTGAGTGATAATAGATGCTGTAAGTTATCTTTTTTTCTTCTTTAGCCCAGTTTTATGCTATAAAATATAAGCCCTTTGAGTGGCAGCCTGAAAGGCTTGAGGTGGAGCAGCAATTAGTGAAAGGGTATTGAAAGCATAACAGAAGCATATGTAGACCTATGTCAAACTGTCCACTTCATTTTACCCTAATGAAAGGCTGGAATGAGTCATTAAGGTTGCTTATTGTTGTTGTCATCTGTCCATCAAAACATTTTTATCTCTTTCCTTCCCATCACCACAACTTTGAAATAAACTCAGCTTTCCCATCTAAGAAAATTCCAATGTTGTTTGGGATATAGACAAAAATCTCTCCTCCTTGATTTTTCTTTTTAGTGTCACTAATGGCTGTATCTAGATGTCTAGAATTGTGTATTCTTTGGAAAGCATTTACACAACTGTTGCTTCTGTTCTACAAGGTGCTGCTTATATTGACCGCAAAGTGCATATATTGGTTTTGACTGCCAGGACTGTTACTGTGTGCTTTTCCTTGTGTATTTCAACAGCTATTGGTCATGCTAAGACAGGTGATTTTTTGCGTGGCTGGCCAGTATAAGCTTTAGGTAAAACAAGAATTTAAGTTTCACTTGAACTTTTGTTGGGTATTTTCTTCATACATTGAGAGTAACTCTCCAAAGAAATTGCTTTGTGTGAATAGAAAGAGGAAGAGAAAAATAATTTTAATTTTTAAGTAATAAAAAAATTATAGGAAATCAAATGTGCCCCTTTTACGCCTTTTGGAGTAGAGAAATGGTGGTACTGCTATGGGTTTAGTCAAATTAACGTTAGTGGAGCATTAGTAACTGACTGTTACTGTGAGTTGGTATAGCTTATATGAAATATTGGTAGTTCCAGTATATGTTTCATATAAGATTTATTTACCAAAAGAATAAAACAAAATCATAATTTAAGAACATTCCAATTTTTATTTATTTATTTTTAATATAAAATATGTCCACAGCATGCATTAGTGAATTTGGTTAAAGAAATCACAATTCTTTGAAGTGTTTCTGGCACCTGATGGTTTCTAGTTTTGCATTCTTTGAGGAAAAAATCCTGCTAGTCTCTCACATTTCTTAGCAGTTTTCATGTGGGGGCAAATGGTTTCTGTAACAAAGCTAAATGCATTTAGGGTGTAACTGATTTAGTCACATTCTTAAATTCACATTCTTGGTCCCACTGCATTATTCTGTGAAGGTCTATTGCACAAAGACAGGTGCATTTACATACTGAAAAACACTGTAAGAGTGCTTTTAGGAAGGACATGAAGTGATAGAACAAGGGGCAAAGTGACAAAGAGTACATTTAGATTAGATACTAGGAGCAAGTTCTTGACTGTGAGGGTGGTAAGGCACTGGAACAGGCTGCCCAGAGAAGCTGTGTTTGCTCCATCCCTCTGAGTTACTGGGTGCAGTGAGAGTGTCTCTGTCTTTATATATAGAAGAACTATATTTATCTATTTGTCTGTCTATCTGTATTTTCCCTATAATGTCATTCTCCCTCTTAATTTCTTGTGCCAGTTTAAATCAAAACAATCTCATTTTATACAAAAGAGGCTTAAAGTTGTGGGGGAAAACAGTGCAAGCGAGAAGGCATGATGCTGTTACTCGTATGCCTTTCAGAAGGTAGACCTGACTTCAATCTCCTCTCCCAGAACAGAAATTTAAAGTAAGCTGGAGGAGACAGCTAAAAACAGAGAGAAGGGATCAGGCCATGGGCAACTGCTTTCCCTTCCCTGCACAGCTGCTGCAGAAGCAGCTGGCGCTGGTGGTCCTCAGGGAAGGATCTGTGGGGTAGAGCTGTGGGACTGGAGTCCCTTGTGCAGACCCTGTGCATGAGCCAAGGTGTCTCTCTTTGTTGGTGATGGTGTTATGAAAGGCAGTTCCTGTCATCAGAGCCACATGCTGCACTTTTCAAATGATTCTGTGAAACCAAAGGCTCAGTGAGTTCCGACACTGTCTGGTGTGTTGGGCAGGGGCATAGCTGGGTTTGGGTTGCAGAGGCAGGACACAGTCTTCAGAGCAAGTGAGAAGGTCTGTGCTTTTATCTTTACCTCAAAGAACAGCAGTAGTAGGAACTGAGAGGAGGTACCCTCCAGGGTAGATGGCAGATCTGGAGGATTTGAAGGGCCCCTCATCAGGCTGCAATGCTCTTTAGTGTGCAAGGTCTAAATTCACCTTAGTGCCAAAGGAAATTCCTATGTGTTGTAGGTAACTTAGTCTTATTTTGTCTGGTAATAACAGGTAATTGTAGCAAGAATTCTGCTTGTTTTTGTGTTTGATCTATTTCTTAAGCAAAATCTTCTATTTACAAGTGCAAATTTAAGCTTGCAGTGTGACCACAAAACAAACTACCTGTGCTGGCCCTTTGATATCTTCCGAGTCTTTTTTTGAAATTAGTTGACTAATTAGAGCATGAAGAGAGATGAAGGCTAGGGAGGAAAGTTTTCTTTCTAAATAAAACCTAAGATCTCATCAAGAAAAATGCAAATACTTGCAGTTACATATTTAAAAGACTTCTTAAAAATTATTACTAATGCATTTAAGCAAAAAGCTGTCTTCTTTCTGACTTTTGTCTTCTTTCTTTATTTGTACAAATTATACGCCTTCATACCTAAAAGAACAAGTTAAAATGTGCTCCTGAAATGCAGCACATTAAAATTACCCTTTTCCAAGGTGCTTTTATCACCAGAGGAGATGAAGAGGATTTGCAGTCTCTCTTCCTGGAAAGTCTGTGATGTTCCAGTGAATGAAAGCATGCTGTGCCTTGCAATTACTGCGCTTTGAAAAACACTGAAGCAACTATTTTATATTGTTGATATTTGCTGAAGTCTGCCATCAATATTGGTATTTATAAAGATGTCCTAAATCCAGCACAGATTTGTGAAGAAGCTTGGGGCAATCTTCATAAATGTGTTTTTCATTAATAGAAAAAGGAGCTCCTCTTCAGGTTCCCAGACTGGGAAATGGCTGTAGTAGCAAATCAAAGCTTTCTTTAGTCTGTTCAGTTATTGAAACCTCTTGGGTCCAGCCTTTCTCCAGAGCTCAGGATAAATTCTTCAGTCTGGCTATTTTAAAGAGATCATTATGGAGATTAATACCGTGCCACCTTCCTCCCCCCACAAGCCCCCCACACCAAAATAACCACAACAAAAAACCCTCCAAACAACAAACACACAAAGCCCCCTACACCCAAACAAAAAACAACAAAATAAATGGAAAAACCACAGACAGTCATAGGGAAACTCTATAAAAATAAATAGTATGCAAGCTACTAATATGAGAAAATGCCCATTCCCTTCTTCAGGAGTAAGACTTTGTATAGAAAATAGATTTTTATGGTGGATTAGTTTTGTGGTTTTGCACATACATTGTTCCCATTGTCCCTAAAACTTGAAATGTGATAGATGAAAGATTAACAATTCTGATTCTGGTGCTTTTAAAAACAATTAAAATAGTTTTTAAAACAGTTAAACAGCACACATAGGTTTCAAAAATCACTTTAGCACTTCAAGACTCCTGAGAATGTTTACATAAAATTCAAGAAGTACCTGCCTGATACCATAAAAACCAGTCCTGTGTGGCACATTTTTGCGCTCTGTATAACACAGGTGACTGTAGCAAGACATTTAATAATTAGTATTAACCTGTTTGTTAATACTAGAGTGTCATTGTTAATATCTTCCTCACAAGAAATTTAACATCCTGCAGCTCCACAAGCAGAAGAGCTGAATGTCAGACAGGTGTCCTTAGAATTTACAAACCCACACTGTGTCTGAAGTGGGCACCTCTTGCACTTCCTTTCAAAGAGATAAAATACTGCATCCAAAGGAATAGCCTCACCTGTCTCCTTCCTTACCTCTGTACACCACAGTGCTATCTATAATGGCCTTCTGTGGTCAAAATTGCACTCAAAATTACACAGAATGTTGCACTTTAATACAAAGATGAAAATCTGGTATCAGTTTGATTTAGAGGAACTATCTTTGTGAATTTTGTATTACTTCTAACAATTTTTTGTCCCTTTTTGTTTAGTGTCTGTGTCCCTGCTTTCATCCTCTTTATTGTGGGTATGAAAGGTGAGTCATGAAGGTTAACTGAAATGTTTTCATGGTGGCCATGTCCTTAATGTATTGAAAAAGACAGCTTTAGAATGAGGGTCAAAGTTTAACCCTCTTTATAAAGTCAAGGGACGTGAAGGTGCACCTTAGATGAATGAGATATTTCTCCTGTCTGAGGTGTTTGTTGAAACAGCTATATTTCCAGAAGTGGTTAAAGTTTACAAACAGTGTCTGTGGTGAACATGATGTGTTCTGCAAGAGGATATGCACAATTCTATAAATCTACTCAAACTCCTCTACTTTTAGTTGCTTTAGTATTAGTTCTGGCTATTTTAGTTTAGCATACTTAGCATATACTTAGCATATTTTACTTTAGCATACTTTAGTTTAGCATACAGACTTCTTTTTTTTCAGTGTGTCATTTTTTGTAGGAGAAGCGTCACCTGTTTTGTCACTCTCGGGGCCTTCTTACTTCTCTCTTAATTTAGGATTCTGTTTTAGGCAAACATCTGTCATAACACTTTTAGCTGGTACCTGAAATGTACCCTCAGCCATCATGTTTGTTAATAGTATTTTTAAATAGTGGATAAGAAACCTGCACAAACACAGAAACTGCATGTTGTGCCTGTGAAGGTAGTAAACGATGCATTTTTAGGGTTAAAGCAAGAGTTGTGAACCAGTCTCAATTGTCAGGAATCTGCTTACCCCAAATTCATGTCTTCAGCAAGTACATTGCATCAGCACTGCAAATGTAAACCAAGATAGCTCTGTTCTCCACAGAGCTTTTTGTTAAAGTCTACTTGCACTTATTAAGATGACAGCCAGTAAGAAAACTTCCCACACTGACCATTCACAAGAATCTCTGTCAGTCACACTCGCAGTGCTGGAGATTTCAGCTGCTGGGACTCAGGCCCCTTCGCATCAGGCTGCTCCGGTGAGCTGACTGGAGCTTGGCTCCCCCCATACACTCCACTCACATGCAGTCACAGCAGGTTTCCTTGTTGGTTTGACCCCAGGTTTCCCATAGAAGATGTTCATATCTCTAGTTCTGTAAAGCAATTTATTGACAGTAACACAGAATCCGCTCGAGTTGTTGCCTCTTGCGGGAGTGTGAACAAGGGAATCTCTGGGCTTTTTCGCGTTCACAGTCCAGGTGCCTATGAGTTTTCGTCACCTGCTGTGTCTCTGTGTCCCTTCACCCGACCGCCAGTGTTTGGGCCCTTTGTTATGCAGAAGGTTGGCAGTTCATGGCTTCTTGTCTCTCTGGACTCCAATCTGGAGCTCAGCCTGCATCTCTGTCTTTAGCTTACAACCTGAGCTATCTACGCCAGATGTGTTCCTTAACAGTAGCTCCCTGAGTACCTAAGTATGTAAGTGTAAGTGGATAGTCTCTCATGTACATACTTATTCCAGAATCCTTGATTGTTTCTCAGGTAAAATGTAAGGCCTTGTACAAAATTATCCTCTGTGATATCTTTAATGGGTCCTTAGTTAATAAGGACTTACGGTTAGGAAGAAGAAATTGTCAGAAGTGTACATTTACACAGGTTTGCATCCTCTGATTTTCTGCACTGACTTGAACCCCATCTTCATGCATCAGGTACAGGGAGTTGCAGCAGGGTTGCAAAGTATCTATTGATACATTTCAAAATTGTGAGTTTTAAAAATGAGAATCAATGGCGTTCAAGATTGTGTTTATAAAAGTAGAATTTCTAGTAAGATAAAATCTCATTTGGGGCCATATAATAAAATCAATAAATTCTATATAGTGCTTGTATTAGGGTTTATTCTTTACCGGGAGTACCATTTCCATAAACATTTCAACAGCTCTTTACTGTGTTATCTCTAGGTATTTTACTCAGCTGAGTTAAGAGATATATATGTTGTAGGTGACAGGAACAGAGACAGGGACTTCTAATAAAATATGTGCTTCTCATTATGGAAAGAGTAAGTACTTAATCTGAGTTTGTGTTGTTGCATGTTAGCTGTGGTTTCCACTTGTGCTACTAAAGGGCAGACTGACTTTTTCAGATCTTCAGGGCAAAATCCTGTGACTTGTGCTGCCAGAGGAAAATCTTGGGATCTGACTGTCAAATCCACCTAAAAAAAGTTAGCTCTTCAGTTACAGGAAGAAAGCTGTAATTTCCATAGAATGGCTCAAGTAAATCTAAAGAGCTGCAGTAGCATGTCTGGCGTGCTATCAAAATAGACTTCTTCTGCCAAGAATTTTTATGACATGAGACATATTAGAGTAGGGAGAAGAAATACACAGAGGAGATCTGCCCAAAGGAAATTACAAGAAAAATAGTAAGTGTGTTGTAAGTATTCCAAGCCAGAGGGCAGGAACAAAAATCCCCGAGGAAACGGCATGTGAATTCTGCCAGAAGTGTTGCCATATCTTTCATATGGTGAGGTTGCCTTATCCTGTTTGTGTAAAGATGTGAAAAGAGGTATTAACCAAGTTTACGTGATGACTTAGAGTCCCAAGAATGTCTTCATGGGAATGTAAAAAAATGCAAGTATTGTCCTGAATTGACTCCTCCCATTTACAAGTCACTGTAGAGTTCTAGAGATCATCAAAAATTACATTTTTAGGCCTGAGAGGCTTTTGTATGTTTGTTAGCATGAGTTGTTAATCTGTGCCAAGTTCTGAACTCCTGGTTTTAGAACCAGGGTGCTCATGGCTGGCTAGGGGTTTTTACATGGTGTTGCATTGGCTGTAGGCATACTGAGCAGATTGTCTGGTATATACAGCAGGGTAGCAGTGCAACCAAAATCACTGAAAGACCTATTTGGTTGTCTCACAGATATGAATGGAACTGATTTTGTAATGAAGCTCTAGAATAGGTTTAAATGTATGTAATCCAGGAGGGGCTGGAGGAATAATTCCAGGAGTTGAGAATAAATACTCTATCATCTTCCACTGAGCAATGAAACTAAATTCCTAATTGAGGGTAAGTAAATGTAATCTTAAAAAGATAATAAATAAGTAGCACTCCATTAACTTTTATCACTGCCTTGTTTAGACTAAAGTTTTAAATGTATCAAAATGCATTTTGTATTTGCATAATTCAGCAGTACTTTAAAGGAACAGGTGGTCTTTTCATGATGAAAAGATGCTTTCGTTTTGAGTAACCTGTGACACGGTGACTCTTTTCATAGTGCATCTGCTTGCAATGTGAATTTTGGTGTAGGATACATATTTTTGAGTTTGAGCAAAAATTAATTTTGTCTTCAGGAGGAATGTGCTGTTGTGTTACCCCCTTGTCTCTTTTGTAAACTGCTTACACGTTAAGTTACATGAAGCTGTGAAAAGATTATGTCTGTTGGAAATGATAGGATCTATATTTCCATCTGAATGAAAGCAGAAATTTGCTGTGGAGACAACTTTTCCTATAGGGTCTTTATCTGCTCCCTTTCTGCAAGCAGTGGAGGCATACAATTGCTGTTAGTTTCACTTTCTCATAGTTCAGCAAATGTCAGATGTGATTCCAGGATGACTCTTCACAGTTTAATGCATCTATGCTGGTCACAGGAAAAAAATGTACAGAATTAAAAATAGGGCGATTTCAGTTTATTATGTTTTGAAAATGTTCATGTGGTATTGAGTCGCCTTAAATACTATTTTTGCTAGATTAAAAAACAAACAAAAAAATTACACATAAGTTGACATTTCAAGTTGACAAAACTTACTCATTTATGAAATTTTACATACCAGTTCTCCTCAAAAGTTGAAAGCACTGTCTTAAAATTACGGGTGGAGTCTTAAACACAATGCAGTCTAAACCACATAGTAAACAGGCCGGTATCAAAACCAGTCACATTTATTGAACAACCAAGGTCAGTTTTTTGCATTAAAACTATTTATAAGAGAATTAAGTATGCTGTCATTAGGCTAAGAACCAGAGGCATTGATCAAGGTATAGGGAAATTTAGTAAGTTAACTCACCTCAATTATTTCAAAGATGTGTCATAGTTTTGGTGCCATTATTTCTGGTTAACTGTTGTCACTAATGGTTTTTCTTGCCAGTCTGTCTCTTGGCTATGAAATGGAGGAAGGAAGGAAGGAGGACTGGTCTGGTGGCATTTTCAACCTGTAGCCTGAAAAATTGCTCTGCTGCACAGAGAACAGCCCTGGTGCTGCTAAATTTGCCTGTGATGAGAAGAGCAGTTCACCAGCAATGATACTCTCTGCATTCTGTGAAATTTTTAAAAAATGATATCCCATTAAACAGAGTTCTTGAGTTAAAAGAAGTACTGCACATATATTTTAATGTTTAATGTAGTATGCTTGTATCCTTCCAATCAAACATTGTGGTGTTAAAATTGCTTTCTTTTCATCAACAAAAACTTATTTTCCCCTTATCATACCAATGCTAACAAGACCTATCTCATTAATTCCATGTTATTTCATAGTGTTAAATCAGGAAGTAGCATTACAAAACCCTTGTAGCTGGTATTTTTCATCTGAGTGGTGCAGCAAACTCTGGGAAACTGGATGCTATTCATGAGGATAGTTTTCTGAAGAAAAATAACACCTCAGGTGTGTAAGTGGAACAACTGAAATAAATTGTTCCAATATTTCACGTGAACATGCAATGCTTTACTCAAATGGATAGATTGAGGTGTATTTAACCACAGTTTGTTATTTCTTGGTATAAGTAATGAACTTTTTCAGGTGATTGTTTCAAAAATGAAATAATCTACCTGAAATCTGCACATGGATTCTGCAGAAAGGGTTTTTATTTTGTGAACTTTAGCAGAAAATGCACATTTTAAGCACACTTACTCAGTGTCACATTATGTTCATTATGTGCTGTTTAATTTCTCATAATGAAGTACTGTGAGATGTGGCTTCCAAATAACTGATCCCTTATCCATAGTAGGAGGGTTTCAAAATAACCAAATTTACAAAACTTTTTTTAATGTAACGATACATCATCATTTGTCTTTAGAAACTAAGGAGACAGGCACATTATGAAAATTAAAGAAGAGAAAATCGAAAGACTCGCTGTTGTGGGCAGTATCATCATTGTGTGTATGCTGTAGTGTGGAGCTCTTGGTATAATACATCTTTATCCAAGCATCCATCAGCATCACTCTGGATGGTGTTTCTCAGTCCTTACTCATTTGCTTTGCCCTTTATCTATCATGGAAGAGAAGTAATGAGTGGCTTTGGGAGGGTTCTCAGCATAAGGGCCCAGGAGAATTATGCCTGGAACTGACTGGATGATGTGGAGTTAAGGAAGCATCAGTCAAAAGGGGGATATCTTTATTCTCCAAACAAACACCTTTGCTTTTTCTCTATGGAAAATAGTGATGCTCTTTGAAAATGCCTTTAAACGAGAACAGCAATGTATGTGGTGCTTAAAAATGCATTAATTGTTTTCCAGAGCTGCAGTCAGGGAGATAGCAAATGTGCTAGTCCTTTTGTGAACCCTCTCACAGCAATAACTTGAGTGCTCTGCCTTTCATCTGCAAAGTAAGGGAGAATTACTATGCTGCTTCCACTGGTCAAAAATGATGCCTAGAGGGATTAAATGAGATGGGTATGGGCAATATCTGGTATGTGAAGCCACAAAAGCTACACAGATCCTTCCAAAACCATTGTTTCTTCCTGAGGAGAGTGATTCTGATATATATTATTTTTTCTTTAGGAGTGATTTTTAAAAAATTATTATGACTATCTTATTATCTTTTTTTAGCTATGAAGTGAATGCCAGAAGGATATTTAACTCCACCGTTTGGAAATTATAAACATAGATAAAATTACAAAAAAGGTGTAAGATTGACCAAGGTTAGTGTGCAGGTTTAGTGCTATGTGCTATGAGATAATCAGTTCTACCAAATCTTTCTTATTTCCAGCAAGATGCTGTTGAGGGAAGACCTGGTTTTTCATTGCAGTCATTAGTGATGCTTCTTAAATCAGTTATTTAAATGTTTAAAATATGAACTACTGAAAGAAGTGTTACCCATTTTGCTGTAGTCTGCTGTGTGTTTTCTGAATCCATAAAGCTGAAATGACTGCAAAATGTAAAGATACATAGAGATTTTAAGGAAAGACATTTCACTTTCCATATTCAAGTTTCAAGCTAAATTGAAGCAAGATTTATGTTACTTTTATTCTGAATAGCTGCAATTTGCAGCAGTAGTCAAATGATATTTGTGCAGAGCCATTGCTATCAGCTGGAGGTGAGCAGTATTGCTGAGCAGTTGCGAGTTCAGAAGGCTAACTCAGATTTGCAGATATCTTTGTGAGACACAAAGCACTAGGGAAGTTCATCTTAGAAAGTTTAGTGTTGTTTTACTGATAGTGATACTATTGCTATATTTACATTAAAACTAATTCAATTATAATTCAAATTCTGATATACTTCCTAAAATGTAAAATATAACTTTGTCATATAATCTAAATAAAAAACTAATTCTGGATAACCCATGTTATGTAAAATGTGTTTATATGTATTTATATAAATAATTGGGATTATTAATATAGAAAATTGAGGTAGGAATATATTAGTATTGTTTTCTGTAGAGAAAACATGGTGATTTAAGTTTAAATACAATGATTGGAGATTATTTAAGTGAATGTCGTATACAGCATTTATGTTGACTTCAGGTATTTTTCTTATTTTGAAATGGAGACAGCTAATTTTTCACAGATCATCTTTGATTTGAATGTGACACCTCTCTCTGATTCCTAATTGAATTATCTTCCATCTACCATGTTTGACATGCTGTGTAATTCTGCACTCTTCAGGCAAGTGAGAGAATTTTTTTGTGTGATAGTGCAAATTTTTCTAGAGGAGACAGAAATGCTAGCTGCCAGAAATTGGAATAGTACTGTATCTGTCTGAGACTTAGTCTTTGGGAAAAATAGGAAAAAGGAAATGTGGGAATGATTTTAGTGCTTAGCAATTCAATAATTTTGGAAATTTGGGGTCTGATTTTGGCAGGAAAGAAATACATAATTTTTGTATATTCAGTTTTTTTATTTTCATCTCCTTAGATCCTGCTTCTATTTCCCCTTTTACTTTGTGCATGCATCATGTATTTGTGAGTGCAAGTGCATGTGTGCTTGCAAAAAGGTACTCAGACAAGTCATGTAAGTTCCAGTAATCTCAAAACCAAAATGTCAGAGAACTGCTCAGTGTTTTTCCTTGTCTTGGAAACTGAGTAATTCTGCAATAATTCGGAAAGTCAAATCTAATTTATTTCATGATGACTTGAATTTATTATGCTTTTTTCATTTTTGAAAAAGCTCGTGTTTGGGATTTTTGAGAGTGCGGGCAACTTGCTTTCTACAAGCGCTTGTAGAAAGAGGCTTCATGTTTGGTGAGTCATACACAGTATGGCTTGGTGTGCCTTTGAAAATAATGGGTTGCTTCACAGAGAAAGACTGAAATGTCCAGGGAATGGTAACAACTTTCATGAGCACTGCAGCATAAATGCAAAGTATATATATAAGCTTATTTTGAAAAATTCAATATTTATGTGCATCTTGGTATCTTGGACATACTCTTCTCTTAAGGGTTGGAGAGGATGGTGGTTCTGAATGCCAACCGCAGCACTGCCAGTGAGGGCAACTAGAAGTGGAAGGCAAAACAATGCATCGAGGAAAGGTAGCTAAGGTCAGCATATACTTTATTTACTACGACATTTCGAATCAATAAAAAATCACAGGATGCAGGGACTTCTGGAGACAGATCAATCAAACGTCTTGTTCTGAGCAAGATTGCTCCGGACAATGTCAGAGCAGTTTTCAGGTGTCTTCAGAGACACTCCCTGGGCAACTAATTCCAGTATTTGGCCTGGGTAAAGTGGCTCATTCTTGGTACCAAAATTGGCCAGATAGAAACATAGGTTCTTCTAACACAGTCTTGAGTAATAGAAATCAGGCATTTATCCTCTCAGTGACCAGCATTTTGCTGGATCAGAGGATCCTTCCTGCAATCAAGTGCCTTGAATGTCAGGTAACCAGAGCATAAACAATGATTACATATTCATCACCTATCCCTGATTACCTAATGTATATTTATTACTGTATTTTACATACCACACCCCTTGTCAAAGTCCTTATATGGTCCTTCTCAGGTCTTTTTTGGTGGTCTCTAATGTCCGGTGTCCTTTTTAAGTGGCTTTTCCTCAATCCCCAGCTTTTGAGTTAGCACAGTGTTGTTGGTTTGTATATCTTCTGCTTTGTCAGCCTTGCAGAGCCGGGCTGGCATGCTGCTTACATTTTGCACAACTCCTGTTTGCCTAAGTTACATCCTTTACCTATTTCTCCAAAGTTGTACTGTTCCGTTTGACTGTCCTTATGAGAGCAAAATGCTGTTCTGTTCCACTGTTCTTATCAAGTCTACCCTTCTCTGGACACTAAATTCCTTAAGGGAGCTGGTCTAATCTCTGTATTTCATTTTATGTGTAGGACATTACAACAGCTGAATCACAATGCAAACTAAAACACAAAGAGCAGTTATTATGGTGACAATTACAAACATGTATTAAAGTCCAGCTAGGTAACCATGAAGTAAGTTTGATCCAGATTTCTTCAGATTCCCAGGAACAGTCATCTTGAGCTGTGCATTGTCAAATTTGTGTTTGTTTCCAGATTTCCTGGACATCTGTAGACACTCTACCATTTTGATCGATATATACAGGGCAACTGGTGTTAATGACAGTGCATACTTCTTGTGATGCCAAGAGAAGATCTAGTGCCATTTGTTTTTGTAAAGTGACATGTGACAAGCAGTAAAGACATCTATCGTATGATTTTCTCTATATATTTTATATATATTTTTATATATTTTATTTTTTTTTAATTGAGAGAAAATTGTCTTAATCCACTATTGTCTTCTCTAATTCACTTACTCCTAGCCAGGCTAAAAACCACCATACAAAGCTATAAAATGTTGTCACAGCAATAACTTAAGTGCTCTGCTCTTGGTTGCTCAGTTACAGCATTTAAGGTGCATTTTATACACTCCAAATAGCTTCTTATCCATAGTCCTGAGGGCACCTGGTCTTTATCAATTATTGTTATGTTAGGGACTAAGGCTTTGAAAGTACAAATGCCTTTCCAACCAAGGGGCAACACTTTATGAGCTTTATTCCCACATATCCAATAACATCCTGTTCCATTTGGTATTGGCCGAGGATGGTTTACTTTGGCCCATGAAGTGTTTGAGAGCACTGTGTGTGATTTCCAACAGAAGCTCCTATTTCATCGGTACAATTTAGTGTCCTGTTCCTTTAGGGGGGTTACATCTTTGCACATATGCGATGTTGGTGGGTACTTGCACACTGACTGGTTTGTCTGCTTCTTGGTAAAAGAAGTAACCATATTAATTTCTTCTGGAACTCGAATTACTGTAAATGGTTAAATGGTTTTATTAAAAAATTGTTACAAAACCCCATAGAAACAGGCTGGTGCAATATATTCCTAGGATGAAAAGAAGTCTAAAAGTAAGAAAATTACTTCCTTCAGTCCTTGAAAAACTTAGAGTCTAAATCCCTGTGCTGGCAGTTCATTGTTTGTGAGAAACAACTGATAAACCCAGAAGGATTTGGCATGATTGCAGTAGTTGCTTTTCACAGAAGAGAACATAAGAGAGTTTTTAATTTGTGATAAAACAAGGGAGGATAATGACATGGGAGAAAGCGGAGAGAGCAATGTGTAGCAGAACTGGCAAGGAAGCTGTGGTTTCTTTCTTGAAAAATAAGTTTGTAATCGTAGTCGAGAAATGGAGAACTTAGTTTTATTTTATTTTTTGCTGTACCTTTTCTGTACTGTCTTAGGCTCTGCAAGTGGTGCTGGAGAAGTAAAATTTTATATTGGATTTAAATCAATAAATGTCAGCAAACTCTTTCTCCAAAATCAGGATATGGAGGCAGATGGAAAGAAGAGCAACTTGATGGAAACTCTTCTGTTTGTTTTTTTTTGCTGCCAGACATTCTTTGTCCCTCTTTCACTGCTGTGGAACCAGTGCGCATGCCAGCGTACATTTTGGCTAGCATTTTATGTGTGGCAGCAAAAGTTAATACGCTAGGGCTTGAAGTTATGACTCTGAAATAACACGAATAAACCAGGTATTGAAATGCCTTTATTTTGTGTCTTCCTTCATGCTTTAGCTTTTGTATTACTTCAAAAAGAAGAAAGGGTTTAGTAGGAAGAAAGAGATAAAACTGGTTTCTTGTTTAAATGGTATAGCACTTGATACATGTTCTGAGATATTTCCATCATGCAATTTTTTTTTTCTTGCAGAGGACCCATAATCACATAATAAAATATTAATAGCACTAGTCTTAAAAGATTTAGCTCCTAGCATGAGCATATGTAAATACAGTGTTCAAAGTGTGTAAGAGATTACGTTCTTTTATGTACTGTGAATGTATAATTGATTTACTTTTTCCAGTCTTAAAATTAAAAGTGGTGTTTCAAGTGTGTGCTGTAATTGGATCCTACATAGAGAGATATGTTAAAAACTTTTTGCAAAAGCTTGTGTATACTAAGAAATACAATTACTCTACTTAGTATTTTGGACAGAAATGTGTTTATTTTTCATGGACTCCAGAGGGCTGGAGAGTTTCTTGCATTCTGACTTCCTTTATTGTATTTTCTTAGGACATATTTTATACAAATAACTAATCTAAGAATATTTGCCCTGGCATACAGAACTACAGATGCATTTAATGTCTTTATGGTGATATTCCTGCCACAGCTTCCCCCAAAACTCTGTGGAAAAAACCCACATAGCTTGCAAAGTACTGCAGTAGAGCACAAAATCTTAATTTATGTATGTTTATTCAATGCATGTGTTATAACTATTGAAGCAACAGAGGATTTGAGGATACTAGTAATGACTAGTTCAAATAATACTATAAGGTCTAGCTTTGTATTTTTCTTACTTATTTTGCTTTAGTGGGCCAGGACTAGATATGAATGAAATTGCAACTGTAATTCTTAAAATCATCAAGTAATTTGGGTTGGAAGGGACCTTAAAGACTATCAGTTTCCAACCCCTTTGTATCAAAGAATTATTTTTCAGCCAGTTTGGTTTTTTGGTTGTTTTGAGGGTTTTTTGGTATTTTTTGTTTGTTTGTGTGTTTTGTTTTGTATTTAAAGGAATCTTGGTAATTGTCATACTGATGAAATTGTCATATTGAGCTCCTATCCAACATCAAGGGGCAGATTCCTTGGTGTTGGGTAGTAGCTCTGAGGTGGGGGAGTGGGATGTGGCCTTTTCTTAGTTCAGTAGGGGGATGTTATATATACCTTACATGAAACTTTTAGTACCATTAGCTATTGCATTTTTTTTTTTCCCCCCAGAGAACAAATTCATTTGGAACTAGTAATACAGATTTCCCCCCTGGGGACCCTGGAATGTACCAGTTGGATGTTACTCTAAGAAGAGGACAGAATCTAGCTGCACGGGACCGTGGAGGTAAGTGAGCTGGTGAACACTGCCTTAATAATTGGGAAGTTGCATGTTCATTGGGTAAATTTATATATGGATACTAAAATTAAAATGTGCTGGGAAACATAACTAGTGACTGGCCACTGGCTGGATGTGACACCATGCAGTCACATACTCTGAGCCCAGCCATCCAGACAGTTCTTAACCCAGTGAGGAGGGCACCTGCCTAAACCATGGGCTGCCAGATTCTCCAGGAGAATGCTGTGGGAGACAGTAACAAAAGCTTTGCTGAAATCCGGGTACCCAACCTTTCCATCATCCACCAGGTACACAACCTTTCCATCATTCACAGCCTTTCCATCATCCACCAGGCAGGTCACTTGGTCATGAAACAAGATCAGCTTGGTCAAACAGAACCTGCCTTTCTTAAACCACTGTTGGCTGGGCTTGATCCCTTGATTGTCCTGTATGTGCTGTGTGATCACACTCAAGAGAATCTGCTCCATAACCTGCCAAGGTACTGAGGTCAGGCTGACAGGCCTGTAGCTCCCTGGATCCACTTTCCAGCCCTTTCTATGAATGGGCAGCATGCTGGCTAATCCCCAGTCATCTGGGACCATATATAAATAAATTATAGAGAGCAGCTTGGCGAATTCTTCCACCACCTCCCTCAATACTCCTGGGTGAATCCCATCTGGTCCCATAGACTTGTGACTACCCAAATGGCTTCACAAATCACTAATTCCTCTTGCATTACAGGATGTTTATTCTCACCCCTGTCTACCAGCTCAAGGACTAGTTTCCCTGAGAATAATTGGTCTTACTGTTACAGACTAAGGCAAAGAAGGCATTAAGTATGTCAGCCTTTTTCCTCATCCTTGGTAACAGTGTTTCCCCCTGCATTCAAAAAAGGATGGAAGTTTTACTTGGCCCTCCTTTTGTTGTTAATATATTTATAAAAACACTTTTAGTTTTCTTTCACAGCAGGGGACAGATTGAGTTTGAGCTTTTTTTCTCTCTAATTTTCTCTTTACATGACCTAATGACATCTTTTTACTCTTTCTTGGTTACCTGCCCTTTCTTACAAAGGTCATAAACCCCCTTTTTTTCCCCTGAGTTCCAGCAAAAGTTTCCTGTTGACAAGGCTTCCCTGACAGCTCATCTCTCAGCACATAGGGACATTTCCCTTCTGTATCTATAAGATTTTCTTAAACTATGTCCAGCCCTCCTGGACCTCTTTATTTCCCAGCAGACTCTCTGAACCAATTCCAGAACAGGCCAAAGTCCACCCTCCAGAAGTCCAAGGCAGAGGTTTTGCTCCTTACTTCACCGAGAATTAAAAACTCTATCACTATGCCCAAGATGGGCATTCTGACCACCACATCTCTCACCAATCCCTTCTCTACTCGCAAAGACCAGATCTAGTGGAATCTCAACCCTGATAGGCTCCCTTGCCAGCTGTGACAGGAAATTCCACACACTCCAAGAATCTCCTAGACTGTCTCCTCTCTGCTGTGTTGAGTTTCCAGCAGACATCCAGCCAGTTAAAATCTGCCACAAGAGCAAGAACTAGCAATTGGGAAATGTCAGCCAGCCACCTATACAATGCTTCATCCACCTCTTCATCATGGTTTGAGTGGTCTGTAAGAGACTCTCACAAGGATGTCTGCCTTGTTGGCTGCCCCTGTATCTTGAGCACTTAAACTTAACCATCACTATCTGTATACACTGAAACACTCCATGATATACAGAGCCAACCTATCACCTCTTCTTCCTTGCCTGACCCTTCTGAAGAGCTTCTGAACAGCCACAGCAGCACTCTAGTCCAACAAGTCATTCTACCATATTTCTGTAATTGTGACTTGTCTTACAGCTTTTCTACTGCAGAATGACCTCCTGTTCCTCCTGTTTGTTATCCCTACTGGGGTCATCTGCTTTAGCTATGTTATCAATTTCAACCCTGACGCTGGTGTGAGCCCTGCTGGGCTCATCTTTAGTGAGCGAGGTCTTATCCCCTTCTCCCTTCAAACCTAGCTTACAGCACTCTCAATCAACCCTTCCAACTCACAAGCTAGAACCATTTTTCCTCTTTTAGATGTTCCAAGGCTGTCAGCAAAAGACTGATTTTTCCCTCTCTTGTCTTCCTACTCAGTACCACTCCCATCTTAACCATGCAGAAGTTCCTGGTACAGTCAAGGGATGCTTCATTGCCGAACTGTCTACATGAAGTCAAGACCTAAGAGAATTCCTGAGGTTGTAGAGTGGTTCCAAGGAGGAGGGCAGTGGGCACACCATAACGTAGTGTCCATACACTGGATTAAATACATGATTTTTGACTTCAAAATCATCACCTCTGCTTGAGTTACCAAGGAACAAGTTAGTTGTGCTAGACAAAACATTTTTGTGCCGCTGAAATTCTGCCCCAGGAATTACAGGTGAATGAATGTAACACAAGAGACCACCATTTTCCATTGTTGTAATTTTTTGAAACAAGGAGACATTAACTTCAGTTAAAGAGTACTGACATCTTGTGGCTGAATGAAATAATGCAAAGAATGCTGCTCATAATCCTTCTAATTTATGTTTAGAAGAGCATATTGCAGTTTTAAGAAAAGCTGTTTCTTTTGAATGTATTTTCCAGTGGATACGAATGCAGAGTTCTAAAATCTGCTGGTCCCTTGAAAAGCCCTAAAAGTTAAAGGAAAAAAAGAAGCCTTGTCTTACAATTTTGCTGCTGTAAATGAAGATGCAGTTATGACTGAAGCTGGAGTTACTGTTTATTTTAAGATAGTCTTCGGTCAATTAGTCTCAGATGCACTCCTGGATGACTGCAAGTCTCTGTGCCCACCCGCCCTGAGACTCCTCCTCTCACAGGTGGTTCAGTCCTTGTGATACTTCCACATACACATCCTATGCATTCATATAGCATATTTAACATTTTATTATACCCACCAGGGTTGTTTTTCTGATCACAATTGTTAATAAGTTGTTTGAAGAGGCTTTGTACAGTGCTCTCTGGTGAGTAGGTGATTGTTGCAGAAGGCATGTTGAGGGCTTTGTGGACAGACTTTAGAATTAATTTTCTCATTGTGAGTGCTGTAGGAAGTGAGTCTATATGGAAAAGAAAAGCTTGGACACAATAAAGTCAGTGAAGACTTACACTGGTGGCATCGGTGGAGTATGTGCCTTTTCAAAGGCACAACGTAATTAGTTTAATATTTTTACAGGAGAAATTTTAACTTTATAATCTAATTTTTGTTGCATTAATATAATATACTAGCCCTAGTATAGGACATAATTCTGTTAACTAAAACAAATACTGACAGTATTTCATGTATGACTTTGAGAATGGATTGCAAACAACAGAAAGTGATACAAGTGCACATTTGATGTTAATGGAGTCAATTAACTGAGTTAATTAACACCCTGGAAAGTAATAGATTGTGGCAATAAACTATTCTTTTCATCTGATGCGGTTTTGAATTTGTCTATCTATAGAAATTACATTTAGTTCTGTTTGAAATGATTTAGTCTCCATTTCCTTTCTGTATTACAAAGACAAAATTAACAGTATATATATGTATCTTTACCAGGAACAAGTGATCCATACGTCAAGTTCAAACTTGGAGGAAAAGAAGTATTTAGAAGTAAAACAGTACACAAGAACCTCAATCCTGTGTGGGAAGAAAAGGCTTACATTCTTATAGATAACCTAAGAGAACCATTGTATATAAAGGTAAGATACCAGCTTACATATGTCTGATAAATTAGAATGGAAGAATTATTGGAAGAATTCAGGCTTTGTGATTTTCTGTATACTGGAAAATTTATTGTGCAATAGTGAAGACTACAGACTAGTTAGAGTGAAAATTATTTAAGTTTTATCTGTAGAATGATGATGTTAACATTTTTAAAAGTAGAAAATACAGGCATTTTTGTTTACTTCAGCTCATAATTGTTTTATATTTCTTTAGTGTGATTTTAGCAGAAGAACAGAGAAAGTAAACTGTATTTCATGACCCATTTCATTTATGGAAATATCACTGCATAATCTTGATATGAACCATAATCTGTCCCATTAAAAGCAATTCCATGCTGACATCAGGTTTTGAGCATTTATTGAGATGCGCACCTGATTCTCCAAAGTTTTCTAATTTTTCTGTTTGTATGGAATACAGTGAGTTTGCTTTTATGTTTCATACCATTTTCTGCTCTTACAATTTTTACATTGTAGCTCTCCCTAGTAAATCACAGGTGAGGATGATTTTGTCATATTAGAGGCACCAATTATCCTGAAATATCAGATTGCTTGAGTTTAGATCAAAAAGTGGCCAGCAATGTCCTGACTAATAAGCAGCAGTGCCACTGGTATTTCTTAAATGTTGGTATTGGAATGAAAACCAGAAAAATTGTGATGATTGTTTTATGCCCACAGAAGATAAAGGTGCTTTTCTGGCCCTGGTAGTTTATGGTGATGCAAAAGTGATTCTTAGTTGTATAAAACAAAGTAGATAAAAATTATTTTCCCAAAAATGTATTTAGAAAAACTGTAGTCCTGGGATTCAAAATAAAACATGCATACATTGAAAATACTTTGGGAAGTATGGAAACTTGGCTTACCTATATGATTCTCTTAGTTGATCTGAAATTACATGAAGTTTTAGATCAGTATTAGTCTTAATCTAAAATTCATGACAGAATTTTAAACTGAAATGCCAAATTTTAGATTTTTTTTTTGTAGAGCAATGTCACTTAAACATCTTTTAAGTATTAATCAGTATTACGTTTTATGCTAGTCACATAAACTACATCATTACTAGAAAAGCTTAGAAGCTAAACAGAATCCTCAAATGGCATTTTCATGCCTTTATTATGTTCAGTGACTCATAAGGAATGAACTGGTGAAGGAGAGAGGAGGATGCAAAGACTTGCAATGTAGCCACCTGTTTTAGTTTATTTATGCCGAGTATCAGGCCTTCAATAGGGTGTGTATTTTTTCCCCTAGGAAAAGTGTGTCAAGTGGTATGTCTGTTGTGCTTGCACTCTAAACACAGTGTGTGAAGTAATTTAGGTTTTACAGCTCATTCAGATATGTTAAGACATGATTGAATTTTACTAAGCTAAAATACTTACTTGGTATTTTTACCATGATAATTTGTAGAGGGAGAGAGAGGGAGAAAACAATTTTGACATTGCACCATGAACTGAGATTTCATATTATGTTTTCTTTTCCCACTGGAATGACTAACAGATATAGAAAATGCAAGGGTGAACATTCAGGTAGATTGATGCATGTGAGAGACTTGTGCTTACATACTTGTATCCAACCCATTGAGTTGTGCAGCTGTGCTGTAGCATTTGGTCCAAAGGATTTCTGTTACTACTGTCTTAACCCTGTCCATATTAATTTATTTGTAGAAGGTGAACTGTTTTGCCTTCTGGAATAGCTTCTGTAGTACAATAGTAGAAGTACTTATACCTTGAACCTAGTCCTGTCATATTCTCTATTTTCTCCTTTCTCCTTAACACGTCTCACTCTTACTTAGCTGAAGAGATGTTCTCAGAAAACCTCATATTTACTCAAAAAAGTTAATTTACCTTTAAAGTTGATTTTGATAATTGATCTTGCCCCTTTTTTTTGATTTTTAAAAATTTGTGTTGCATCTTTTCTTTGTTGCTGTCCATCTTTTTTGGGTTTTTTCCCTGCAATAGCTGCCTCTGGATTATTTGCTTTTCTTTCTTCAGACTTAGGAAGTTATAACCCATCTCAAGTAATACCTTGTGATGTACTGGCCAGATTCATGTCTGGATGTCAGTAAATTTATCAAGGTATTCTCTCTTTTAGGTAGCAAATTAAGAGGCAGACTTCTCCTAGTAAAGTATTAATTGTCATTCTTCCCTTATACATACCCCTTCAGTTTTAATCTTAGATTGTAATGTTTCTAACCCTTGAAAATTACATAGCCTTAAAAATGTACAATTATATTATTTCAAATACTGATGCAAGTGTTATAATAAAAGTGGAAGCACTTTTCATAATCATATCCTACTCTCCTGCTTCCACTTTGCAGGATTCATAAAGGAAACCATGTAGAAGAAATCAGTGATTCTGCTTAGCTTTATTAATTGTTTTGATCTTCCTTCTTTCAGTGCCTATGTTTATAAAAATTTTTTTTTCATTTTTATAAAATTCCTGTAGTTCACGTGCATAGTATACACCAGTGTCTCTATATGATGCAGTCTGATTTATAAACAAGCAGTTTCAGACTTGATTCTCTGGCCAGAAAGTTTCATGTTACTTTCAGGCAGTCCTGATTCAACAAGAAAGAGGCATGAAGCTACAGCTCTGGAAAAAGTGTTTCAAGAATGATTCATAGTCAGAAAAGCTCTAAAGAAAGAAATATTTCAAGTACTAAAAAATGCTTTTGTGCATCATAGGTATTTGATTATGACTTTGGACTTCAAGATGACTTCATTGGTTCAGCATTTTTGGATCTCACATCATTGGAATTAAACAGGTATGGCACAAACAAGCCTATGGAATAATTATATATTTTTATCTGCTAATATCATGTTTGTGGAGTTGTAAGTAAAACATTATGCTAGAAAATAATTACAGAAACCTATACAGCATAAAACTAACTAAAAAAACCCACTTATGTTACTTATGTTTAAGATATTATTGTATTATGAATGTTAATTTATTAGCTGATTATGCACATTTTCACAGTGTCTATGGAGAGGTTCACTTTGCAACCATGTTAATCTTGTTTTCATATTAGCTTCATTCACAGCATTGCCCCCTAATGTTTGAAATTTTTTGGTATTTTTAACCCATTGATGTTATATTTTTTATTTAATTACTTCAGTACATGTAATACAGTACTTAATGCAGAGTAAAAGTATTTAGTATTTTTATGAGCATTCAGCAGAAATACTTATAAGTAGAAATAGTGCAAATTTGTGCCACTGTTTTCTAAGTAGCTTTGTATTAATTCAGATGCCTTCAATTCTTATGACTGAGAAATTTTATTATCTGAGAGTCTGAAATCCAAGTTAATGACAGGTTTTGTCTCCTAGGCAAACAGATGTTACTTTGAGTCTGAAGGATCCTCATTACCCTGACCATGATCTGGGAAGTATATTCCTGTCAGTTCTGTTGGCTCCAGGAGACCAGCAAGAAGCGGTAATTTTATGTATTTTAATAAATGTCATCACTCCTGTGATTGATCTCTGGTTGGATGACATAAAGCACAAGAGTAAATATCAAATTATGAGATTAATTTGACTTTTCTAATTCTTTAGATAGCACTGAGCAATGTTTCTGGTATAGTATAGCATATTTCACCTGACTTGAATCCTCCTTTATATAGTTAATAAGAAGGGATTCAGATGGATCAGGTAAAGTCAGTTGTAGGTGAATAGTGGTGATTAATATGGACAAACATCAGTAAACCATTGGTTAAAGAATTTTGGACCTAGTCTGCTATTTCTAGATAAGAGTATTTGAATCCTATTCCATATGAAAAATAAAGTTGAAAAAGGTAGTGTTTCTGCTTTTTGACAACTAATGTTAAAGGATTATTTGATGCTTTTCAATTTTTTGAATTTACATTTCAATTACAAAGCTGTATAATTTTCTAAGTTTATTGTAATTCCTTCATCTTACTTTTCTGAGCTGCATAGTTGTAAGTGAAAATAGTTTCCAAGTTTCTAGATACTCTTAGTTGTGACAAACTCTTTCTATTATAATTGCCTTGGTTTGAAAAGACAGGTGTCTGCTAAGGAAGGCAGGAGTCTCCCTTGAAATGAAAAATGCAACCCCCCCCTCCGAATAGTTATAATTTTGAAATTAAGGGGGCTCTCAGGAAAAGATATGGAAGTAGGAATAACAGTTCTTTATTGGAAAAAAAAATGCAGTAATACAAGAAAACACCGACACAGTCACAATGCAACCTGACACCCTGTGTGTCAGGGTGTTGGTAGCAGTCTGATTAAATGGTGGCTGCAGTCCTCCTGGAGTGACAGGTGTGGTTCTGTTGGAGCAGTGATCCTGTAGAAGGGTGTAGTTTTCCTCTGAAGGTCCAGTGGTAGTGTAGATGGGCCTGGTCTTCCTCTGGGAATCCAGTGGAAAAGAAAGCTGCTCCTCTGGGAATCCAGAGGGAAAATGCTGCTTGTGGTGTTTCAAATCTCGGAATATATCCAGGTAGGAATGCTTGGCTCCTCCCCCTGGGTGGAGCATCTCAAAATGGGATGATGTAATTTTATCAGTCAAGGAGTGAGTCAATGGCCCATGAACAGAAGATATCGCCCCGGTGGGAGGATGGGTTGTGGAAGAGATAAAGAAAACTGCCCCACCTGGTTTTAACAAGTGGCCCAATTAACAGAAGATAACTGCCCCACCTCTAACAGATGGCAATAGAATACACACCCCCAGCCACATCTTGCATTTTCCAACCTAAGACAATAATTTACTGGCATTTGTGACTTTTCATGAGCAGTAGAACTATGGCAGAAACAGAAGAGATTATTCTCACTTTGAGAAGTTGTAAAATAATATGGGTTCCTTTGGCCTCAGCTAGGCTGTAGGGAAGCATTTGACCTTGCAGCTAAATTATGCTTTAAACATGCTGTTTTAAATTGAAGGAGAAGACTCCACTAAGCAATGGAACCTGTGAAATTGGAGCAGTGTTTTGTTGGATTTTTTATGCCAGTCTCTTTCCCACACCGTGAGCCGCTACTGTGCAGCCACAAAACTCAGTTTACTCACAAACTTTGTCCAGGCCCTCGAACACAGAGACACATGCACTCAACCCTCCCCTGCACCTGCAACATAGCCTAATTTCCAGAATCCTCCAGGAAGAAGACTGTTTTTCATGCCAGAACTTATGCAGGAGGTATTGGGGCATTTACCAGAAGAGTCAGGGTTATAATCCCCAGTTGTTGCAGGTCTCCACCTCTGATGGACTGTACATCACAACCATGGGCCACGATCACCCATGCATCGCTGAAGCCACGGGTGGTGGTATATTTCTTCTATTGTCTCTTTTTCTTTCTTTTTCTCTTTTGAATTTTCCACTGTTAAGATGATCATACACTCTAAGACACCTAGAGATGCCTTTTCCAACGTTACACTTTTTTCCCCCCTCCAGTTATGGTTTTAAAGCACTTATTCTAATAAAATTTTTTGTTACATTGCTTATTTAACATTGCTTTGGTTTATCCACCCCTAAGGATCCATTAACAATGAACCTGTTTGCCCTGCCTCAGGGACGGGTTGCAGCAGAGGCCAAGCATTACTCTGATGAAAATGTCCATGTATATGGTCAGCTGCATGGTTTTTGCAAGAACATATATGTTTCTGTATGCTGCAGTGTGAGATATCCTGTTGCACACCTGCGGAGTACTGGCAGGTTCTACTAGTGTTCTTTTTACACTTTTCTCTCGGGTAGTATGAAATAGCCTAGTAAGTCAATTACTGGAGCTAGGCGTCTAGTATGTAGTAATGCAAAGATGTAGAATTTTGGAAATTATTTCATCCTCTGTTAATTTTCCTCATGGCACTCTGTTAGCACTTAATATAAATAATGAAATATGGTGGTAATGGGCATCTAGCTTATATAAGGAGTGTATTTTCCTTTTTCGTTAGCAATATGTTTGTCCATGCAGCTCAGAATTCTGTCTTGCAAATTTACACCACAAGAGTCTTTTTTACTTAAATTAAGAAATTAATTTAATTTTGGATTTTTTTTCATTTGAGTAAGACCAGTCCGATCTGAGTCAGGTGGTACTTGCCCTGTTTTTCCAAGTTTCTTTGGCACTATGCTGCCACAATCCTCAATCATGCAACACAGAAACACTGTATTTTTATGTGGTATAACATTATGTGGACAGCACAGGTTTCCTTTCTTCATCATACAGAGAGGGTAGCTACTGTGCTGCCTCCTGTTGTCTGCTAGTATGCCAAGTGTTCTGGAAGTTTAGAGGTGAGAAAGTGAAATGAAGACACTACAGTGTAACATGTTTTTCATATGGGTGTTCAAAAATTAGCAACTGTATGTTGAAAGTATTGGGAGACTGTAGTTTTTCTGGTTAGCAATTTTTTTGATATCCAACTGACTGGTTATAATAGGATGAAGAATTTGGTTTATGTTGTTACACGTTTCATTATTAGATTTTTTAATTTGACTCAACTCACCAAATTTTCTTCCCATTTAAACTACTATATAGAACTTCAGTCTGAAAATGCCCAAGATTCCAATTAAGAATCAAATGCCTAATCTCAAGCTTAATATTTATTGGAAACGAGTCTTCCCAAGATATGGATCACAGAGCAGTTCTGGTGAAGTTGCAATAAAATCAGAGAATTTTGTTACAATGCAGGGAAGATGACCTACAAAAATAATATGTAATTGCTGTATGTTTAATGTGTTAAGGGTTTAATAGTTCAAGACTCAATTAGCTTTTTTCTGTTACTACATGTGCTTAATTATTTATTAGCTTTTAAGTATATTACAAAATCTATCACTCCAGTTGAACTGTCACCTTTGGCTAGTTTTGAAAGGTTTTGTAATAATGATGATATTTTTATTGAAGTGAAAGGGATTTGAGGTCAATATATTTTCAAATGTTATATTAGAGGATTAAGACTAATTCTTGTCTACTCTTGAAAATGTCCAACATATAAAGCTGCACTAAAAGCAACTCCCACATTCCCAGTCTGTGTAGCATGCTGTTTGAATGATTGATGATCCCCTTCTACTTAGATATTTCTATACAGGTAGTAATTTGGGAATCCTTGAAATATATAAATAAAAACCTGAGCACTTTTAAGTATGCATTAATGACTGATGCATGGAAGACACAGATACACTGTCTCTTCACATCATGTGTAATGTTTTCCTGTCATTGCAAATTTCCTTAAATCCTGTTGGTTTGATATTCCTATATAGCATACATTTCAAAAATTAATTTTCTCCTGGATAGGTTTTATTTTGCTCAGGTGATAACTCTCATATTGCTTTCAGTTGAGAGTTGCAAGTAATTATGTAATTAGGGTAATACTTTACCACTTTACATGACATGTGTGTTGTCACACATAAATCGTGTTAAATTGTATAGCTGAAGATTACAGAAATTGCCTGGAAGTTCTTAAATTGCAGTTATTATAATTCCATATGTTTAAAATGACTGTTTATTAAGACCACGAGGGAAATGCAAAAATAGAACAGCTTTAAAACAAGAAGTGTTAGATTTCCCATGCAGACACAGAAACCACATGGTGTTTTGATCCTGTGTTTTGGGCAGGTCTCTAGCCATATTTCAAATTGAGCTCTTTAAAACAAGACTTGCTGTTTGTGATGTGTTGTTTGGTAACTTTTTAATGTGGATTATACTTTCCAAAGAGATCCTTTCACTGCCTGAGCTGCAGCGAGGCTGTTTTGGAGGTCATGCACTGATGTGCAGGTAAAGGAAAAGTCTTCTGAGGATGTGTTGTTGGAGGACAGGTCTCACAAAACATTTTATTGGTGTTTCAAAATAATGTAGCTGTATGTTACAGGAAAATGCATCCTCTCACACTGCCTAAGAAATATTGATGCTTCTGGAGGATAGGATACTCCAAGTGCAAGTTTGAAATTAAATGGGACAAATTCAGGCGCCTAGTTTTTGCCTGTCTGTGAGAGAGGTATTGTTGCATGTGATTTTAAAAATATGCAGCCAATTTGACACAGTAATAGATTGTTTTGGATGAAGACTTGAGGCTTGAAAAGAAATTATAGAGATATTTGGTCCAGACAGGAGCATTTTTTCCCTTAGCGTTCTGAAAAAAATTCTGATGAAACTCAGATTTTATGTGAGCCGACTGATGAGATGATCTTGAGAGTTACAACTGGAAAGCCCCACTTCCTCAGATCAAAACATTATATTTTGGGATTCGGATATCAATTAACAATATTAACTTAAATATACGATCACATAACTGTATGTAAAACTATGTTACACTGACTAGGAAAGAGGATTATTTATTTTTGAGTCCTGATGAACTGTGAAAAGCAGTGCTTAAGGAGTTTACAATTGTTTTTTTTCAGTAGAAGATAGTGGACATCATTTCAATCATAAAGAGATTCAGTAAACTGGTTTAATAAATAAGGAACACCTTATTTTAATTTTGTAGTACATTCTATTAGAACAAAATGCAGAAATAGCCTGCAGTTATTGAATACTATTGTAAGAGTATGGGCAGATAAACAAATCAAAATTTCTAGAAAATCTTGTCTGTATCTTTGCCATTTGCTACCTGGTGCTTGTCCTAAAGGCATTAAAATGTGAATATTTAAAGTAATAATCTTGTAATCTCTCTTCAAACTATGTACATAAATAGAAGGATAGCATATCTAAAGTTATTAGAAGTCCTGTTCTTTTGACTTTTGACATGTAAAGGCAATTGATTTGTTTGATTTATGAAAAATCATAAATCATGAATCAAAATTAATTAATGAATTATTTCTATATGACTATAAAAATTAGAAATGTTTTAGTGTTCAAGGGAAGTTTAATCTATTTCCAGCCTAATGCAGTAAGTTGAAGTAGCAGTAGTTCCAACAATTAATTTGTGTTTGCTTTGTCCTGTTTAGCACTACTTGTCCTTTACATTAACACCTCATTTCAGTTTTACTGTTTGGTAGGACAGATAGCTTAGCTAATCCGTGCAGACTAAAAAGATATAAAACAAATAATTATGAGAGAAGTATGTGTATATAAAAATGTTAAAACATGTCAGCTCTAAAGATTTGTTAATTTTAACTCTATTAATAAAATAATGTGATTATGATGTACTTTCTGTATTTTTCATTAATTTCTCATTTTGATGACCAGTTTAAAAGAACTCAAAAGTAGCAATTGATTTTTTTTCTTAGACCTACTCCAACAAAGCTTGTTTTGTTACTTTAATTCTGACAGTGTTTATTATTTCCTTTTGGATACATGTGGTGCTGTGTGTGACAGTGTGCTCTTTGTGATGTAATGCATGTATATGGACTTCCTGGAGATTCTGTTTGGTGTTGTAGTCATGGGTGCCACAATGCATGTGAGTTTTTCTGGCTCTTTTTCCATCAGCATTCAGCACACAGATTCCACCACTGGAAAGCCTGCAGTAAGCAAGTTCTGCAGAGCTGCGTGTCACCCATTTCTTCACTACCACGGCTGTTCCCTGCCTGGGTCTTAATGGGCAGTTTTCAGCTATAGGAAGGGACAAAGTTGGTAGCTTGATAAGAAGCGTTGACTGGGGACCAGCAGTGACTGGGGACAGCTGTTCATCACTGCCAGCAACCTAACAAACAAAGAAAATGGAAAAAAAGGAAACATATGAGTTCTACTTGAATATTGTTATTTATTGAGATTAAAGTTTAAGGCATTGGTTTTTTCCTAAAACAATCTATCTCAAAGGATGCTTTTTTTTTTTTTTGCTTCATATAGAACTATTAACACTAGCATTCTGTCAGTTTGCTTTCTGTCTTAAATCATGCATTGCATTATTTATTTATTTATTTGCCAGAGGGACATTAACATAATAGAGAAAAACTCCAGCAATAGACTCAGGGCATGGAATATTTTCAGATTAATAAGTTCCATGTAGATCATCCCTAGGCTATATATTTATTTTATTGGCTTTTAAGGATGATTGTTGTGGCTTCAGCTTATCCTGCTTTAGCTGATAATGAATGATGCCATTTACTTTCTGAACTCCTCAGAGTTGAAAGAGTCATAGAGTGGTTTGGTTTGGAAGGGACCTTAAAGATCATTTAGTTCCACTCAACCTCTTCCACTAGATCAGGTTTCTCAGGGCCCCATCCAGCCTGGCCTGGAACACTTGCGGGAGTGGGGCAGCCACAACTTCCTTGGCTGACAAATTCCAGTGCCTCACCACCCTCATGAAGAATTTCTTCCTAGTATCTAATCTAAACCTGTATAGTTAATTCAGCTGTCACACTTCCTCTGTTCCTTGCTCACAGCCTGGTCTGAAGCTGGATTTGTGCTCTGACCTGTAGCTGTGTAGGATTCAGAAATGACAAGTAAGGGAGGACCACTGCTGTGTTGAACGGGACTCAGGAACTCAGATTTTCTTCAGGGTCTGCCATGAGCCTCAAGCTGGCAAATTCTTACATGCCTCTCTAGAAAAATGAAGTAAATGGCATTCTCTAGCTTAATAAAACATTTAGTATATTTTCCAAAGGCACAGTGCGACAATTATTATTAACTTACTGCAGAGCACTTAGGACTTAACTGTCCATAGCAATTAAAAAAGTTTCCTCAGTGGCTAGTTATTCTTCTTCTCGCAAAAATCTATGTCTATTTAAAAAATCTCTGGGTATTTCAGAAATAAAATCCCACACACATTTTCTATCATTTGAATTTTTTCACCAAAATATTTCCTTGCTAATTTCTTAGCAAGGAAAATATTTACATTTCAAAATTTATTTCCATTATCTGAAAAGGCAAGTGTTTTTGAAATACTTAATAAAAAATTGTAATTATGTTTGTTTTCCATGGCGAAAATTTCAATAGAAATTAATGGCCTTTGATTTATTCTTACTCAGTGTCAGTAAGAGGCTGCTAAACCTTATTAAGTGGTATAAACTAATTTCTTTGCATTTCCACAGAAAAGCTTTAAGCAACAGTTGTGTTTACAGATAAACTTTCCCCAACCTACTTGACCAGAATATCTTTTTTATTTAATGATTAGGAATCTGTCGTGTGTACTTCGGCTCCTAGAAGTGCCAAGGTTTTACAGATTGTTTAGATAATGGGACAGGAAAACTGAGATTTGGCTTTTTCAAAGAGTGAAAATATGAAAGAGTGAAAACTATTTTTTTCTATTTCATGTATGTTATTATCAAACCAAAGGACTATTTCTACTGCTGTGAAATGAGCAAGCAGCGATAACTTTAAGGATTTTGTAATAGATTTGTGTCATCAAAAGAGCGTCATGCAGGTTTTCTCTTTTGTGGCTATCCCACAGTGAGTAAGGTATACAGTAGTATTCAAAAAGGTTGGAGTACTTCATTATTAAGAAATAATAAATAAATATTCAATTATCAGTCAGAATTGAAATCACTGTCTATCATGGCATAATTATTTATTTTCATTTTTAATCTAGTTCTTTCTGTCTTTTCTTTCTTACAAGTTTATGTAATGCATTGTCTCCAGAAATTAGACACCCATACCACCCAGAAAAGTATGCCTGGGTATGCACAGGGCTGCTACTTGTCTGGATTTATTTCAGTCTTGTGTGTATCTGTTGCTGGAATGTACATGTCGCTGCTTCAGTTGTAGTGGTGGTTAAATGTGAATTGCCCTGTTTGAGACTGTTGGCCTCCTTTTCTGTATTGCAGAGAAAAGGTAATAAAAATGCTCTATTTTATTTTCAGACAATGCTAATGAGGAAGAGTTGGAAAAGATCAAGTAAGGTAACTTTGTAACTTTTAGCATGTGGTCTTCTAGCTGGTGGCGTTGGTTTTTTGTTTTGTTTTTTAGAACAACTATGATTTCTTGACAAGCATGCCATATAGGACTGGAAACTTCCTGCACAGGATTTATTGCCTTCCCAAATGTGTTTTAATGACAGCGTTTTTGGCTTCATTAAATAACATCATGGTATATTTCAGCTTTTAATGTAATCATAAAACCTTTCAGCTTTGTCACAGCGCTTTAACCTGTCTGGAAGCCATCTAGTAACTTCTTGTAAGCGGCCAACATGTCCCGATTCCTGTTCTAAAACCTTTAATTTTTCAAGTGTAAACAATTTCCTGTATTAATGTGAACAAAGAATTCATGCCGAAGAGTATCTTTTATTTTCCTGTTATGTACTTCTCTTACTGATACGTGTTTTTGAGTGCAAAGTTTTCACAGTGAAGCTTCTTGAAGACAAATTTCCTCTATCACTGGTTGTGCACAGGTGGTAGTCATAGCCAGGCCTTACAAGAGCATAGCGGACTCCACAGAGCTCTTTAGAGGTCTTCAAGCTTTTCCCCTCTTAGGAGTTATGGATGTGATAAAAATGGAGCAGTGTGTGCTGTTTTCCACAAGAGAAAGGCTGAGAGTTTGACTGTAGTGGAATGCAACCAATATTTACCTTTCTTCTCTCTGTGTTGTTAAAAAGAGTGTATTTACTGCCTAGAGTGAATTAAAATTTTTCAGAGACTTGAGCTAGAGAAGTCGATAGAATTTACCATGTAAAGATGTTAAAATGAGAAAAAAATAGCTATGTGGGGTGATTCACTGATTTTGTTAAATTGTTTATTCTTCTAGCATATTGATGCGCAACTTTAAATAGGAGGTTATTAATAAACAGTGTTGTATATGGTGCTCATTTGACAAATATTTGCACTTTTTAGACATATTTGTATTTTTAACCGTGAAACATAAAAGAGAACAGTGTTCATAATTCTTGAGTTATGGGTGGGTTTTTCACACAGTCTGCTTCTGGGATGCAGGACAATACTCAGTCTGTTTCCTTTGTGAAATTTATGAAACTAAGATAATGGTGAAGTGATGATATGTAGATTTTTGATTCTCATGTGGTTCATGTAACTACAAGAAATATCTAAGATGCTCAAACTGAGGAGATAAGGAGGAGATGTGAGAATTTTGAGGGGTAGAACTGGTTTGCATCATGTAGGTGATGTGTTAACTCCTGATGTGCTGACTATTTTGGGTAGCATGTTGTCTGCATTTCAAACTGACAAAACTGTGAGCTTCAATAATTCTGAATGAACAGTGCAGCATGAGAGCTGGGAATTCTTGAAAGGTCTTCAAGTGAGTTATTTATCCCTGTTCTGTTTTGTTACATTTCTTGGATAGCATTTCATTCAGTAGCTGGCATTTTTGCAAACTGGCATATAAGAGTATTTGGCCAAAAATGGATGCATGATTTAAAAATTGCATTTTTTTCTATGATTGTCTTAGCTGAAGTAATATTTTAACCTGTAGGTGTAATGCATGTACAATATCTTACATGCATTGCTATGTTAATGATTTATATATAGAAGTAGGTCATTTAAAACACAGGACATAATTTGCCTGGTGAGTCTATTCCAGCATTCCAAATCTTTGGTTTGCTCTCAGCAAAAACAAATTTAAAAAATCTTCTGTTTACAAAGAATTCATTCAAAAGACTTGTTGTTCTCTGGGGTGTAGGGTAATCAATATTAAATAAGACTCTTATTTAATTTGCAGATTAAAATAAAAGATGTCTCGCTGTAGGTATATAACCCTGTTAGGTAACAGAGAAAATACCCTTTTTGAGATTTTTCTTCTTCAGGAAGTGTTTGTCTTGTGCTTCTGAGAGCTGAGAAAAAAACAGAATATTAGGATTTTTTTAAGATACCATTATAAAATTTCCTACATCTAATTTTGGGTCTGTCTAGACTTTATGTACACCTCTAATAAATTAATTTGTTTTTACATGTTATGGCACTGTTCTTTGATTTTGAAGTTTGTCCTTGAAGTCTACCTTTTTTTGTAACATAGGTAGCTTGAAGTTAAGGTGTAGCAATGCAGATCACTATGGTGTGGCTTGTGTTCATGAACTGCATGCCTAGCTCATGTTTTTTCCTATGTGACTATAACTATTTAAACAAAGCTATTTCAGTGAAGGCAATACCTTTTAGCCAAAGCATATGGAGAGAGAGCTCTGTCAGAAATATCTATTTCACTGAAAATTGCTTTCTTCTGAATGTGTCTACTTTTTCCATTTTCACATCTGTGGGAGAACTGCTATTAAATTGAGTTTGAACATGATCAGACCCCATGTTAAACTTCTTAGATTAATAACTCATTAAAGAAACACCAGGAAGACTTTGTAAATGCTTTAATTTGAGGACAAACTGATTAAACAAGTTGTTTAGCAGTTTTAGCCAACATATTATGGGAAAAATATATGTAAGATTTATCTGCTGTGCCTTCTCAAGTAACATCATCCCAGTAAAATCTGGAGGAAAAGGTAATATGTCTTCTTCTCTTATATCCTTTCTTCTGTTTCATATCATCAATGGTAGTTTAGAACTGAGACCACTAGTAAGTACTAAAATATAACAATACTCTAATTTATACTATTAATATGTGATGAGTTTCTATTAATACTATTGATTAATTACTATTAATACGTTTCTGAGTGACATTGATCAATTAGAACAAAATGTCCATTCTCACCAGAAATGAAGATAAATTAGTATGTTTTGCAACATGTATGAACAAAGATAAAAATACATTGTCATCCCAAAGTCATCAAATCACAGTGTGGTTGGGTTGCAGGGGACCTTAATGACCATCTAGTTCAACCCCCGTGCAGGGACCCATCCCATTTGACCAGGTTGCTCAGAGCCCCATCCAATATGGCCTTGAACACTTCCAGGGATGGGGCATCCACAGCTTTTCTGCACAACCTGTTCCAGTGCCTCACCACCCCCACAGTCAAAAATTCCATCTTTACACTCAGTCTCAAGCTACCTTCTGTCAGTTTTAAGCTATTCCTCCTTGTCCTATCACTCCATCTCCTTGTCTAAAGTGCCTCTTCAGCTCTTTTGTAGCCCCTTTGCTTACTGGAAAGGGCTCTAAGCTCTCTCCACATGCTTCTCCATGCTGAGCAACCTCAACTCTCACAGTCTGTCCTCTCCACCCTCTGAGCATCTTTGTGGCCTCCTTTGGACCCAGTCCAATAGGCCCATGCCCTTGTATTGAGAATCTCAGAGCTGGATCCAGTGCTTCAGCTGGGGTCACAACAGAGGAGAACAGAGTACAGGATGAGAATCACCTCCTTTGACCTGCTGGCCATACTTTCCTCGATGCAGCCCAGAGGGCCTTCTGTGTCCTGGGCTGCAGCAATATATGAGAATCGTGTTGAGCTGCTTATCCAGAAAACCCTTCAAGACCTTCTCCTTAGGGCTGCTCTCCTTCCAGTCTTTGCCAAGCCTGAAATTGTGCTTGCCTTAGCCCTGACCAAGGTGCAGAATTTTGCACTTTGCTTTGTTGAACTCCATGAGATTTTTGTGGGCCTCAGTCACAACTGAGAAGTTACTTCTTAAGCAACTGGGGATGAAAAAGTGTATTTACTGCCTAAAGCAAGTGAATTAAAGTATTTTTTCTTTGCATTTAGGTAACTGTATTTCCTTAATTTTGCTTTAGAAGCTTTTGCTCGTACTTTTAAACTGAAAAATAGAACTTATGAACACTTTAAACAAGAATGAATTGTTAAATGAGTGGCTTTCAGGTCTGAACTGATGACTGTTTTTAAAATTTATTTTAGAAACTTTTCCAAAAGTATTTGTGTTCCAGTTCCACAAACTAAAGTTCCAAAACCTATGATCTTAAAAACTGATGGTTTTATGCCCAACTCAAAATACTTAGTTTCTGTGGTTCCTGATTTGCATTTTCCTAATATCAAAAGAATTTTTTTCTGTTTTAAAATTGAAACAAAATGCTTTTCCACTGGAATGAGATGCCTCTTGAGAAGACAATAAAACTGGAAATAGCTAATCATGGTATAAGTATTGCAAGGACAAACATAAGCATAGAGTTGTATGATATTTCTTAATTGAAGGAATTTACAGTTGGTTCAATCTTTCAACCAGAATCTCTGAGCCATAACTCAAAGGAATTTCAGAATACATGGCAGAATTACTGCATTTTGAGTTCTTTGAAGAGTCTTTTAAGACTGAGAAAAACACCTGTGTTTTGTAAGCCATGAGGTTCTAGATACCAGTTTAGCAGCTGTAAATATTGCTTGAAGGAAAGCTACTAAATAATGGAAGTAAAAAACAGCCAGAATAGATAGGCCTGTTTGGTAGACATCTAATTATAAAAATTATGCAAATGTTTGATGAGGCTTATATTTGTATTAATTGTGTGTGAGTGATAACAGCTGATCCAGCTAAGAACAAAAAGAGCAGAGTAGCATTTTGTCATGGGGGTTTCATTCCTACATTTCCAGAAGTGTGGGAAGTTTCCATCAAGTTTTGGTTGCCACTATTTTTGTGTATCAAGTCCACATCAGCTTTGGGACTGTGGTGACGTTGGCTATCCCAGACAATAACAGGATCATTAGAAGACCCGTTGACTTTCATGTGTTGCAGCCACAATTTCCAAGGGGAATTACTGGGACAAAGAATGGAGGCGGTTAGGATTATGCTCGCACAGCCTCTCTGCAAAGTTCTTCTGCATACTGTTGTCCTGTATAAATGTTTTCACCCTGTTACAGAAAATCCAAGTCACAGTGTGTGCCACAGCCTGCGTCATACTACACCTGAGCTGCGTTTGGCAAGTACACTTAAATAGAATGCCAAATTATTCAATTTAGAAAACCACAAAAATATATGAAATGCTGCAAAAGTATGAGCTGTTATTACAAATATTGTAGTGTCACAATAGCATTGCTGTACAGAAGCAGCATCCGGTTGTTAGCACAAACTCCATAGACCAGACTTAACATGGCAGTTAAAACACTCAGGGGGTAGGGCAGTAGAAATTTTTATTAGCTGCAACTAGAATTAGAAGAACCTAAAAGCTAAAATTTAGTCAATAAAAAGTTAAGGAAAGCATTATTTCATATTGCAATAATTATCAATAGCAGTCCATTCAGAAAACTTCCTTAGTTACAATGAGGAAAAAATAAGAAGGAATCATCATGATCCCATTGAAGGCATTTCTGTAGCTCAGTGTCTATAATGCTGATGAATTCAAACCATTTCTTCCATTTCTATTTGCCTATAGTAGAAGGAGAATGAGAAATCTCCTTGTAATGCATGGTGTTCTCTCAGAACCTGAAAAGGCTGACTGAGGACACAGGCTGACCCCAGCCTTCTTTCCCCTCGCCAAACACTGTTCAGGAGACACACAGCTGGTCCTCAAGGTTTAAAAAGGTCTACTTCCTAACAATCTTGGCTGCAGCTATTACATATAATACTAAATGTACTCTAGTATAATCAGAACTCTAGTATAATCAGAAAACCATGTGGGGATATTTAAAATATTACTTTATGTATTTTGCATTGTGATAATGTAAAAATATTTCAATCCAGTTCAAACTCTGTTCTGACACACTGTGTAGGAACTACTTAGAGTAGACCTTTCAGGTCGTACTTTTGTTGTTCTAATATAGGAAAAGCATTGCAAATGCATGTGACCGTCTCTTGATTTTTTCATTGTTTTGTGCATAGAGCTAGCAGTTGTATCTACTGAAATTCTCAATCTTTATTTTACATTGTTTATCCAAGCTCTGCAAGCATCCTAGAAACTGGGGGAGAGGAATTTTGTTTATGTGAATTTACAGCAGTAATTTGCAACACTGACTTTGATTGACTTTGCTGTATTTCTGTATCTGTTAAGTGGTGGAAAGAAGTATTTTTCTTTTCTATATTTTTCACTAATTTCTTGATTGATATTTTTTGAACTTCGAAACCAAAGTTATTTTTTTGATTGAAGTGCCTCTGCAGGTCATATAAATGCATTATTGATTTGCTTTTTATAAATTAATAAGTTTGTGGTAGACTTTTCTATTTCTGTCTATTGTGTTCCAAGACTCAGAGGAGCAGTGTGTCTTAGGTGTGTGTGTAATAAGGACGAGATTTAATAAAAGCAGAGTCTGTTTGCACAAGCACATGTGGTACTTCACAGGGCATGAGGCCTGATCAATGAAGAAATGAGTTTGGGCTGGGACAGGACAATCTGTGTGGTTTCTCCCACTTGATATGGACTAAAGTTTCAGAGGACATTTAGTTACCCAAAGATAAACAAAAATACGAGGGGATTTTTAAAAGTACCAACAAAGTGCATCTTTTCTTTGGACAAAAATAACAATAGCTCATTAACAATGTGGTATTGATTATCCTGGGATCAATGCCCAGATTCTGACTAAGTCTTGTTGATTTCCCATCCTTTAATGTTATCCAGAAATACCTGAATGCATGCAGAATATTAGGTCATGTTTATTAGATCATCTTTCAGCTCTGGTGTTTGGCTAGATGTATTAATCACATCTAGCAGAGGGTGCAGTTCTGTCAGAAGATTCTTTTCTCTTGATGCCTCTAGCCCACTCACTACATCACATTTACACAGAATAGGTGGAACACAAATAAAAGATGTGTTTTTCACATAACAAAAGTGCTGGGTTTGCTTGCTGTTTTTAAGCATTAAAGCGGTATGTGGATATGGAAATAGGTGGGTTTTTCTTTCACAGGTATCTTTGAGCGTCCTTTGGTGTGAAAGACTCTACCACCCTCTCTCTTTGGGGCATTAGGATGTGTCAGGTGGATGTCACTATGCCTCCATCTGCACAAAAATGTGAATTACGTAAACAATAGTCTTACATTAATGATGGTTTGGACTGAGATTTTGATCTTGCTTATTTCCAAATTGTGGCATTTTATATGAAATGGCATTTAGGATGTGTCAGGTGGATGTCACTATGCCTCCATCTGCACAAAAATGTGAATTATGTAAACAATAGTCTTACATTAATGATGGTTTGGACTGAGATTTTGATCTTGCTTATTTCCAAATTGTGGCATTTTATATGAAATTTGTAACTTCCCACCTATTTATAGACAAATGAAAAGCTGTGCAATTTCTTCTTTTTTTTCCTGTTTGCGGCACAAGAGGGAATCTAGGCTGCAATACTCACTACGTGGTTTCTGAGGGAAACAAGTTGCCTAAGAATAAGTCTTGAGAAAGAGTCCTTCATAGGAGAAATTGAGAAAGATATGTTTTAGTCTCATGGTTACCCTTCTGAATTTGTATCTCACTGTGGGCTGAATTTTACAGGTTTCTTAGGTACCCAGAAATGTACCTAGAAATGTACCTGTCTCACACTGTGAAAATAAATTCATAAGGAAAGAACTTTAAAATGTGAAATCAGTCTTACGTTCCCATTTTTTCAGCTTTTTGTTGTATTTGACTTGAAATCTCAACATTCTTTTTCTGTTTTTCTTCCTACAAGAACCATTATATGAAAAGAAAGGTTATGTCAGTAAATTATCTGTAATTTCTGAGTATAAGTGTGGTTTTGACTGGAAGAAAAGTGTGTTGGATTCCCTTCAGTCTTGCTTAGAAACAATAAAAGTGCCAGCTGGAAGTTACTCTTGCTGGAGAAGGCCACATAGGCTATGCTTTTCATGTCCAGGAAATCTCAATAGCTTTAGCTTCAGTGAGCTATGCTCTGACTCTTTCAGCACCTCTCCCTTTTGCTGTTCCATGTATCTGTGTGTTACCAGTAAAGACAGAAATGAGCACTGCTGTGGTCCACATTCACTACCTTGAGGAAGAAACAGCCACAACCAATCAATACCTCTTTTTAGCAGCTGGCTGCTTTTCTTCCAGCATGGTGAGACATAGTCTCTGGAACTTCACTGTCAGTGAAGATGCCACTGGAGTCTGCATAAAGCTTTGCTCGTCATTGGCTGCAAGATGTGAGTCTGGCCTGGGAGGGCTTCCTCCCGCAGCACATGAACACTTGTTTTCCAGCCTCCTGCCTGACTCTTGTAAACTCCTGTCTGACCTGTCTGTCATTTTACACCCAGCTCTTCTTGGTTATCTAGATCTTACCTTGCTACCTTGTGTGGAAATTACCCCCACTGATGAAACTCCTGACAGGTCAGAAAAAAAAAATCACCTTGCTTCATGATGGGGCAGATGCTCTAGTGCAGCAAATCATTATAAGAGCTGCTGAAAATACCAAGTTTAGATCAAGTACACTCTAAATTTTTCACTGTCTCACTGATGAAGAAGAAGAGAGCTATGCAGTGTGCTTAAGATTTACTTCAAAAAAGTTGTAAATGCAAGCTTATGATAGACTTCTGGAAATCATCACCCATTCAGCTTGTAAAACACCCCCAAGAACTGTATCTTTTTTGCAGAAGAAGACTCAACCAATGGTTATATCCCAGTATTAAATACTTTCTTAAACATGTCTGGTCTTCTTTCTGTATCTCTCATCATCTTGTATTCAGGGCAGACCCAGTTATTTATTATCCAGTCTTTGTTTTGCTCTAAGCCTTCTAAGAAACTGGAGCAATAAAAAAAATTACCGCTTCTTCACAAATCAAGTTATTGGCAGTGATGACAGCATGCCCTCAATGAGAGATGTATTTCTGCTGAGAAAAAGTTTATATAATGCTCCCAAGTGATAAATGAAATCTCTTCTGGCAACTGATTTTCGCAATTCTGCCCTAATTTTTGTAGAAGATCTGCTTTCTTATGTCCCACTGCTGCTTCATGTTGCAGTTCAAGTTCAAGATTATTCCACTCACAGTTCCTTGTTTGCCTTTGTAGAAACAGCAAGTTCATGAGAAGTTTCTCTGCAGTCAAATCCTTCACTTCAGGAAGAGAAACCTTTAATAAATATAGTGAAATATTTTGGGAATAGCCACACTACTTGAAGGGAAAAACCATTAGAAAACACAAATGCATGACAAAAAATACTTGAAATACTGCAAAAAGTATGCTAATTGTATTTGCTCCAAGCCCAGTGGCCACAGTTCTCATGTCTGTTCTCTCTGGAGCTTGGGTAAGTGTGATTATAATCTCTATCATTGTCTCTGGGTAATAGAGTAAAACCCCCGTCCTGGGCACCTGCATAGCTGTAGCCATCCAGCTGAGTTTACCATCTAAAAGACTCAAAATGAAAAAACTGCACTGAAACCCTCTTACAGAGGTAGTAGAGGTCTGCAAGGGAAGAGCCTTTACCAACATTGCCTCTTGGATGCACTCAAGACACATTTGTCTTCCTTAGGAGTGCAAAGGGGATTCCCCAGTTCTGGTACCTTGGACCCATTGTAGCTCAGAGCAAACTGGAAATTCTCTTCAGTTACTCAAGTTTATATCCTCGTGGTCTCAAACCCCCAGTGGAGTCCATTGACAAAAGCTAGTTGCCTGGTTTGTGTGTGTGAATCTGATTTGGACCCCCAGAGTCAGTGGCTGAGGGTTCACAAGTCCACAAGTCTCTCCACAATTCTGAACAGAGGTTTTGTTCTTTCCAAACTCTTGAGCTTACATGCTGGTAAGCAATGATGTGGTATTCTGAGAATACCACATCATTTCAGAGGCAGAGATAGAGGAGTTTATTGAATTATTTTTCCTTGATACATAATGGTGGTTCTATATCATGTTATTCTAAGGCAAGATTATATTCTCAATGGGGCTTTATGTTTATAAACATGGATTTTGTTCAAGTTCATTCAATCATATGCTACTAATAGAAGAGACTTTCTAACATTTATTTTTATTCTATCAGCAGGGGAAGAAGTGAAGCAGAAAGAAACCCCTTTCTTAAAAATGAGCATTTCCTTGGGCAGCATTTGTTCTCCTTGTTTTTGCAAAAGCAGCATATGACATTACCTGCATAATTGTCACAATTTTATTACTCTCCAAATAATTCTTTGCAATATAGTTTACATATGTACTGTCAAATAGATTCAAAATTTCTTCAGTGGTTGTTTTAGATTCATAGTTACATGAAATAGAACATTAAAAGCAGGGGAAATTTTTGGAATTGTGTTAACTAAATCTATTCTTTTGTTTCCATAAAGTTTCAGACCCAGAGCTTACGTCTCTCAGACCTGCACAGAAAGTCTCAGTTATGGAGAGGGATAGTTAGTGTTACCTTAATAGAAGGTCGTGACCTTAAGGCGATGGATGCAAATGGGCTCAGCGATCCTTACGTCAAGTTTCGTTTGGGGCATCAGAAGTACAAGAGCAAGGTAATTTTAGGTGAAACCAATTTTTTTTTTTTTTAATGCTTTGTTCCTGTTTGGTGTTTTTAGCTTGTATGACTTTCAATGGTGATGAAGATTTATTGTAATAATTACCTTGTCAGGTAATAATTGTCAGAGCACCTGGAGCTTTGTTTAAAGGTTTCTTTTTGGTTTTTTGTAAACAAAAGTAGTACTAGATGGGGAAATAAGCACTGAAAAATGTGGATTGGAAGGGGGACACACCTAATGTTCATACAGGAACTGTGTTGGCTTTTATTTGCTGTTAGGGGTCATTCATGGCAGGGAGGAGATGCAGGGTGATTCTGACAAGTTCTTCCTGCCTTGCTGCTGGGTGCCTCTTGGACTCTTTGCATTGTTTTAATCTTAAACCATGTCATGTTCATAAACTCACTTTCCTCTTCATGTCCTTCACAACAAGTTTCATTAAAGTTTTCTTCATGTATAAGCTTCACAGGTAGAGAGGAGATAATTATTGTGAAGACTTGCTTGGCTTTGTTGCTACTTTTTTTTCTGTTGGTCCCTGCCATTTTGAAAATTGCTGTTTAGGGAAGATGCTGGGACTGTTGATGATGCACATGACCTTCCTCTCTGCATGGCCATGACAGTCACTGCCTAATTAAGGGTAAATTGAGGAACAGGGCAGGAACATTTTCTTGTCGTATTTGTAGACCTCTGGGCCTGCATTAGGGTCTCTAAATCTGAAATTAGAACAAATAAAATTTCATGCTTTTGTGAATTAAAAAATTTTCATAATCCTTTCTGAATTTTCTTTTTTTTCAAGCCAGTAGAACTGGTGGTTGTAGGGAGTAGTGTTTGCTAAAGAGGGAAGATATTAGGGGTCTTCTGTTCTTGCTCACGACAGTGAATACTGCTTTTGCAGTATGGTAGAAAATTCAGAAATTTGGACTGAAATTATTAAGAAAGCTGCTTTCATCAGAGTTTCAAAGGAAAGGAAGTAAAATACAGTTTTGGAAGTGAACTAATTATATTCCGTAGAAAGTAAGCCATAGTATGTTTCTCCCAATATTATTGCAGCTGGGAAAAAAGGACATGATACAATTGTTTGTTTAAGTACTTACAGTGACCATCTATGCGCCAGTTGCAGATGCTTAGTTTACCTTTGGGCTCAGAAACATTATAACTAACTGTCACTTCACAGAGGACATAATTTTTCTACAGAGAAATGGCTCAATTCCCAGGACAAATCCTTTGTTCAGGAGGCTTTTGAAGGTGACAAGTTGCAGGATTTTGGAGGTTGCTGGTACCTCTGAGAGGCTTGAGAGAACGGGCTAGTAGTTTTTCCTAATTACCACTTTTTAGTTATCACTGCTTGAGATATTGATACTGCAGATAAAAGAAGCTTCTTGAACAGACTTTAATGATCAAATTTACAATTTAAGAAAGTGTATGCCAATGCAACGTAAAACAACTTTTGTTTTATTCTCTTTTTAGATTGTTCCAAAAACTTTGAATCCTCAGTGGAGGGAGCAGTTTGACTTTCATCTCTATGAAGAACGAGGTGGAATTATTGATATTACCGTGTGGGACAAAGATGTTGGCAAAAAGGATGATTTCATTGGCAGGTTTGTGCAATTTTAGGCCTCTTGGTCTGTGGGGAGAAGTCCATGAGCGAGGATGATTAAAATGAATCTTGCCATCGAAACTGTTTCTTATGACCATTTGTTCTTGGTTTATTGTTTGGGGTTTTTTTTAATTTTGGGGAGGATTTTCTGCAGTGTTACAGTACAATTTGCTGCATTGCTGTAATTTTTTACATTGATGATGTAATATAATTTTTATTGACCAGTAGGTGGCAGCTTTTACCAATTGATAGACTGAGGTTTTCAACTATAAAAATCCCCTGTTTAGAGCAATTACCAAGGTGCAGGAGGTTCCATATAGCAGCATCCAGTTTGTAGGAGAAATAACTCTTCACTTGATGCATAAGACCAAATTTATGTACCAATCTTTTTTTGGTAAATGAAAATAGAGTTGAAGGACTACGCACATATTTTGAGACAAAGAATCGTTCACCTAATTCATATTCAGGAAAAGTGAATCTGTCTGGGAGTTCAAGAAATAGCTTGTATTTGTATGGCTATGCTCCATTTTACAAAATGCTAGCTAATAGGGGAAAAAATGTCTTGTGCTTATAGCTACTACAAAATAGATGCTGTTTGGAAAGCTCAGATATTTGTTTACTTCATATTTTCCTTGATAGCCACACAGTCATAATAATGATTTTAATAATTAATAATTATTAATCCTATATATTTTCATTGTTTTTATTGGAGGTGCTTTCACTATCACTTTCACGTGTTATGGTATGATAACTATCAATATTTTTCTGAAGTAATGTACTAATCTAGTCCTATGTCAACATGTTATATATTTTGGGAAATTATTCCAGTTTTCTTTTTCATTCTAACATTCTTAGGAAAATCTGGTGAGATTCAAAGTTTTCATGAGTGATTTTTAAGAGCATCGTCATCCAAGCACCACTTGCTGAAATCTTGCTGCTCTTGATTTTTTTGACCCCTCTGTCAGTGTACATATAATCCCTCTTCAGTTTGTCCTTGCATACACTATCTCATTTCACCTCTGTTGGTACTGTATCTCTGGTAATGTAATCTGCAAAAAAATTCTTCTCCAAGGAGATTTCCATGAAAAACTGTCATTTGTCAAGCTCAAACTGAATATGAAAATAGGTCTTAATATTCCCCTTCCCTGATATTCTTTTCCAGTCACTGCAAATAAAAATCACCAACACCTGACAGCTCTACTTAGTGCTGACCCCTCTTCCCCAGTTTCTCCTTTCAAGGCTGTCCCTAAAAGCTGGAAATATTTTGTTGCACACACTGCAGACTTGCTCTGTGAATGTGTTATGGTGTGTATTAGTTTTCAAAAGCACAACTGAGCTGTGCACCATGACTAAGGCTCTATGGCTTTCGAGATACACATAATAAGTTGAATATCTTGATTCAGGTTCCAGAAGAAGTGATAATGAGGCTATAGGAGGGAAACAAAAGACTTCCTGGTAGCATTCTACTATTGCTCAAGAATGAAGGGTAATCCATTTCATCTTGCTGAGATCTTCCTGCTTGCTTGAATAATGTGCAAGCAGCAGCTGTAATGTTATGTAAGAATATTTCTATTAAATGCAAATGAAAACAACTCTTTCTTGAAGATGTCCTGCCTGGACAAAATATGCCTATGGAGAAGACACACTAAATTGAAGAACTGACCAAACTGAGAAAAAGTTTCCCAGGTGGAAGGTAGAAGGGGAAAATTCCAGGATCTTCCTGGAAACCAGCACAGAAAACCTGTGTTTTTTCTGTGCTAAGCTCTATTACATGCAAATTCTATTCCAAACCAGAATGCTGAATATGAAGTCTCCCAGAATGACAACATGTCTCAGCTGCACTTTTGTGAAATAAAAGTGGGAAATCAAGAACATAGGCTTCTGTGGCCCTTGTATATTATTGTCCTTGTTAGGCTGGAGCACAATAAGGGCAGGTGAAAGCTGGGAATCTGACATGGTAGCAATGATGCAAGGAGTTGGGCTTGCAATCCATTTCTGAGGGCAGAAAAATACAGGAAAGATGTCCGAGAAGGTTGAGGATGTGGAAGTGAGATGCTGGTTTTGAGGTGATGAAGATGGAAGTGGAAGGGATGGCTTGTAAGATCTGCCTGTGAGAGGGAGGAAGGTGTTAAGAGGGTGAGTGACAGCATGACATCCTAGTTCAGAAAAGTGAAAGGAGACGTCTGTCACAGAAGTAGCATGCAACTCTGCCTTCGTCTTGATGCCCTGGCATGTTCAATATGGCAGTGTCTGAAATGAAATGCTGACTGGTTGATTTCCATTCTTAACTTGGAGCATTTTGTTTATAAAGTACGTTTGAATTTCAATTGTGTGCATTCTCCATGAGAGTTTAAAGCTTGTAGCATCTTATGAACTTCCATCTCAGAATATTCTAAAAAGCCCCAAACCTTACAACCAAGTCAGTGTTTATTTCAGTATTTCAGCATTTCAAAAGCCTGGGGAAAGAACTATATATAGAGCTTTGAGGAAAATATATTTTCAATCATGCGCAGATTCATGTGAGAAAACACTATACTTGACTAGAGCTGAGATGCATTTTACAGGAGATAAATTCTCCCATCCTTCTGAATACAGTTTTTTAAAAAATAAGCAACATTCCAGGACCAAAAAAATGAAGTCTAGAAGTTCTTTTTATGGAAGACACCAGGAACTAAAGCCACATGGGCCACTTTCTTGCATTTAAAGAAAGGTATAGACTTGCATAAGTGGCATTAGTTATTGCTTCATCTGATAAGTAGAAGTATGTATGTGGATGTATTTTTCAGTGTGAATATATTTAATAGTCACGTTTTTGCTATGAGCAAACAATTTATGTACTATGTTGAGTCAATATGCTCCTGTGATTAAAAACATACTGCACTAAGTTTATGTAGGTAATACTAAGATCAAAATGAAGGTGATTTTAATAATCATGTAATTATTTAGCTTTCTTATCATTTATGTTTTTGAAGGCAATTCTGACTGTCACCTTTACGATAATCAGTTAATAAATCCTCATGACTGTTACACCTTTATGCATAGCACTAATCTGAACAAATGGGCTGCTGACAGGTGCAATAAATTGCCAAGAATGAGTGCTGTCAGAGAACAAGTTGTTTCTGTGAACATAGAGAATAAGTAAATCCCATGTCATGCAATTTTATTCAGCTGAAGTTATTTGCAATCCAGTGCAGCAGGATTTATAGCATTATTAATTGTTATGAAAAATGCACATTTATCTTTAAAATGACATTGACTTTTGCATTTATTTTGTGCCAGAAAATTACTGCTGACTTCATCTATATCTATTTTCATAAGTATTTATAGAAGCTATTGTCTTTTTTCCCATTTGATGCAAATTAAGAAGTGAACACCTTGTACGTAGCAAATTCATTAAGGCTGTGTATTAATTTTATCTATAGGAAAGTGGCATTTCCCATAATCTTGCTAAATATTGATGCAAATAGATTGATTTTGTGAGCATTCATGTTATGAAATACAAAAGTTAAAATACTGAAAATTACTTATTTAAGTTTATAATACCTAATCTGCTATGCCTTGTCTGTTTACATTTTTTTGTGGCAACACAACCATAGAGTGGTTTTCAGGCGTACATAAATACAAATGATGCGCAGCTATGATTCTCTGATTAGTCTCAAAGCATGGGAATATTATCTCAAATTTCTAAATTAAAGTGAGATTTTATTTTAAAAATACAAAATTATAAATTATTTATGGTTTGGGATTTTTCTTCCCTCACTGATGTTTTTGTAATTTTGCTATGGGGGACTGAGCATTATCATAGAGAACTGAATTGTATATGAGTACTCCAACATGCACCTAAAGCTGAGTGAAGGATTCGAAATATGCTACTGTAAGAGTTTATGCCCAGATATTTTTCTAGAGGTGTTGTGTAGGCTGTGATTTATATTGAAATATTGGCAATTTTCTGTTGCCCGGGAAGAAGGTTCTGAATAGTATTTGTGAAGTCCATGTTAATGTTAAAGTTGCAAAGTCTTGAAGTTTCCTCAGTTTTTCAAAACTCTGGAAACAAGATGGTTTCCTCTGGAAATAGAAATAGTACTTTATTATGCTGGTCTTTCAAAAGTGGTTTTTGCATTGCAGTTTGAAAAGTTGTTCATATGTAACTTTGAAAAGATGTTTTATAATAAAAATGTAAACATAATGGTCAATATTCTATTGTAATTTTGACTTGAACTCTGTGCACGTGTGAGTCACAGCAATTCTCTGCAAACAGCGAAGAGCACACAAGCAGTAGTCTGTGTGTATAATTGTTTGTTGATTATACATGATGACTAAAGAAAAATTAATTACAGATGCATTTCTTGATGTAAAATTAAGGTTATGTCTGAAGCATTAAAATCTAAAAATGCTACTGCCAGGTCTGCCTTTGAAAAATCCTGTGATGTGCTGAGCCATCTCCATTTCTGATTGTTGTCAAAAGGAGACAGATGTAATACTGTGTCTCAAAATTTGGCCTTTAGGTATTCCATACCTTATTTATTCCTATCTCAGCACATCTTCATTCTACTAATGCAGAGTTAGTAGTGTTCTTTCTGTTCTGCTAGAAAGCCAAAAGAGTTTCAGTTTTTGCACACAAATCTTCAGTAATTTTCTCTTACCAGATACTTTATTATTTACAACTCTTACTGAAAGTTGTTATTGTCATGTTCTGACACGAAATTGATAGCATTCTCCAGTGTATGCTGAGATACAGAATGCTCCATGCAATCTGGGCTGTTTATGAATCCTTCTTCTGACCCTCTGTTTTCTCACATATGGAAGTCTACTTCTTGAAGAGTGGCAAAATGAGAGGAAGGGAGAAGGAAATATGGAATGGCCAGTTAAGACATGACAGTGTGTAGAAAATGGTGAAGAGTGCAAATAGGGTTTTGTGACTATATATGTAAGGCACAGATTGCAGTTGTGTGAAAGCTCTTGCAAAATTTCTTGGGCCAACTAGTGAGGAAAGAACTGTGTAGGGAGACATAATGTTTATCAAAGCAATAGACTGATTTAGCAGATGAAAGTGTTCATTTTGCTGCAGAGAAATTGTACTAGTAACAGAACTAACAGTCTGTAGTATGTGGTTGTGCCATGGGGACAATCTAGGAAATATCACATCAGAAACCAATTGTAAGTAATTTCTGCCTGTGCAATATCAAAAGTAAATCTGTAATTTTATAGTGAAGAACTATGCTTAGGAAAAAAATTAATCTGTCATTTCAAAATCCATCAGCAGGTTATTGTAGCATGGACTGTATTTCTTTCAGCAAGCAACAAACAGTAATTCGCTATTCAGGCATTGCTTGGTGACTGGTAAAATAGTATTTCATAGAGCTCTCATATTTCTGTTACCATGACTGACTTACCCCAAAGTGCAGGGGCTTTTCCTGCCTTCCATGTGTTGCTACGTGGCAACTGCCAGCATTGTTCTTCAAGTCCTGCTGAGGTCTCCTCTCCCAGCTGCCCAGGGATCCTCTCCAGCTTCCCCAGCTAAGCACCACTCTCATCCTTAGTCAATGTCCTACTTAGCTGAGATACTGTCTCCTACCCCTTTGGGAGCTTCCCTGATTTTCAATCTAACACCTCTATCAACCACTTTCCACAAGCATCATGTGGAGTCCATAATTTAATTTCTTTCTCATTATCTTTACAGTTAAAAATGTCACGCTCTGATTCTTCTGAGAAATTCACATTACTGCAGTCAACACTCGGTGTTTCTGAGATGTGTCATTTTCTGCTAGTGCTTTGCAAAATTTCCCCTCTCCTTTTGTTTCTTAGTTTTATTGGAACGTTTTAATCTGCTCATAAAGGGTATGGAGTCTCACAAATTGTAGCAGTTCATGCCTTGCTGCTTCTGATGTGTGTCCAGCTCAGTTCTAATTGTGGAATCACACAGTTTCCTCTCCTTGGCATCCTTTGGAGCAGCATAGACCTGGATCACAGTGGAGTTAAAAATCTGTGTTCCTGAACAAGTCATGATGGTAATTAAGTTGCCTGGTTTGTAGCCAAGTGGTGCTTTTCTGTCCCTATCACTTAGGATTGTGCCAGTTCCTCTTTTATGCTTTATTTTGTCATGTGAGAAAACGATTCCACTATCTGCTGTCTCTCACTTGCCTGGCCACCTGGCTTTTAAGAGGCCTTCTATGTCATGTCGCTACCTTTGTAATTCATTCATTAGCAAGAATATTTCACCAGGGTGCCAACACAGTCTTACATTCCAGGTTCTGTTAGAACTAAAGAGAGGAGGTGATTTTTACCTGTTAGACATGCTGATAATAAAATACTACATATAGTTCTGCCTTCCACACTTTAAAAAGGATGCAGGAGAATTTCACTGGATCAGAAAAGTTACAAAAAAGTCATTTGAGGGCTGTAGGAGATATGTTCCTAGGAAATGTATAGGGAGCTGAAGGTGCTTAGCATATCAAAAGGAAGATCAAGAAGAGATATGATTATAGTGTATGAGTTCCTTCACTGGAAGAAAACATGAAACACTAAAGGGTTTTTCAACTGGTAAGGAAAGGCATAAAAAGAACCAAAGGCCAGATATATTCAAATTAAAAATAAATCTGAAATATATTTCTAAAATTTTGTGTGATTAACACATTGAACACAGTTTCAGACAAGTGGTAGATTCCCCTTGAACCTTCAAATCTTCCTCCGTGGGAGCTGTACCCTGTTTTTGAGCAATTCATCTGTGATAACTTTGGCACATGAGCTTGTTGCACTTTGTGGTTTTTCTCTCTTCTGATCTCTCAAGTCCTGAAAATCCAGCTACGCATGGTGCCTGGTAGTGTTCACATGCAGAACTGATAGGTGGGATATATGCCCCTGCGCCTCTTTCCGAAAGGCCAACCAGCCAGCCAGGGAAATTGTTCCAGTGCTCCTGCTCGCCACTTGAAGTGCTGAAACGCTTGTGCACTGAAGGGGCCATACAGCATGGAAGATACAAAAGAACTCAAACTTCACTAAAAACTACAGATACTTGCAGTGTGATTTATAGTCATGCTTGGAAGTCTGTCTGTGGAGTTAACAGCAGATTTTTTTTTTCAATAATTCTTTAGGCTGATCTCATTACAGGTGGAAAAAGTCTTTGCCCTTACCAGCACCATGTAAATAATAATTCCTTAAGAAACAGGATTGGACAAAGTTACTATTTTCTCCTGTTTCCAGTGTGACAGCTTCTGGTCATATGCAGCTTATGGCCTTCTCAAAATGGCTGTAATTTTTCATGATCCTCAATTTGAGAATACAGGAAAAAAATTTCTCATTCATTCTGCACCACTTTCTGCTAACTTACAATTTCACATTCATTGTCAAAGCATCTTTGTTCTCCCTGGAGACACAGTTGCAGGAAACAAATGTCTTTTAGAGAACTTCTTAACTGTTACAAAAGTCAGCATTGCTAAAGCTTTAAAGCTTGGAATACTTGAATATAATTTCAGTAAAATATAAAGGGACATTGTCAGCTTGCGCTTTCCAAAGATATTTACATTTGGAAAACATATTTTCCAAACAGATGCTTATTTTTGGAAATATTTTGTTAGCTTCAGTCCTTCTTAAAAAATATAGTACAAAAAGGAGTTTTGTGGTTTTCCAGTTGGAATCTGTCAAGATTATTCTAGGATAGGGTTAGTGTTTAGGTAATACCTTAAAAAACAGTCTTCCTTCACTTTTTTTGGTCCCATGCAAAGATCTGATGAGGACAGAGGAGAATGAACAAAAAATTATTCAATTTTTTTTCCTTTTTTTAAAATAATTTGGCATGAGATCAAACAAAGTTGATTTTTTATCATTTAAAAAAATCAGCTGCCGATGGGAAAAAATTGCAGTTTTTCTTACAGTGTCTGTAGATTGGAAACTCTTACCATTCTACTGGAGTGTATGTGTTGTAAATAGGCTCCTCTTGTGCTGGGTGCTCCTTGAGCCTGGGCAGTTTCAAGTTATGCACATGTAAGCTGCATCTCCTTGAAGGCAAGGGCAGAGTACCTGGCATGGGGTGAGAAATCTGCTTTCACCTGACCATGTGTGCATAAAGGCGCTTTTAACCTGGACTTCTGTAAAGTGCAAAGATGACAGTCCTTAAAGGAATAACCCTATATTTTTATAAATTTTTCTGAGGGTACCTGAGAGAATAATTTTCCTTTAAAATTGTTAAGGCTTTTTACTGGAAAAAATTTTCCAGATCACTTCCTACCTTTGTATGATTTTAGGAAATAACAAGCTGGTAGTGGTCTGTTCATGAAGATTTATCAAGCAGATGATAGATACATATTTCTCAGGTAATCTGTTCTAGATGAGATAGTATTAGAAATATTTCATTTCTTTAGGAAAGGTGCACAGGTAAAAGCAAATTGCCAGTCGCTTCTTTCAGCCTAAATAAAAAAACTGGACTACTCATATTGTTAAAGTGTTGTAGCTTCAAGAATTGAAGAAATTAGATCTAGTAGCCCTGATGTAGACCTTGTAATTTTACACACTTTTTTTTTTCTGATGGATACATATGGGGTAGCCTTTTGTTGCCTATTTTAGACTTTGTTGCCTATTTTTGAGTGAGGGGTAGATTATTTCTCCATTAGTATCATAATGACTTTCTGAGTCTTTTACTGATTTTAAGGGAGTTTAGACTGGCTCTTTAAATGTTTATTGATTGAAGACTCAATATTGTTGTTGAATCCTATTTTTGAGGGGTATCTGTTTTGAAATAAACTATTGAATAGTATTTAATACTGGTGGTATTATAACCTGCTACAGCTTTGAATGTTTAATTACAACATTTGTTGTCTTAAGGAGGGATTTAAATTCCTCACTGCATCCTAAATAAGAATTTGACTGTTTGTGTACATGTATGAAGCCTGTATTGACTGTCAGCCTGCACTGATAGCAACAGCTTTATTTTTCCTTACTATTGCTAATTTAATTTCTCACTCCCTATTATCTAAAGAGTTCAAAGGAGAAGTAAAGCATTAAGCTCAGAATGCTACATCAGTTAGAATTTTTTTATTGTAAGATAATTGAACTTTGTTACTGTATGAGCTTTGCACTAGTTAATGTGAACTGTACCACAGGTAGTAAATGTCTCTGAAAAACCAAAGACAGTTTTCCTGTAGTAAATCTGATCTGCCTGTGATAGCACAATGCTCATGTTATGAGGCTGCATTTATTCTCATAATTGGCTATTTCCTATCCTTAAATGGCTGTATTTTCATTTCTACCACCTTTTTCTTAGTTTATTGGCCCTGTAGTGACCACATTGTCTTTGTCTTCAAAATCACTTGACATCTTATTGAAAGAGTTTGCTTGATGTTTATTTTAATGGATTAGTGGCATATAGTACATATGCTTGTGGTAAATAATTGCTGTTGAAAGTAGAGTGTAGAGTGGCTAACCTACATATAGAATATATACATTTATTTTATTTCAGTATTATAAAAAAGTTTTGCCAAAACTCATTGGCAAAAAAAAAAGTTGGCAAAACTCATTTTGGGATGCTATAAGGATTCTGAATAGTGCTTTTTCACAGAAATTCCTGTCCAATGCAAACCGGCACTTGACACAGACATTGAATTTCAATACATGCTCAGAGTTGCAATCTAGGAAAGTTGAAACTTGTGCATTGTACGAATTAAAGTATTAAAACATTTAAGCTGTGCACAGACTAATTGATCCAAAGATATTATTGTTTTATTTAAAAGGCTTTAGTCAGCTCTTCGGTAGCAGAGATAACTTTTTCTTTCCTGTACTTTAAATTTCTAAAGCTGTTGCAAAGCTGTTTCTGCTGTCTGGCATGTATGGAATCATTCTTAATTAGTTCAGTGTATGGTACAGCCAGAGTTACTCAGAAGGGGATCAAACTGGGCAGATTTGCTTCAGCCACTCTGCACACACTCCACACAGTTATATGTAGTCCCTGCTCATTACAGCCTGAGACATTTTATTATATAGGGGGTTGTGGCATCAGATTTTACCATGGGAGGCACCATGAGGATTTGACCCACACACAGCTTACTGCATGAGAGCTGAGCCTTTCAGGAGGTGCATAAGTTGAGTTTTTCTATGCTTAGTCATCTTTATGCAATCACAATTAAATCCATGTAGAATTCTAGTTTTTTAAAAAGGGGTTTTTACTATTGTTAGGTGAAAACTCTTTTACTATTGTTAAGTGAAAGGGATTTTTACTATTGTTAGGTGAAGACTTATGTTTTCCATGTATACGAGGTGTAATTAAAAGTAAAATTTCCATCTGAGCTGGATTTTTAAAAATTTCCTTTAACTGCATTTGAGTAAGGAATATTATCTAAACCTTGTCTCTAGTGTCTTTACATTCTTATTAATATTGATTTTTCATTTCAAAACTGTTTGTGTACCTCTAAAAAAAAGAAACAAAGGGCATGGGTTAAAGCTGAAGAGAGATTAAATTTTTTTTTTAAAAGCTGGGCGGGAGTTTGTGCTTACTTGGATTTTTTGTCCATTTAAATGCAAGCGAGCCAATGTGCTCTTGTTTGGTGTGAGAAAAAACACATGCTGATGGAGAATGTGTGTTTCTAGGTGCCAGATTGACCTGTCAACCCTGAGTAAAGAACAAACCCACAAACTGGAGGTGCCGCTAGAGGAGGGAGAGGGATACCTGGTGTTGCTGGTCACTCTCACAGCCTCAGCTGCAGTCACTATCTCTGACCTCTCCATCAACTCCCTGGAGGACCAGAAGGAGCGAGAGGCGATTCTGAAGAGATATGTATGAAGTTTTCTTTCATCCTTTGTTAGTAAAATATTGGCCTGTATAAAAAACAACTATAGTGAGGGGGAAAATCTAAATATATCTCTTCTATTCTAATCACACCTAGCCAATAACAATCATTTAAACTAGTTATTAATATATAAATAGTTACAGGCAGAACAAGTAACATCAAGAAGGCTACAAATGCTCTTCATACAATAATGTTATTTTTTACATGGTAGTTGAACTGTTTGATAAAGTGTCACATAATGAAGGTAATTTTACAGCCTTGCAGATGATTTTTACCAAGTACAAAGTGGCTAAGGGATCATTCAGCAACTCAACAGTTTCTACTGATTGTTTATGCCAAATAATTTGGGGTGCTAATGGTTTTCAGGGTTTTTTTGGTATCATCTGTTAGAGGTCAAGAAAACTTATTTTTTGTCTTAATATTAGAGACTGAAGCACATAAAAATAATAATTTCAAACAATTTTTCCATTTAAAAATATTCGGAAGCAGATTACTTTAATTTCCCAGCGTCCTTACATTACACAGAATCTTTGTAATTTTATCAAAGCAACAGAGAGGGGAGCTCTTACTCCAGCATTTGCTAATACCTAAATCACTAAAAGTAACTGTCTCGCTGCACATGAAGAAAGAAAGAAAAAAAATGCTATTTCCACTTGCAATTACAAAGCTTTTATTGTACGGTGCTGCCAGGTGTTTAGAAGGGCTTCTCTAGACACTCAGCCATTAAACCAACCTCTGACTATCAAAGAGGCTGCTTAATTTATTTTTGAGATTTTAAAATATTCCTATTCCATGACGGACATCCTTTCAATAACTGAATTTAATAAAGATGTACCTTATCAGGCTGTGCAGATAACATGAAGTCCTAGTACTAATGCTGTACAATATTCTTCAAACAGATTAGCAGGATGTGTGCTTCAGCAAATTTATTCTGTCTATCTCCACTGAATCAGCTGTCTGCTAATGCTTGTACAACTCATACACCAATAGTGTTATTATCATAAACACAATTTAATAGAGGTGACTTAGTGAGGCTAAATATGATATTCCAAAATGAATTGAAGGCTAAGGTATTGTCCACCATCTCTGAAAAATAATTACAATTAAGAGAGTTACTGTAAATTTTGGAATCCACCAAGACAATCTGTGGTTGTCAAAATAGATGTCTATAAGTAGAATAATTTTTTGATGGATATGTTTTTGAGGTGCCATAGTTCCTGCTACCAACAGCAACAATAACATATTTCCGTGGCTTATTCTGTGTGATGATGTGGCAGACAAGTGATACTGATGGTTTTGATTATTTCAGTAGCAGTATAGAAACGTGTTGCAACTGTACTGTTAATTCTTCCTAAATCCTCAATTTTTTGTCCCCAGTGTAAAGCATAATTATGTGGCATAAGATTGATCTGGTTTATTCCTGTTTCCTGTAAATATGAGGATATGTTTTCTTGTAAATACAAGGATACATTTACAGTGGTGTATGCATTTGAAACATTTAAATTTTTGAAAGATGTTCATATTGCGGAGGTATGAGTTTCTCGTTATGTGTTTCTGAAAATTGTGGCTTTTACATACTTTTTTGATAAATTCTACTGTTTTTATTAAAAATACTAGCAGAAGAAAGAAATTACCAGGATTAACTTAATTCCAGTAGTTTATTTTCACTGATGTTAAATTTTACTTCGGTATTCATACCTGCACTTCAGAACTAATACAAAGACAACATGTGTAATTAGCAAGATGTAGAGTTCCCTATTGAGTGGGTGTTTTTTTGGATTTATTTCCTCTTAAAAAAAATCTAGCTTCCATTTGAGAAATATATTTTGCACCCTTTCTACAGCCAAAAACAGTTAATGAGCTGACATTGCCATCAGATCAAATAGCCTTAGAAAATGACTCTATTACTGTCACTTAACTATTTGTAGCTGAACATCAGAGCCTTACAAATTAAATAGGCATTACTGTTTGAACCATTATTTTACCACGATTGTCTGAAAAGATTAATTCCTTTTGGGGTGAGGAGGGGGGCACATTAATGGGTACAGACCAAGAGAGATTGTATGACCTTTTCAGAACTGGTGTGCTGAACTCATGGTCCCCCTTGTCACAGTTTAAAAACCAGAGGAGCTAGTTTAGAGAAGTTGTTAGCATTCCATTTTTATTATGACATTTCACAGTCATCCGATTTAATGTCCCTTGACCAGATTGTCCAGTGTGAGACGATGGGCTTGAAATGTTATTTAGAGCATTGATAAAAGGTGAGCAGTTCTAAGATGACAGCGAGTCATGAGGCTGGTGGTGTGACATTAATTTTCTCCATAACAGAGATGGAATAAGACGTCATGGTGACAAGCTGTCAATCAGTACTAGCCCCTCAGTGTATCTCAATGCCATGGGATGGGGTATTGCTTCTCCCATAATAGAGCTGAACTGAGATGCTCTTCCTGACAGCTGCTGCAGCCATACAGAAAATATATTATACAGCCTTTCATTAAAAAAATAAAGAAGACTCATCTCCAGAGCATTTCAATCTTTTCCCATCTATTGAGGGCTGAAAAGATTCCCAGCAAATCACAGATTCCTCTGCTATGAAAATTCTAGGCTTCAGAAACTATGTGGATTTTTGATACCTTCAACAATAATCATAAATAAGAAGACAGACTATAGTCTGATAAATCATTACTTAAAGTTATGTATTTAAAGCAATGTGTTAAAGTAATTTGCTTCTCCAAGAGCCTCTGTTGTGGCATTGTATTCATTTTCATCAGTCTCCCCAGTCATTATGTGCAGTAAATGAATCTAAGTCAACTACTTTCTGGAAATAAAAGTTCAAAAATTCTGTGGGATTCTGTGGGATTCTAACAAAGGTGGCAAAGCAAAATACAGCACTAGCATCCTTTTGAAGAGTGAGCTAACGAGGATGAAATTTGGGAAAAGGGGACTGTATGGCATCACAGGAAGTGACTGCTGTTACTTGTCTTGCTCTGTATTCGGTTTTTGCTTTGTTTTATTTCTACAGTTTGGTGTTTGTTTCGGTTGTTGGGAAAATTGGGTATAATGTGGAAACATTTCTATAAGTCCTGTAATTTTCATCATGCGTACTACAGCAGAATTTCCTCTGTTCTGGTACCAGTTCTGATAAGAAGCTTCCAAACCCTGATCATCGTTATAATAAATGAGGGATGCAAAGATGCTTTTGAATTATACCAGTGCTACCTGTAATACCATCTCTGCTACCCTCAGCTTGTAAGCACATAAGCAAGAGATTGCGTGTGTATTGATTAAAGTTGACCACCAGTATTTTGAAGTAATATTTATGATGATTATCTTATTAAAATTGGTAAAAATTTATTCACTGTTACCCTGTTATAACACAATGCATGTATGTAACATATGAGCTACTACCCTGAATTGGATTTTTAAGTTCAGTGTAGCAAGGTCAAATCTTCACTGTAAACAGTAAACGGTCAGCTGGTTTTGTGAAATTAGTGTCAGTGTGATTTAACTGTTAGAATTGTTTTATTAGTTAGAAAGACAGGGATACATATTGTATGTCTAACATCTTAATGGGTAGATTTTCTGTGCAAAAGCATAATTGGTTTTCCAAGCTGACATTTAGTATTTCATTTAAGCAGCATCTGTGGATTTTTCAGTGATTAAATTTATTCTCATTTCCCATAACAGTAAATTTTGCTTTTGTAATAAATTAGGAATTGTTGATTTGATGTTTTCACAGATGCTTGCTTTTTGTAGAAATCTGGACATTTTCATAGGCAGTGGAAAAGCCTACCACATTAAAATTCCAGGGAGGGCCATAGGCACTAAATTCATTAGTCCAGATTTTAAAATATTTCAAAATAAAGGTATGGGCTAGTATTTATGAACAAAATTTGCATTCAATGTTTTATCATTTAAAACTCTGCAAATTTTAAATAATACTAAAAGCTAGAGTTTGAGAATCATAGTATGTCACACCTAATTAGTGCAATACTCCCAGTTTGTTAGTTTTAGTTGCTTGAAAAAATAGCAGCAGTGGTTTTTAATAAGTTTTCTAAATCTGTGTTGGATGAATAAATGCAAGTGTTAGTGTAGTGAACTCTTTTTTCTTCCTCTTAATACATGTAGATATTGAAAAAATTTAAGCTAAAAAATATAATGATTTGTGTTAAGAGCTTTCTGCCATGGAATTGAAGCATATTTTGATTTTTTACCCTTTCTGCATGTGATTATTATGACAGTTATTAAGTAGTTGTTATTATCTTTTGATTGCTTTTGCTGATGTTATTCACAAGCTTATTATAAGTGTATATGCAAGCTTATATATAGGTATATGCAAGCTTGCACGTAATAGTCCACTATAAAAATCTATATCATCCCTAGGTCACTGCTTAAGATAATATTGGAGCCATCAGAGGGAAAATGTGAACATAGTTCTTGCAAAATAATTCAGGGAGATGCATTGTTTCTTTTTTTGTGTTAATTTCTTGATATACTGCTATAATTTCAAATTTTGAAGTTCAGTTATTCCCGTAGTATTAGGGGATTAATTCACTAGAATTTATATTACATTTAATCAATCATATTCTAGCTCTTCCTTTTTAATTTTCATTGATAAGTTAAAGTTGCAAAATATAGGAAGAAATGCAAACAACTGCACATTCTTCAGCAAATAATATTTCAAAGTCTGAATATGTAGGCAGAATTACAGTAACTTGCACCTGGGCGAGAGAGGAGAGTATTAATATTGCTTTTGGTTTGTCTCTTTTGCAATACAGAATTATTTTTCTTTTTATTATTTTTTAGAGTCCAATGATGATGTTCCATAACATCAGTGATGTGGGATTTCTTCAGGTGAAGGTCATCAGGGCAGAAGCATTGATGGCAGCTGATGTCACAGGCAAGGATTCATTTAATTTCTGTGACACTAAGTACTGTAGTAATATTTGGTGATTTTAGAACTGGGAAAAAAATGCTAAAAACAAAAGTTCATCTGCAGGTTATGTTCTATTTGTGCACTTCCGCCTTCTGCTCATTAATGAAAAATCTAAACACAAACAAAAGTTTTGTAAGTAAGGCAGCAAGTCATTCTAATGCTAAGAGAACCCTAAGTAGATTATTTCTGATAAAAGTGAAATATAAATTTTTCTCCATCAGACATCCTATAAATATTACATAGAAGAAATGTCTTTTATTTTAGTAGATGAAACCATACAAAATTATCAACATTAAATTCCAAGGTACAAGGCAAATAAAAGGTTCCAGACTTAGATACTACTTTAAAATTGTTGCCAAAAGAACCACTTGATATCTGTCAGATATTTAGCAAGGCTGCTGTCAGTTTCAGACATTTCAACTGAATGCAATTTGCTGTAGCTACTGCTTATCTTTATAAGATAAGGGAAATAAGATTTTTTTTTCAAATTTTCTATTCTATGTTATAAGTTGAATAGTTAATTTGACATGTTGCTTTGCAAAATAAAGAAAAAGTATTTCAGCCATACTGGCCATATTTCTTCAGAAATGTCCAAGTTATCTCCTCTAGGTAATTACCTTCCTACTGCGTAAGTTGAATGGAGCAAAATGAGCTGCATCTGTGTCAGAAAATGGCCATTTCTGATTTAAAATATTAAGGAAAATTTTAAAAATTGGGAAGAAAGTAAAAGGAAACTAGAATAAATGTTCTGTTAAAGGAGCAGATATAGAGCAACTTACTCAATTTTTAGTAGTTTTGTGATAATTAACATGACTAGCAGTATTTCAGACAAGGTATTAGTGCAAACATTTTATCAGTGCAAACATTTGATCATCCAGTTTGTGGCACACAAAATAACAGATTCTATTTTTGGTGAGGTTGTAGAAATGCTTCCAAAGTCTGGTTTGACCTTATAATCCAATGTTTTCGGAACAGAGAGATTAAGTTACTTGGGGCAAATGGTATAATTTAGTCCCTGACCTCATTCAATCTTCAGCTTTTCCAAATCAACATGTTATTTGTGCTGGTTGAACAATATTTTTGGAAATATATTTGATTCAATTAAAGATGTATAGAGATACCAAAAATTTTCAGACATTGTGTTTAAGATGACAGACAGGAAGACGGGGAAGGACACTCACTATCTTCCCTTGTTAGTAAGAAAAAGCATTGATACACCAGATGTGTTTTGTAAGATGGCTGCACATTCCAGATGTGACAGAAATCTTGTATATTCTGGACAAAAGTACTCTGGGAATTTTGAAAAGAGGATGAAGTGGTTTTATTATCTGCTAATGTAGTTTATAGCTATTTTTAGTAACTTGTATTTAAGTACAAGGTTATTCATTTAAAATTAAACTTTGAATAGTAATAGTGAGAAATAAAGTAGGTGTTTGGTGATTGTCAATAAATCATGTTTGCAAATTGTGTAAAAACTTGACCCACCTTTATTCAACTAAGTAATTAGTGTGCTGTCATCAGTGGTGTTACTTACACTACTGAGGATTGCTTCTATGAGTAAAAGCTAAGGACTAGTTTGCACATCTCTACTGTAATGAGTTTTCAGAGTTAATCTTTTGCCCTGAAGTCTGAAAGGCAGCTGGAACAACTGTATAGTATCTGTGTGTTTTTGCTCTGTTTCCTGCCTGCTAAACATATCCCATTTCACTTCCAGGAATCTTTTCATGTGAAGTAGTAAATCAAAATTTATTAATTTGAGCTGAGTAGATTTTTTAAATCCTTAATATTCCATTCTTAAACGTAAGCACAGAGGGAAAAAGATTTCTGTAATCTTTTAAGTAGCCATCAATCCTGCTACGATTGCAAGGATTTTTTTCCCCTTTCAAAACGTGAAATTTTTCCTTTGTCCCATGCATTGAGCAGCATTGTAATACTGTACTAACTCTGTGTGAATAAAGAGCAGTTGAGACTCCTGTTGAATGAATGAGTAAAAAGCACAAATTACTTTTTAATGAAACCCCCAATTCTACTCCTTTCCTCAGAAAGCTCATAGCCTCCCTCAGTGGAATGCTGGTAGGTCACTTTAGCTAAGCCCTTAATACACTGTTGATAGCCAAGGGCAGTTTTTTCCTCCACTTTCAATAGCCTAATGTTGGACAGTGCACTTCAATTCCTTAAGGTTAGTACAGATTTTTTTTAAAAAAGAGAGTGATTAAGGGTGGTGGTTCAGGTCTCAGTTTACAACCTCCCTCACACGTACATGCAATGAATAATGTGCCAGGATGAGCTGAAATTTCAGTTAAGTTGTAGGCAGGGGAGCAAATAGACATTACCAGTTTTGAAATGCTGTGCTGCTGGAACATGCCATAAGTGGATATTAAAAATACCCCAGAAAAGTACAGTTAGAGTTCTCACTCAACTCACTTGCCAGGAGATCTATGAGAGGAAGAACCACTGAGGGGTTGAGAGACTCCCCACTGGTGCTTGAAAGCTTAACTTGGTTTTTACAAGAGCTGAAAAACTGTGTATCTTTCAGGACAAGGGCCTTTAGGAAAATTATTTGGTCTCTGAGGCTGTTTCCCCCCAAAAAACAGTGTAGTTCCATGATAAATACACAGTCCTAGGGATTCCAACAGTGCAAAATTATATTCTGTTGGAAATTGTGGTCGCAGCAAATACACCTTTCTGGAAATTATGTATTATTTAGTATAAATTCTTTGAAAGTGTAATCTAATGAATGGGAAGATATAGAGAATCAAGGTTAGTTTTTCCTTCTCTGTCTGAGAAGAAACTTCCAATTGAGTCTTCCATTGTGTTTTAGCTATTCAGTGCATGCCTTTTTTCTCCCTAAATCCTGAGTTAGAAAGAATTATATTCCTGTTTCCTTAAGTCTTTGCTTGCTCGTGATATCTCTGGCAGACTTTCTCAAGGATTTGGCTGCTTGTAGAGCCCTGGCAGGATAGGTGCTGTGCCTACAGTGACATCCTTTGATATGAAGAGATTTTCTGGTGGTTCTGTAAAACCTAAAGTATAATGGACTCATCATGACAGTTGGCTTCTGACATTATACACATGAGTTTCACCTAACCCATATAAATTACAGGTAGTAAAGAAATAAGCCCTTCGCTGTGACATCGTTTAGGTTTAGGCAATAGTCAGATATATTTAATCCTTCTGCAGTGTAGTCAGGTATAGGTGGTGGGTGGTTGTGTAAGGCTGCTGGCTTTGCAAGGCAGTGTCTGCATCTCTTTTACTGGGGCAGATACATTGCTTCTTGTGACATGAAATAAAATTCAAAATCTCTGCCTTATCATTCATGAAAAGTAAGCAGAGTGGGAAAAGGTGTGCCACAGGTTTGATCAATTTCAGCAAAAGTGCTGTGCTTTTAAGGAATAATATTTAGGAACTCAGATTCATTAGCAAGAGCAAAATTCAAGCTCCATAAGATGGCCTGACTAGAAAATAGCTTGTTTTGTAGTCTTTGGGCTTTAATTAAGATGTGTTCAATTCTAGCCCCCTGGCTCTTTCTCCCCCTGCCCCCACCCTTCTTGCTGTGTCACAGACCAGCGATCAGACGCTTTCAGATGGTCCAGCCCATGACTTTGACCTTCTGCGAGGTCTTGTGTTCCCTGGGGAACCGTTCAGCTCATGAGGTCTGATTTCACACTTCCAGGATGCCTTGGCTCTCATAACAATGACAGGGAGACAAAGCTCTTTAGAGTGGGCCGCATGGGGACTTGTTTAAATTGGAAACTAGAGAGGAGTCAAGGAACAAGGTTACAGGCTACAGAATAGTGCTTTTAATAAAGAGCTCACAGCTCTGGTTCAGCTCAAAGAGGGCTACCTCTGTACAATTAATTGAGACATTTATCTGGAGCATCTTAGGCCTCCACTTTCTCACAGAATTACGTGATAAATATCAGCTCAGAGGCAAATGAAATGTGCATGAAATGAATTTTTAACACTTTGATTACTGTGTCTTCAGCCGTCATTAGAAGTAAATTTTTTTGTATTTCTGTCCTCATTATTAATCAATTGTGGTTTTTCTGAGTACTGTGATTTCAGAACCTTATATATCAGAGAGATTTTACTAAAGAGCTCAGTGTTATTTAGGTTTGTTTTCAAAAGCTTTTCAGGCTTTTCCTCCTCTAAAGAAGAGAAACTAAGCATAGAAAATGAGTCAGATTTTTGTTTTCTTCCCTTTTTTTCAGTTTTATGTCTGGATTCAGCATCTCTTCTTAGAAAATTCCACGTTAAAATTTTGCTAAATGTAAATGTCTTTTCTAAAATCTGTCCTGCTAAACTGTTCTAACATCACCTGTTCAAAAATGGTCTTTGGAATGGTTCTTCAAATGCTAGGAAATGTCATAGTGATGAACACAAACATTAAATTCACAAAGGTATGGAAGCCCATGCGTGTAAAATTGAAGGAATAAATTCAGAGGCCCTTTGGAAATACGGTTCCAAAAGTAATTTGCTCTGTCAATTAGTGCAAAAAGATTTCAATATACACTTGAGCTATCTCCACAAAGTACAAAAATTCTAGTAGGTGGGCAGAATTCTATGGTAGATAAAATATTTTATCAAGTGCCGTCATATAGGTGACCTGAAGACTTTGGTCCAATATCATGTAGAGGAAAGGTTCTGGGTTTTAAGTGCCAGTTCTAGCTAGTAATAGAAAAAACAGGATTTAAAAAGACATTTTAGAAAGATATTTTATTAAAATATGTTTTTTGTTAACCATAACATTTATAATTATACATACAATGAAAGGATGATAAGGATGATTTGTGATTTTTTTTTCTAAAGTGGTCTGTAGAGATGAGTTTAACTTGATTATGGCATTACACTGACTTGCCTTTTAAGATACCTCAAGCATTCATGGTATCAGTGAGTTGCAACATGTTTGCATCATCACAGATAGAGTAGAATTATAATTCCCATTTTAAAGATGGAAAACTAAGAAAGGTTAACTGACTCAGCTAAGGCCAACAGAGCAAGTCCTTGTCAAAGGTGGCATTTCACTTGGGTTCTGTACTTAATCCATTAGATAAGGCAGCTTCTCATGCTATTGAGCCATTCCTCCTCCTGGCCAAAGGTCAGACTGACTGTTCTGCTGCAAGCAGCTGGCTGGCAGGGAGCTTGGAACAACATTAGTGACATTAGTGTCTGCATGAGTGGCACTGCCTCCCAGAGTCATGAACTGGCTGTCTTGTCTTCTGAAAAAATAAAGGCCTTTTTTGCTGTGGGGACTTAGATCCGTAATGGATAGGCATGGCCAGAAGTAGGAGAGAATCATAATAGCCTATGAAATATTTAAACAATATTTTGGCTTTTATAGCCTTGTTAAAGTTGGTTCAACTTCATGAAGTTATGTTTTGAGAACTTTACTTTTAAATGTAGAAATGCAGCTGAAATTCCTTATTTTGTTTTTAAACTGTCCAAAGCATTTTTGTTCAGTTTGGTAATGTAATGTCAATAATGCAAAAATTCAGATAATATTTAGTTTAGAATAAGGCTTGTGATTTGATGAAAATGGGTTCATGGACTAGCTAATGCTGAAATTGACTTTTTATCAGTTTTTATGACTTTATGGACTGTGAAATGGCAAAATTATGAAATTATTTGTTTCCCTGGAGTTATACTGAGGCAAGGTATGTTTTCCATAGCAATGGTAGAAGTATCTCTGAAGGCCTAATGGGTATCTAACCCAATGCTATCTGCTGGCCCTTTTGAGTTAATATTTCAGAAATGCAATAAATTTTTTGGAGGACAGCTAGATCTGCCATGTGCTCTCTTGCTGGCATATGCTCTGAAGAGCAGTTATATCAGTAGTAATTCCTAGGAAAGGCCCATGGCATCCTTAATTAAGAGAGTAAGAACCTTTCTATAGTGACTGATGATCTTTATGATTTTTCATTTTCATTCCTAAAGGCTGGAATTTCAGTGATTGATGATAGAGAAGCATGTTTATTACCATACACAAATGTTTTCTTCCTTTCTAAACCAGAGGATTATCCTACTATATAAAATATAGATGTTTCCATATTTCTCTTTACTAAAGTCTCCTATTTTACAATATTAATTGGATAATGAGCAGATGATATGCAGTTTTCTGGAGACAAATGCATGTATTTAATGGAGTTTTAAAATAAAAAAAATAACTCTTGAACTTGTACAAAATATGGCAAGCAAGTTGTTCAGCTTTAAGACTAGACAGCTTTTTGTCAAAGTCAGCTTTGTATACAAGTGGAGCTAGGAAGTGAGTGTGAAAGTGCAGTTATATTCAATTGAAATCTCTGTTTGAAAGAACTAATATGTTCCAAAATTAATTTTTGCTTGAAAACAGTTTGCCAAGAATCAAAAATTTATGTTGGATCATTTTCACTTCAGAGACCGTTGAAGGAAGGCCTATATAAACTGCCCAGAAATATAAGTTATATCATATTGCAGTTTGACAGTTCTAACACTCAGGTGAAGTTCATAAATAGACAAAAAAAAGATCCTTGCATCTGAATTGGTCACATGTCTTTACCGTCTCTTGTGAATTTGAGATGACACCCAATGGTTTGTTGTTCTAGCTGTCCCTTAGATTGGACAGTCCAGCTCGCCTCCAGCCTGGAAGATGGGCTGCAGTGGTGTGTGTGGACCAGCCCACCAGCCCACAACCATCAGGATACAAGGGTTCACAAGTCACCTAATATTTTGGTGCTTGCTTGTAAGTACCAACATAGAGAGCCAGATGAAAGTCCTGAGTTGTTTTAACTGATGGAAAGGGCCTTTCTCAAACTTTTCCACTAGAAAAAACACAGGCTGTGTGGTACTATGGCTTCTTGGGAAGAAAATCCAGGAAGCTGAAATTGTGTGGAGATTGAGGCTTTGTTGTTTTGATTTCCTATATATTTTGAGAAGCCTATTTTTGAAATATTTTAAGATTGCTTCTATCAATCACTATTTTGGTCTCTTTTCCATAATGAAAAAGTGCATTTTATATTTTCTTGTTGAGAAAAATGTCTAGGTGACCAGCCAAAACAGATAATGAATCTGAGCTGCCAACTGACTTTGTGAAGGACTTTCTGGGTTTTGGGGGACTTTGAGTTTTGACAAAAACAGCAAGCAACACATCTCTAGTTCCTCATTGCTGCCCCTTTTGGAGAGCTGGGGCTGATTTCAGGTTATGGCATACAGTTCATCCGGGGACCTATGGTAGTCCTGAGAAATAAGGGGACAAGTAAAAGACTAATTTAAATTAATGTGTGCTTGGTGTGCAATGTGAGGGACAGAGTGCTGACTGAAGTAAAATCCTCTTCTTAGATCTAAGTAAGGTAATCTAAGTTTGTGCTCTGGTCTTGCACTGTCTAAAGACATAGCATAGCACAAACAAGGATATCTGTCAAACTAGATGCAACATGTGTCCTAAAATTCAAAAGCTTCAAAGATAAAAATAAAGATAGAATTCAAAGCTTCAAAAGATAGATAGCTTTTTAGGGTTTTTTCAGTGGTGGCATACATTGCAAAATAGAAGTCCTAGAGTTCATTCTCAGATAGTCAACTTCTGTGATGGGTAAAGGAAGAAAACAGGGGAGGGAGATCTGTCAAAAGAGAAGTTGCTTTTCCTTCCAATTATGAATATTATGTAAATTAGCAGTTTATTTCTATAATTTCAGGAGCCCTTCAGACTATACAAGTAGAGACCAAATAGAACGAGCTGTTACAACAAAGAATGGATAAATGATATTTGTTTAACTTTGTATGGAGGTTTTCTGCAGATTTGATTTCAGTAAGTTGGAAGGTGTGCTTTGTTTTTGCACTACCTACTCCTACCATGAATTCCTGCAACCAGTGGTAAGGTATGATAACAGTTAGCCCACTGTGGTCATGGTATACTCAAGATTTTCAGTGCTGGTGTTAGTGCTGCTGGGAGCATGCTTTTAATGTGTGCCTTAGGCAGGTGGTGGTCATCTTATTCTTGTACAGTGCTGACCACATGCTTAGGATTGTGTTGAGAAGTTTGCTGGGGATGTCTGCCTGATCAATAGCTAAATGTCTCTAAAATCACTGGAGTAGTAGCTGGAGGCCTACAAAGAGCACAGAGCAGGGATTGCTAGCTGGAAGATCCTCAGTAGATACAGAGGATTTAGTAGAACTTCTTGATGTATGACATGTTATATACAGTTGTATACAACAGTTGTGGTTTAGTTTATAGTGAAAGGTGTTATGTTCATGATAATATAATATGGAATGATACAACTGAGCATAGGCAGCACAAGACTTATCAGAGATTTTTATGTGTACTTTTAGAAGGGCTAGAGGAAGAACACACTCTTCAGACACTCTTCTGAATATGTGTGGCTCTTTTCTAAAAAATAAGGAAAACCATTTCTGTATCTCATGTTTGAAATAGCTAATCACATTAAGTGACAGAAATTATCTGAGGCTGCCTTTGTTAGAGTATGTTGTGCTCAAGGTACTGGTTTTGAATATAGTGTTGTTGAATCTTTTGGGTCCTCCTAGAGACCAAGGAGACCTAAGTACATTTTTTACTATTTTAGTGCTCTCTTAAGGTTTTCATTGCGAATGATCCCATTATTTTGAACACTCTTGAAGTGCAGCAGGTTGCCAAGGTTGTCAGTGAGAATTAAGATTGCAGTTACTCTTTCTAATAATGAAAACTTGAAAGATGACAGATAGATACAAGTTTCACCAAGTCTTCATGCGTTGCTCTTTCTGTCTTTCTGGATCACGTTCACTAATTTGGGTTAGTATCTTAACAATGGTTGCACATACCTTATGTTGAGCATGTCAGCAATGAGTGGTGCTTTTCAGAGGCCCAGCTTGGTTATGGGTGTTTCAGCATATGTAAGAAATCCCCATAGGCAGAGCTGAAGGTGCATGTGGGAACTTTGTAACCAAGTAAATATGATAAAACCAACATTCCTTAGCAGAGATGTTCAAAGCTGGGAAACTTTTCTTTGTCAGCCATGGTATTTGAACCTACCCTTGAACCATGTCATGATATTGCCTCTATTCAAATTTGTTCTTGTAGCGTTTTCAAATGACGGGAGAAAGGAGGTGTGAAATGCTGACTATAAGTGAGGGATTTTTTCCTTTCTGAAAACCAGTTGTCTTTGGTTTGACTGAGGAGCTCTGCAATTAATGCTACATATTATTAATTGATATCCGTGTAAATCTGTAAGAAGAGTCATTGAAAAAGTGCATGCCAAGAGGCACAGAAGAGAAATAAATGTAGTAAATACCCTCTCTTTGTTAATAGACAAAGGCATGTATATGCTGCAATGTAATTTACTGTGTCTGTATATGTTTAATAAGTTCAACTCACATTGTACCACCATATGCAAATATAATTGATAATGCCTTAAAAAATAAGATATAGCAGTCCACCTGCTGTGCCAGTGCTGCCTTGTTATTTTAACTGTCTTCTGTATGTTTCTTTTTCAAATACTGAAAGCTAAAGAAATCAAATAATATAAACGGTTTAGATTTCCTATCACCTTCTAGACTTGTGAAATAGAAGAATCTTGAGATGTGTGGTACATCCATTTCTGCTGACTAATGAATTGTATCATTTTTCAAGATAATGGGAAATATTCAGCAGTATATGATTTTCTAGAGGAGGTAAACATCAATTAACCATAATTCACAATGTGTTTAAAACAATTATTCTTTATCATTAAAGTTAATAATATGCACATAATATGCATATCAGCCCTTGGTGTAGTCAAAATCAATACTGCAGTTTGGGAGTTGTGGTCCCTGGGCAGCTTTGTCTAAGTATTGATTTCATTGCCATTTGTATAAGGTATGAAACAAATTATGTGCTTTTCCTAATATCATTAATGTAACCCCACTAATGTAGCTACTGTAGCTACTCAGTTTATGGTTTCTAATAATGCATGAAAAAATAATACAGAATTAATGAAGTCATTGAGAAACACAATTGCCTAGTATGCTAGATTTAGTTATGGAGGGCCAATGCCAACATTTAATATATTTTGAACAGTTTACTGTCCAAAGAAAGTCTGAAGAGAAGAGCAAGTTATGTGGTACTATGCAGCTCAAGTGTTCCTTCACGTCAGACAAAGTTCCCCTGGGTCCAGGAAGCAGCAATTTGTTCAGCTTTCTATTTACATGAAAATAATGTGTACACTTTTACTGTGCCAAAGGCAAAGATCACTTCTTCAAGTTATTAGAGAAAATAAAAATATAAAATCAGGATAGCATATTTCTTTTTCGACAGATTTATAGCAGTTATCATTACTGACATGATTTGAAATATGAGTTAAATAATTTAGCCCAAAATTTGATTTCTTCCCTTTATTGCCTCTTTATTGAAAGAGGTCTCCCCACCATGGCCCTCATGTTTTCATTAGTGTCCTTCCCATCATAGCTGTTCCTTAGGTCTACCTCTCCACCCCTCCTTCTAGGTAATTTCAGGATTGCCCTGAAATGCTGAAGATACCAATCCCACCTTTTTCTTTCTCCCATCCCACTTTGGAGCACTCCTATTTCAGACAACCAAGCTGTTCTTCTGTATCAGATTCAGGTGTCTACTTTTCTTCTTGTCTTTTTGTGCTGGTTTAGGCCAAGGATGTGTGAGGGTAGAGCCTGGAGCAATGTGGGCTTGTCTAGGCTGTTACTCTATACACTCAAATCATCGCTGGTATGCGGGAGTCAGGGAGTCTCTCTTTCAAGATGAAGAGATCATGGATTCTGGTGGATGAAAATGGGCAGTGCAGAGGTTCACCAGCCATTTTCTCCCTTTCTGGGAGAGTGTGCAGCGAATGGAGTGGTGGGTTGGTGCTGATCCCAGCTGGAGGATTTTTCTAACATTTTGGGTTTTCTCGTTTTCTTGGTCTTGGGGACAAAAAGTGCAGGTGTGGAAAGTTTGTGTGCCATTATCTTTCATTGTCTTAGGCTTGTGGGAAAAAACATGGGGTAGGGAATGGTGGGGTGGCACACCATGTGTGGAGGCACTGTGTCAGACTCCAGGAGCATTTTGCATGTAATCACCCTCTTATACACTGTTACTGTTTGCTTTCTTATCTCATTGCCATTTCCAGTAAGTTGTTACCTCAACCAGTAATTTCTGCCTTTAGTTTCACTCACCTGAAAGAGGGGCTGGGGAAAAGGGGAGCAGTTTAACTTCCTGGTGGGCTTAAACCACAACATCTTTCCAAAATAAAACCTTAAAAGGGTAAGTGTCAGTTTCATGTTCTACTCCTAAACTTGCAGTTCTGATCATTTTTCTTGCACTTTCCTTAGTATCTAAGCACTGCTTGCCTGCAGTCTTTTCCTGTAAGCTGCCTATTTAATATTTAAGGACACACACACACACACACACGCAGACACACACACACACACACACACACACACACATATGCACACACTTGCTTTGCCCATTGCTTTTCTTTAAAGGAAAAAAAAAACCCATACCTTCATATCTATTTCCATTATCATGCTTCAGTTATCAACATAATGCATTTTCAAAGCAGCAACTTCATACTTTCTCATTTGGTGGCTTTCATGCTGAGGGACCTCTTCATAAATATATCCAAAACTACTTTTTTGTGCTTTAATGTATAATAAAATAATATGTTTGTATTTCTGCTGTGCTGAGACTACAGCCGATCATTCCAGCCCATACCATCTCATTCTTTAATTGTACTTGCCCACTTTGTCTTGTGTTAGGCTTTTATATGAGGCTCTCATCAAGATTCTTTAATTTTGGGGAGAGGATTTGTACAGTGTGACACATAATACAGCATAATAGTCTTTGAATAATTTTCATAGGTGCTGTGTTGTTACAAATACAGAATAACACATTTCCTTCATATCAAAATACTTTCATTATATTCTCTTTAAAGTGAATGGATCATTGGTACCATTGAAGTAAAGTTCTCTTAGCTGTCTCACAAGGGTGCTTGGCAACTTCTAGGAACATGCTGTGTTTCATCAGAAGAGTCTGTATGGTGATTTCGTTGTCTCCTCACCCCACTTTTTTTTAAGCAAAAGAATTGTTCTTTTAGCAAAGAATGTTAATAGATTATGGAGATTAATAGTGTGTTATGAATATCCTGAATATAGTGCAGACCATTACAGTGAAGTTCAGAAAATAAGAAACAACCCCCTAAACTTGTTTTATTTAAAGCTTGCTCATCATGTGTTTTCTTAGTTCATAAATTTAGTTCTAAATTTTCTCTTACAGGTAAAAGTGACCCATTTTGTGTAGTTGAATTGAACAATGACAGACTGCTGACACATACTGTCTACAGGAACCTCAATCCAGAATGGAACAAAATCTTCACATTGTAGGTGTTTGGATTTAGGTGGGGGGAATGGATGGACAATGGGTTTGGGGTAGTTTTTTGGAGATGAGGGTGTTGGAGAGGGAAGGAACAAAAATACTTACTGGTAGTTCTAAAGGAGAATAGTGATGACATACTGATATTTCTTAACAAAACATTCAAATACATTTTGAGGATTAAAAACATGAAAAAAGATACAAAAGTGGTATAATTTTAAACATAAAAATGCCAGGACTGTTTCTTGGAAAGCATGTATGAGTAATGGTATGCACACCAGACTCCTGTTAGGTTCAGCAAGAGTTTCATGGGTCAAATCCAGTGTGATGGATTTGCTCCTGAAGTTTTGAGTGGGGAAAAAAAGATACTGTGAATATGACCTTTATTAAAATATGCTTGTTAACTGTAAAAAACATTAGATAGGTACATAAAGTTAGAAATTCCACATGCATTAATATTTCTCTGAATTATGATTAAATACTTTCTTCCTGTCTCCATTTACTAACTGCCCTTCTCACAATACCATCTAGTATCATACTAGTATAAGTCAGCTGTTGTGAAAAATGCAGCCTAAAACAATTGGTTGAGGAGTGATGTGATTGGTTCTTCTATCCTTTTGTTATTTTGAAGACAGTTAAAGGCTTTGACAAAATAGAAAAAAGGTCTTCCACAGATAAAATGTCCTTGTTGTTTGCCTTGCTCAATTGCCTTTTTTTTCTTCTCCCTTCTCTCCACCTGACTGTAATGTGACACCAATGAGTAGAAAAAACTGATCACTGCTGCTGAAATCAGCAACAATCCTCTGCAAAAGCAGTAGATTTAGTTTTATGTACACTTACTTCACTTTATCGTACATTAAAATGCTATATTTTGCCCTTAATGTCAAAACTCAGTCTGATTTTAATTTTTGTTTTCCCCTCTAGATTTATCATTCATACATTTAGCATTGGTTTTGTGACCTGCAATGAGCTCTCAGAAATTAATTCAGAGCAAAAGAAACAAATCTCACAGTAGTTGTACTTTTCAACAGCTTTTTATAGTAGTTCTCATTTCTGTATCTGCAAAACCATGCTAAATTTTTCATTAATATATTTCTAATTATTTACCAATAGAGCCAATAACTAATCATCGTCTACTTCTTGCCAATGTTCTGTGCACAAGGAATTGCCTAGATTTGTAGAGGACAAAAGACTAATCAGAAATTGAATAGAAAACCTCTAAAGGCTTTCAAGGCCTTTCTTCTATGTACATTTGCATTTATATTCAGATTTCTTAATTAATTTTTGGGCTAGCAATCCCTCATCTGGAGGAGTATATTTTACTGAAGTTGAACTACTTTGCTTGAATTTGTATTTCCTGGATCAGCCATTCAATCAAATATGAGTTCTCTCAAATAATTTTTTTTATTCAAATAAGGAATATGAATTTTTCACCCAAAAGTTTACATGTAGAGTGACATATCCTGTGCATGGCAATGGAGTGTTTAATAGCTTGCAGTCTTTTTTCCTCAGTTGTACCTGAGAGATGCTTTGTTCCATATTATTTGTTCTTTATTTGCTGTGATTTGTTGTATATTTGTAATTAAACGAGAATTTCAGAAACAAAGAACCTGTTCTTAGTGCAAGGATAAATTCTTGTAGATTGTAATTATTTCCATTTACAAACCTACAGGTTTCATTGTGTTTGCAGTAAGAACTGCCACAAGGGTAGCGGTGTTTTAGCGTAGCTTTTAAAAGCTCGCTGTCCTTCTGCTGGTGGCTGTAAATCCCCCAGTGCTGCTGCTTGCAGGTCATGCAGTGCAAACCCCAGGCAGGAAATTTAAAGCAACATCCTTCAGAAAACTTGTGCTGGAAAAGCCTTTCGGAGAGCAAGAGTGATTAGAAAGCATTTTGGTCCCTAGAAAGCATTTTGGTCATAAAAAGCCTTGCAGAGAGAGAGAGACAGAGTAATCATTGCAGCCCTTAGAAAGCATTTTGGTTATATGCAGAGATGTCTCATTCACTTAATCTCAGTTCTCCTCCATGGCTTGGAAAAATAGATGGATATCTGTGTTAACCTTTTACAGTTTTGTCCTTGGTACTCACTGGTGTAAGTGACTTCTTTCTTCCGTGTGTACTTCTCTCTTTGTAGCAATATAAAGGACATCCACTCAGTGCTTGAAGTGACAGTTTACGACGAAGACCGCGATCGAAGTGCTGACTTTCTAGGCAAAGTTGCTATACCATTGCTTTGCAGCTCTGAGTCTGTCATTTCTCAACCAAGGTCTGTAATAAGAACACTAAAATTTTAACATACTCTATTCACGGCCATGTTGAATCCCATGATAGTTAATTTTTCCTGACAGACTCGGTCCTGGTAATGAACAGGTACTTGTCAGACTTGCCACAGTTGTTTTGGGTTCTCTGTCAGTTTCAGCAGCTGGGGGTCAGGGGTCACCGGGGGGGTGTATTCAGCGGAGACCGCAAGACAGACGGCTGTCATGTCCTTTTCCTGCAGATTCAAAATGGTGAACAGAAAGCCTACGTCTTGAAAAACAAGCAGCTGACAGGGCCAACAAAGGGGGTCATCTATCTTGAAATAGATGTGATTTTTAATGCTGTAAGTCTTAACTTTGGGTTTTTTTGTACTGCTAAAGAGTTCAGTTTCATGAAAGCTTTTGTTCCTGATTTGTAGAGAATTTCTGTCATTCCTCATTTTCTCTAAGCCTTGATGTATACTACAGAATACTCTTCTGCCACTGCTTGGAACACCCACTCTTTTTGTTGCTGCTGCTGCTGGTATTGCTGCTAGTATACAGAGCAGCAACTCTTGTCTCTGTGTATGCTTATATGTCCTGAGCTTGGCAGCCATGACTTTGAAACTTGGCAAATTTTGTGAACTGAAGCTTGTGTAACTAGTGAGGAGCAAGTAAACTTGAAATACTGACACGCATTTTAATGCATAGGTGAAAGCCAGCATACGAACCTTAATGCCCAAAGAACAGAAGTACATTGAAGAGGAAGACAGACTGTCTAAACAGGTAAAGAGTAAGGAAACACTAATCCCTTCTAAAATCCTTAATATCAAGTGTACGCATTCAAATATCTGGTATCCTACTGCTGAGAGTAAAGAATAACATTTTCATTACCTGTTTACAAAAGAATATGATAGGTTGAGAAGTCAGAAATGGAATACATGGGTTTAATGTGTCTCCTCTATAAATTGCTGCCTAATTTCCATGAAATACATGAATAAGAACACAGTTGAAACCATCAGGTTTCACACATATCAGATTATTGCACAGGTGCATGTAAAATAAGTCTTGCATAAATTTTTGCTGTTAACTTTGACCCAAAAGTTCTCCATTTGTTGCAAGGTAAAGAGTCATCATTCTTTTAGCCAAATTTCAAGGAAGTTACTACACTAAGGTTTGAATCAAAGGTGATAGCAGACTGAAATTCTTTGGAATCCCAGGAGCAGGAAATGTCTTGACTCTTTCTTTTTTTCCTCTGAATATTTTTGCTACACACAGTTTTAATGCTTTGGTAAAAAATTATTTAAACACACATATTTTTATGCACTTGAACTACTGTGGCCTCATTTTTTCTCGTTCCACAAATGTTGTATCTTAAATTGAGAGAATTTGTTGGACTATGGGAGCAAGATTTTTGTTGTTTTCAGTGAAAAGTCAAAGGTCTCAGAACTGCTTTCTTTGTTTCTGAAAGCTTGCATTCTTAAACATGGTTTAGATTATCTGTTGGATGGATTTTATATCAGTTTGTGATGTAGTTCATGAAACAAAACATTTCAAGAGGCAAAATATTTCTTTATTTGCAATTTTGAGTAATGCAGTTACTAAGGCTGAATTTTGCACTACTATTCCAGGAAAGAAGCAACAAAGCCTTTTACTCAAGATTCATTCTTCTTCCTATTTTCATAAATGAAAATGGCATTGTGACTTTTGCAGATGGCAGGAGTGACCATTTTCTGTGTGTCTCAGTACACACATCATTCACTGGTTTGTCCACTTTTTGTGGTGAGGAGTGTTGCCATTTTCGAGGATTTAAGTACATTTTCCTGAATGAAGACCTAGAGTTGTTATGTCTTACATATATGTAATTTGAAAGTATGTAGATTACTTTGGTAAATACTTAAAACAATGCTTTCAAAATAAATCACAGTGATAAATTTGTTAAAAATGTTAAATGGTGCAGATATCTTAATTATATTAGAGCAGTAGTGTTGCATGGTTTAAGGTTAGTGTCCTGAAGCATCTTTTTATTAAAAATGGCCAACATTTGTTAAAGGCTTAATGAAACTGAAATCTAATTAATAAAATAATATGTGAAATTTTGCAAGTGGCTTTGGAATGATGAACAATTTTTGTACCATCTAGAATTAAATTCAAAAATACCAATTAATACAATTAGCAAATTCTCTCTCTTCCAGGTCTCAGATTTTAAAATAACTTGCTCAGTTTATGAGATAGAGAGATTAATATTTTCTCAGCCTTTCAGCCAAATTAAGAATGACAGTATTGTTAGCTTGAACCTCTCCTGAAACTTTTTGGGGGTTTGAAATATTTTCAATCTTTCATCTTTTTAACAGCTACTGTTGAGGAACTTCATCAGGATGAAGCATTGTATCATGGCGCTCGTTACTGCTGTCTGCTATATTAGCAGTTGTTTTGACTGGGATTCTCCACCAAGAAGTCTAGCTGCTTTTTTGGTATGATCTTCTTTATACTATTTTTAATCATCCCAGTGTGTTTGTGCTCTGGACTGAGAGACAATACTGTGTAGATTGGTGGTTTCTTTTTAATTTATTTAGAAGTTTGCATTATGATTATATCATCAGTCATGTTTATTCAGCTTTTTTAAAAAGTTAATTAAGTTTAAAATGCCACACAAACAAGATAGAGTGATTTTTAAAATTTATAATTGTATATTTATATTAAAAAGTAATTGATTTTATAAGTTGCAAGCAGGTGATGCAAATCAAAATAGAGTCAGTGAGCTATGGATAATATATTTTAAGCTTCTCACAAATGATATCCATTAAATTTTATTTGCATATTGAATAATGACTCTCAAAGTATTTTGATTACTAATTATTCAAAGGTAGTGTTCCTAGAAACAAAAATCCACCAAAATAAAACAAACCCAACTTTAAAACCATAAATGCAAACAAATTAGTAACTTTTAGGCAGCAAGATCTGGTCAAAATTTTTAGTGAATGGTTTTAAGTGAATTTGTTTTTAGCAATTTAAACAAAATTGCTGTTTCTTTGGGAACATTATCTTCATTTGTATTAGACTTATTTTTCTGTTAGACTTTAAGAATTCCAAGCACAGTTGTAGATTGTATTGTGTTACCCAGATAAATACCTCTTTATTTTTAAAATCATAAGAGCTACAAATAAAACCATTATTTTTTCATTACAGAATAGAAATGTATGCATGGACATACTTTCTGTAATTTCAAAGTTTTTTTAATTGGCTGAGAGAGACTGAGATTAGTAGCCGCTCCACTATGATTATGAACAGGGAAGGGTTTTGGTATAACTTTGAATAATTATAGACATCATCTGGTGACAGTACTTTTTGCTTGGGTGCCTGAAGGTTGGGTGCCTCAAATTTGAAGAAATCAAACCAGGCTTTGGTAGCTGGCTGTGCAGTAAAATGGGGTAGTTGGGTCTGTCACTAAATCATGCTGTTTTGCAGAAAGTCTCTCCTGGCAGGCTCCGTTTTTACTGTGTTGCTTGTTAAGCCCTTGGTTGCCATGTTCATTGGGAGTACAGGAGATACATGTTCTATTCAAAGAGCCAGGGGTTGTACTTTTGCCAATGGCTGTAGTAATGGCACTGTGTGGAAAGACAAAATATGCTTGCTACTGTTTGCTATAGAAAGGTGATCTATCATTTCAGTTAACAGTTCATGGGAAAATGCACGTTTCAACATAAAACTCAAATGTTTCATGTTGCTATTACTGCTTCAGTTAGTAAGTATTCATCACTCTAAGTCAGATTTTAATATGGATATGGGACACTGTTGCCAGTGGAAGAAGGGAAATGGAAAGACATCCTGTTCTTTGGGCAAATTATTTTTTTTCTCATGGCACACTGCTGTGGCTGTGGAAGTAGTAGTGTTGCTGTTAAAAGGTAATTGTTTCTGGTCATAGAAAAAAATCAGTGTCATAGCAAGTAGTAGTAGTAGTAGTATGTAAAACAGAATTTAAATAGTGAGGCCAATAATCAGTATGTGTTATTATTATAGTTACAGCATATTGCAATAGAAACATTTTCCTTCTTATATTTTATAGATATGTTCATATTTTTCATACCTATTTATATAGGGAGACATATATATAAAAAAATCTGATTTTCTTGGTTTTCTTACAGTATTTTTTTGCTTATGCATGTGTTGCGGTAAATTTTTATGATTATATCAGTGCTGTGATTGTACAGATGCATTCCACTTCTGCATCCAAAATGCATCCTGTGCTTCTTGACCTGATATTATCCTCTCCAAGGATCAAATCATTCCTCTGTCAGGCAAAAGAAGTCTTTGCTGGCCAAGTCAAATATATGTGAATTTTTATCATGATTATAAGCTTTGGGTTTAGATGGTTCCTAGACTTTCATAGGCTGTTGAAATCTCAAGAGTGATCCACTTGCTTGTGTTATGATGAATTATACTTGCACTAGGGTTATATTTGAATTTAATACAGTGTATAAAATAAATGTACATATATGTTTCATTTTCTCTTCACCATTATACAAATTATATCTCCTTGTGAAGTTGTCTTCTAGAGGCTAGAAAATCTCACATTGAAATGTCAGTTCCAGAAAGGAGATGAGAAACAGGCTGTTCTGGGGTTATTCAGCTCTTTAGCCAGACTAAGAAGCAACATATGAGAAGTAAAGCTTTAAACTAACCACTTCTTCTATTCTGTTGGATTTAAATATTCTGTGATGTGTGCATCCTGTTACAGAGTTACAGTAATTTCACGTAGGTTGCATATGTAAGAGTTGATTTTGTGTATCTCCCAGTGCCCCATGTTCTTGGCATTACAATTATGGATACTCTTTTGCTGTGTGACTTTTCTTTCTGATGGGGATATGGGGGACCATATGTGAAAAAATTTTGTCAGAATAGCTCAGTTTCCAAAAATATAAATTCTAAGATTGATCAGGAAAGGACAACTTCTCTTGGAAACCTACAGAGAACTTTGATTAATAAGTTAACTATAACAAGTTACAGTTACCTTCATATGCCTTCTGCACTCTTCACTGCAAGGAAAATGACTTCTTTTTAAAGTCATTTTCCTTGGAGAGTCACACTGTTAGTCACAAGGCTAACAATGTTCTTTGAAAGGGCTTGCTGATTATTTATATTCCTGAGCTTATCTGTCTCAAACTTTTACATTATTTGGGACATTTTAGGTACAGAAATGTTGTATTGAAGATTTAGGATGATTCTTTCCAAAATCTGTTCAAAGGCATCAGGTCAGTGACCAGTGTTGCCTGTGCTGTTCATAGACATACAGAAGCTTCAAGTTACGTTTTCAATGTTCTAGATTATGTATTTCCTCAACTAAACATTATTTTATCTGTTTCCACTAAACTTCGTAAGCTCATCACCTTCACTGGGGATTTTTTTGAATAACTGAGAGTTTTCACTCCATTTCCTTTTTTTATGCTTTGGTACTTCACAGCAGAAGAAAAATTTTATACATATGTGTGTGTATATGTGTATATATATATATGTGTATAAATGTGTGTATATATATAACTGTGATGTATTAATAGCTATTATTTTTCAGGTACTTAAAGATATTAATTAATAGCTCATGAACCATAGGTTGATCTGGCTTTATCTTAGAGCAATTAGAAAATTCTATATTCTCTCCTGATTTTTTGTATTTATTTCATGAAAAATAAAGGAGGTACATAGCAACAACATTAAGTTAATATTTGAGTTCCAGAACAGCTTTATTATGTCACATGTCTAGGCTGATAAAGAGTGTGTTATGTACTTACATTTATGCTTCTTAAAACCTAAATACCGTGGGAAAAAACAGAATATGTAGAGAGCATTTGCTCACATAAAATCACATCTTTTTCTCTGTTTAAAACAGACCTTTGCAGTATTTAGCAGTTAATTTTTTTATTACTATTTGGTAATTAATATGGTACGTTTCAGGAGGAAGAACTTTAGTAAAGTATGCAAAAGTGGATCTTTTTTCTTCAGATTAATCCACTGTGGGCACTGAAGTGTCCGCTAAGTCTGGCCTAATTTCCACCAGCTTCCTAACCAGACATTTCTGTTGTTATAGATGTCAGTGGGTGCAACATGAGGGCAAAAAGGTGTGTATTCTTTTTTTCCGATACTAGCAATTCTCTAATTCTCTAGCAATACTGTAATGAGCAGAAAAATAATTGGACAATGGGGCTATCAGTAAAAGGACACTTCAGTGTGAGCCTGTGAATTATTTTATGGGAAAAACTTTAATCTTGAAATGGGATTGTAAATAATTTGTGCTACCATCTGCCCATTTGAAATTCTTTTAACCATTGCAGTCATTATACAGTAAGTACTGCTGTGTTTAACATTAACATTTGATACACATTTAATTTCTGTAGTGCTCTGTGGTCCGTAGGGAGCTTTGCTCTAGTGCTACAGGAGAGAGACAAAGTATTGATCAGTTAACATTTCAGCTATGTATGTTGCAAAATTAATGAAAATGCCAGACAAAAATGTCAGAGTGCACAAAAAGTTAAAATTTAAATTTGGTAGTTTAATGAAAAGTTTAAGATGCGCATTATCAAAAATATCCCCTTGCCTTTAAAGTATTTTTCATAACTGAGTAATTAAAGAGAACCATGTATTTTACTTAGAAGTACACTCAATGTGGACTGTGAGGGAATATATAATCTTCAAAGTGTTTGGTATCCCAAAATGGCTTCAGTAAGGTAATTAATTGCCTACTTGAGCAATGAGCTCATTATTTTGCTCGTAAAATAAACTTATTTTGTTTCTCACTTGGAAGCAGAGTGCCCTCATGTGATGAACATACATGTTAGCCTCAAATTAAAGCTTCTCATGAACACATTCTCCTGTTCCTATTCTTATTCCTTTCATTCATTCTATATGTGTACATATACACACAGAGAAGATACTTTTCTTTCTTTTTCAGCCTCTCAAATATTGATAAAATGACTCTCCCTGCATCCAAGTCATTTGTCAGGTCTAACTCACCTTCACTTTGTCTTCTAACATTACAGAATTCATGTGTGAAAATGACATAATAGCATCCCTAGCTTTTGATTAAGTGTTAGTTCTCTTGCACGTATGCTTTTTAGTTCTGATGGTGTCACATTAATTAATTGAAAAGGAAACAGGATTTAAAAGAACTGGTTCCTAGAAGGATATGAGACAAAAAGCAATTTCATCAATTTGCTGAGCTTTTCCTCAATAAAAAGGGAAACAATCACCACTGTGTATTTTGGAAGCAATGTCACTCAAAGAAGAAAGACAAATGTTATGTTTCCAGAGAGATTTGATATGATACCATCAAGGGTTGGAATGCATCTGTCGTAATTATTACATATTTTCCTTATTTTTTGACACTGTAATTGTAAGAGAATCAGAATTTCACATATATTAAAAAACTTGTAAATGTTCCCATCGTGGATACTATTACTGAGGATACAACTTTCAAATAATTTTTTTTGCTAAACCTGGGTGAAACGTACTGTCAGATTTTCCTTGCCATCTCTTGTCTGGAATTTGAAATCTGAATAAGTGCTGGTTAGGTATTCGGAAAAGTTTTTCTTAACTCCCCAAAAAAGCCTTTCCAAAAATTGTTGTTGCTGTCAAAACTGCCTATTCTCAAAAGATTTGCAGAGATAAAGTGTCATGGCAATGGCAAGGTCAGGAAAAAGATTAATTTCTGATGCATGTAACACACATGTGTAAGAGTCTTTCAGCTTTTTGTCATCTGTATCCACACCAACAGGTTAGAAAAATAAGTGGACCAGACTACTGTGGGGTTTGGTGGGGTTATTTTCCAAAGTAAAGGAGACAAAAAGAAAAGTGATCTAAGTTCTGTTTCCCCTCCTCCTAATTTTCTATATGTCAGCAGAACTAATGTTGGACCTGTTCTAAATTACAATGGAATTTAAGTTTTTTACAACACTTAGCTTTACTTTGTGCCAGGCTTTAGAAGGTGGAATAGGAAAGAAAAAAATAGTGGGAAAAATTGGTATATAGGACCAAAGAGATCCATTAGCTATTAGTATTGAAAGAACACACCAGCACCAGCTATGATTAAAAACACAGCTCTTAACTATAACAAATGAGTAATGATACTGGTGTGGAAAACCTGCTGTCATCAATCCACATCTTTTGTTTTGCAAATTGTGTGTTTGCAAATCTGATACAAAGAAAGACTCAGGAATATTTGTGTATGTAAAGCCTCTTTAAGTATTTTATTTTGTTTATAAAAAGTCACTTTCAATTTACTTTCTTCACAGAGTGACTTCATACTTGCTAAACCAGTTTTACAGTGAGATTTATTGTCCAAGCACAGACCTGTGCCATTTTCAGTAATGTAGAGCAACATGTCTGCTGTCCAGCTACTGTCCCAGAAGAGTATGTGTCTGTCTTGGGTTCTCTGTCATTTCTGCCATCACCATCCAGGTGACTGGGGTGCCCACCCAAGGGTGTCTAAAATGGCACTAGCTCTACCTTTAAGCACCTTAATTGCTCCCACAGGTGTTTATTTTACCTGCATATATATTTTAGTTCCTAACTAGATGCTGTTCTGAGTTTCTTCATAACCTTAAGGCATTAAATCTCAAAAACACCTATGCTGTGTGGGGAATTACTTCCCTTATTTTGTGTTTTATCAAACAGGAATACACAGCAGCATAAAACATTGGTATCCCATGTCTTAGGCTTTTCTTTCGATATTATACCATTTTTCCCATATATTCTCCTTTGAAAGCTGACAGTATTCTGAAAGTATTAAACTACCAAACCTTTTTGAATGCTATTATAGCTTGATTATAACACCAAAAAGTCTCATGGATGAAAATGTGGTGGATGAAAAATTGTGGAAGTTGACAAAAACTATTATTCATTCTCCTGTTTTTAGGATTTCCTAAAAAGTTCTAAAAGCAAGCTTAGATTTCCTGTTAGGACAGTGATGTGACTAGAAATCTGGGCAGCCAATTAGTGTGAGTTGCAGTCTTACTCTGCAATATGTTTCTGATCCCCCACTGCCTGGTATAACTGGGCAGAGTTGCAGAGTGGACCATTGGGCCCCCAGAGAGGACTTGCATTGCATCACCAATTCCTACTTGTACTCTCCTCTGCAGTGCATAAAACAGCACTGAATGAAAAACTTAGCACTTGAATAAATTCAGACATCATTGACCCTGAATTTGGATAATTACTAAGTAGCTTGGGTGTTCTAAGGTAGCTGTGTACCCCATCATCCTCAGGTTCCCTGAGGTGCTATTTCACAGTTATCGCAGAGCTTGGCCATTTAAACTTCCATGACTTAGATACTGCACATGATTGAGTTATAAGATATCTTTTTCATCATCTTTTAATGATAAGTATTATGAGAACCAACACATTATAAAGTCACATTACAGAGTGTTTTACTTCCTTTTTATTTTAGTAGGAATGGGCATTATAAGGTTTGTTTTGACGTGAGAGAACTGTAGGACACATTGATTTCTCTGGGCCATTCAGTAGTTAAAATAATGGAACATCATGGTTTTGCCAAAAGATGCAATGTAGTAACAAAAGAAGCAGATATGTTGTGTTTTGGTAAGAAAAGCTCAAGTAAGGTAAATCAGACAGAGAAGCAATTTTTTCAAATCTTTTGAAAATACAAAATGCAAATGGCATAGAAAAGACAGATATTAAATTCAGAAATTAAACTACCAGTTTCTTCCTATTGCTCCTTAAGGAATCTTCTTATCCCTGTAGAGTTGTTTCTTTAGTAGGTATGTAGCTAGTAGGTGATGACATAAGTGTCTCAGTGGAAGAATTAAGGAAAAAAAAACTAGTTCTTTTCAATGTGCTGGATTTTACTGGAGTGAAAACATTTTAGACCATTTTGTAACATTTCAGATATGCGTTAGAATTATATTTCTATTGCTTATATTATTTAACTCACAATTTTATAATTTCAGTTTTGGTAGCTGAATGAGAAATCCAGGCTGTCAGCATAAAAAAAGCCTTAGAGCATATGTTGTGTCTACTAGTGCCACATAATGCTATATGACTAACAGTAATTGCTTTTATTGATGATGTAAGTAAAGCCTTAAAAAAAAAAAACCAACCCTAAATAACCATTGCAAAACTTACATGTGAAGTTTTTCTTTTCCTAAAGAGGGAGCATCTGCCACATCTAGCTTTATCCTATGTTTTTAGCAAAAGAGAGATGCTGCATGCTTCCCATTCCATAAATGTATGGTTTGGACCTGGAAAGTGTTTGAAAGCTTGTTTCATTCTTGTAAATCCCTGGTGGGTGGTGATGCTGTTTGTGGTGATGATGATACCCTACATGTGAGGGGGACTTGCAATGCAAGAAGCATTGTTTCCAGTGGAACTCCACTGAGATATGTAGGTCCTGTAAGTCCTGTGAAAGCAGTGGTCTTTTACAATTGTTTTTTTGTCAGAGATAGGGAAATTTCCTTGTGACAGAGTGTGAAAAAGCCATAGCACTAGAAGTTGTTCTTTACTTGGGATAACGAGTCTGTGCACTGAGCAGACAGTTTTAATGTCAAAGGGACAAATTTCTGAAGGGTGCTGTTGCAGAAAAACCTTAGGAAGTTTACAAAGGGTGGGTTTTTTTTTTCTTCTAAATTATGTATGAGTTATACAGTAGTTTATTAGCATATTTTTTATTGTATAGTTTCAATCAAGATTAATGAAGTTTCTACTCAGGTTGTTTTCCATCCCTGAAAAATTAAGAAAACATTTTCCAAAAAATAGTGCTTTCCTGAACTACTTTTCTATGTGCTTTTCTCCTATCGCTCCCAAGGCAGCACCTAAAGATCTTGGTGACAAGGGTGAATCATGCAGATTGCTATCCAGAAAGAATGTTTTCTTAAATTTCTCAGTTAAAGGCCAAATTTGTGGTTGCAGTTTTATGAAGAAAATACTCTTGTAGCTTTAGCCACCTCACTGGTAAAGCCTGCATGTTTGCAATGGCCGATCTTGCGCAGTAACTTCTTGTACTGATCACGGCGATATAAAGAGGAGCAAAAACTGCCACAAAGATCATTTTAGTTAAGCGTCAATGCAAGAAACAATATTGTCTAGATAATTTTTAAATATGTGGAACACTTAACAGTGTGGACAGAGTGTTAAGTTTTTACCAAGTATCATGCTTAAGTGATTTAACTTCTGCAGGAAAGAAGAATTTCAGTTGACCTTGAAGTAAAAAGCCTGTAAATGTCATAACCATTTGTTTGATGAAAGCAAGATTTTTTGTTTGGTTTTTCTGTTTGCCTTATTTACTCTTAGAAAGGAAAAAAAATATGTTTATACATGCAATCTCTTTAATACTTTGCAATAAACAAGATGACATAATTTAAAAAGTATTGTTTATTATGGGTTCAGTAGCAGACTGTATTTATTCCAGGGTAAGTATTAACACTTACCAAAGAAATAACTAATGTTGTGACTCCAATTGTTACTGAAGAGAAAAAAAATAATTAATAGCTGTAAGCCAAATGGCTTCCACTGATGTTAAATAGACTTACAACTGTATGGCAGATCTGTGAGTTTGTACATTTTCATTATTAACATCTACACTATTACTATTGCTCTGAAGTTACAAGAAACCACCTGCTTTCCAGGTGTACAAGTACTCTATGGGGAACATAGATTCTCAAAAAAAAAAAAAAATTACATAATTTAGTCTTATTTATTTGGGATTGACCACTACTCTCGCAGCTGTTATTAGCACTGCAGAGTTATCTGTTAAAAATAATATTATGTAATTGGAACTTCTGGTATTTCCTTACATTTCTCCTCAGTTTGTACATGCTTGTGTCTGTTAGGCTTTTCTTGCTCTGTTTCCTCCTGGTGCTCATTTACAAGGCAGAGAAAAAAATCTCTTCCTTATCTCAGACCAGAAGGCATAGGTGCATGCATTTGAATCTTTATTTTCCAATTACAAAACCTTCATTTTGCAGGAAAAGTGTGGTTTTTAAAATTAAAACCAACTAGTTCCTTTGAAAATGGGTAATCAATACTGTAAGGGATAGCAATAATGTTTATTAAAGCATGTTTTCCTTTAAAAAGAAAGACTGAGTAATTTTTGCTTCATATATAATATTCTTGTTGCACTTTTGTCTTGAAGAAGAAATAATACCTGCAGATAATGTATTCCTTTAACATGAGTTGAATTTAAAAGTAGGGTTTTTAATATTTGCCACCATAGTAATTATTACTTGCTTAAAGCACTGTTAGCAGAGGGATTCTGAGTTAATAAACACGTCATAGCATTAGTGTATAAAACACAATATACTTTTCCCAAGACAATGATTACCAGCATAAGACCACATTAACAGCACTTAATGCTTATTCCTTATATGTGCTTGATTTTCACCTCTTGGAAATAGTATCATAATATTGCAGCAAGTAAACATGGAAATTTATGGGGGTGATTTATTTTACAGTAGAGGTAACTAATGCCTTGTTTGAGCTTTGTTTCTGTATTATATCACTCTCTTCATAGCACTGCACCTTCACATCAGCCAGAATAGCAATTTTAATCCTGAATATTAAGCTTCTTTATCACAACTCCAGTGAAACACATTAAAAAGAAGTTATTTCTTCATCACAGTCTATTAGCTGGAACATTTGGAAAATAACTGCAGTGTGTTGGTAGGTCTTTATAATGTAGTATTTTCACATTCAAGTATCGCTTTGGCTGTGTTTTATGGAGTTTTAACATTTCTGCTTTGCTCCAGGAGTGCTTCAGATTTTTATTAGCTACTTTGATTTCATCAGTATGAGCAAGATACATCTCTATAAATTACTGATTCACTGGAGGATGTTTCTTTGCTTCAGAGTTGAGAGCTCCGTCAGCCCCATCCAATAGATGGTGGTCTAGTCTGGAGTTACCTGCCAGAGCCTGGGCTGCCCACCCAGGTCAGGCACTCTGTGCCTCTCCACTGCAGCACCTGCACACCTGCAAACTGAGACATGCCCCATTCAGCCCTGCAAGAACAGCTCTATTGTTGCCTTTTCTGAGGGAAAATTATTCCAGCTCTACTTCTGAATTAAAAGCAAGGCTGTTATTACTCAGGGGATGTTAGGCCTCACTGCTTTTTTGAGAAAACAAATTTGCTGTAACTTTATCTGTAATTTAGCAGCACTTGGGTGCAAATAGAGGCTACATTGTATAGAATGAGAGGCAGAAAGTAAGGGTTTGTTAAAGCCATAAAATGGTTGGGTAACCATTGTATATCCAAGAGCAGCCATATCAAAGCCATAGGTTAAGTAAAAAAAAAGAAAGGGAGAAAAAAGAAACCAAACCACACACAATAAACAGCAACCAAAAAACCAAACCAAATCAAAACAAAAAAAACAAACCACAAAACCTCAAACCCCACAAAACAAACAAAACACAAAAAACCCAAACAAACCCCAACAACAACAAAAACCAACCAAAAAAACCAAACAAACAAAAACAAACAAACAAAAAACACCCAACCAAACCTCAAGAAAATACATTCATTACAGCTTTACCATTAACCATCTATTTTGAACCCGCTTCAAACGTAGTGTTAAAGAGGTAAGATTTCTGTCTATATGCACAATATAGTAAAATTGCACATTTCCCAGAAGTTAATGTACATTTGCCTTGATCAACAGCCTACTCAGAGAATAGTCATGGTAAAGGCTACTCAGCTCTTCTTCTGCAAGTTTTTGGTTTGGTTTAGTTTTGCTTTCTTACAGTAGAGCTGTGCTGTTCTCCAGTGCCACCTTCTTGAAGAATATGATGTCAAAATGCTTAAATACATTTCCTTTTTGTTGACTGATTCTTGAATGTCAGAATTTCATAGGAAGAAATAATTCTGCTTAAAACCTTAGTCCTGTATGCATATCCATTGCAAATGATATTGTTGAGGCCAGTCTAAATCAGTCAAGTATTTTATTCCATCAAAGTTCATTTTTACAAGTGCATGCTTGTTCACTGCCTTACATCCAGATTAGGCAGCAAATGTGCTAACTCTCTCTTTTCCTCTTTTTTTTTAAATATGAAAAAAAACCAATTTGGTGTTAGGAGTTTGATCTTGCTGATTAGCAAAGTTAAAGTTAAGAACTTAATGTGCTTTCTAATAATCTGGCAGCTGTCATTAGTGAGTGACAATGCAGCTAATCCCCCCTTCCTCCCCACCCTGACACACAAGCCTACTCCTCCATTCTCCCCAAAGCAGAGGCAGCCACCTCCGGGCACACTCTCGGCTGAAGCTGGGAGCAGGGAGTATGTATCTGACCTGGGATCTGAACCTGGGAAACTCTGGTTAGTATGCTTCATTGTCTCCGGATCACTGCACTCGCCCTTCTGCTCCTTTACTTACAATGTCTAATATGTCTGATTTGAATTAAATTATTTTAATTAAATCATTCCACTGTTTCTCACAGTGCAAGACAGTTAAGAGCTGTAACTGGCAGTGCTACGAATCAGGTGTCTCTTCTTGATTCGGCCAAAGTTAGTAAGCCAAAGATTAGTGTGGATTCTGACATAGGCAGAGCAAAAGGTGTATGTGAAAAGAGAGTCCACACTTAAACTGGAGCTGAGAGATACAGCACTTGCTTTCATAAGCACCTGAAGCATTCCTACTGGTATTTTTCTCTCAGCATTGTGCTACAAGCAGTGGGTTCACTGTTTGCAGGGAAGGCAAAAGGCTGAGAAGGGGGGGGTTTGGTTTCTGGATGAAAAAGTCCATCTTGATTTATCTCTGATTTGAGCAGTCCTGTAATTTACCAGTCAGAGAGTGTAACAAATGCTCAGCTGCATCACCAGACAGAGTTTTTCATAGATAACTCCTCAACACTGTGATGACACTGCACTGTGGTACTCTGAACCTTGTACTTATTTTATTTTCTACAGACATTAATTCTTTCTCACATTGTTTCTATTAAAAATTGAAAAGTCTGTCTCCTTCAAGATGCAGAGAAAAAAGTAAATCCAAAACTCTGAAGAATTTCTAATGCAGGAGGGGTGCTTTAAAATAGGGGATGCCTGCGCTCTAAAATGTGATTATTGACTAATTAAATTCTGTTGCCTACCTGACAATGACAAATGCACCACTTCTCTGAGACCACTTAAAGATGTGGCTGGTAGAACCAGCAACCCCAATACCTCTGAAGTACAGAACTATCTGTTTGCTCTATGATGTAACTTATTTCTGCTGAATTTTGATTTTTAGAACTGATAGTAAAATATAAAAAATATATTCGTTAAAAGATAACAGATTCTTTCTGGGTCACTTTCAGTGTTGACTTGTATGATGGGCTGAATTTTTTTTTAAGTTAACACAGTTTAAAAATAATTTTAAGCTTCCCAACACAAAAGAAAGAAGTGAGATACTGGATTTGCAAACAAAAGCTTTGTTGGTTTATGACAAGTAATCCATCTTTTTGCATTACTGTAGCATTCTACCCCAGATAATTTTTCATAATTGGTAATTTGTGAGTCATATATGTTATCTATTCTTTTAGAGGCCTCTAAATAGTGAATGATGTCAAAGGTCATCAAGCATTCATAAAGAAATTTATTTTATTTTACTTTTTTAGTTTTGATCAGTTTTCTGAAGAACTCTGTGAACATTTCAGGGAAAAGTTCCAAAGAAAAAAATAATAGCCCTTTTCCTGGAAGGAACTTCATGTAAATTCTGTTACAGCAATTCAAAGAAGAAATTAATTTTAGAACTACAGCAGGGTATAAATGTTTAGTTAAGTCAGTTATGATTTATCTAATCATGGTTGGGTTTTAAAAGTTGGAAATGTTTGTATTGCATATATCTGCAGCAAAATTAAGAATATTTGCATGTAACTGAATAATTTTGAATTTTCCCCATCAGAAATATTTTTGCAGTAATCCACAAGCCATTGTTTCCTTTTGTCATGAAACTAGGAGTGTTTATAGACATCTGCTATTCCCACTCTTTGGAAGAATTTAATATTGGCTACAGGTTAGGAAATCTAACAAGGGAGAAAAAATATCTTTGCATCTAAAATAATAGACAGCACCAAAATAGCTTTACATTTTGATGCATTAGTTCATCACAGGAAAGTTATTAATAGAAGGATATGGGCATATCATTGAAAATTTAGTTACCATAACGAGAAATCTAGTAGGAACTTTTCTCTTTACTGCTATTTCTCCAGCTACCCATGAACATTACCACTAACTGCTCACAGACTTTCTGATTAAAAATTGGGAGAATACAATAATATATGAATAAATTCAACCTGCAGCAAAGGCAACTTGAACTAATTTACAGACAACTATATAGGAAGCATTAAGTATTTTTAAATGAGTTAAATTTTAATTTCACAGTATTGTTGTTATGAACATGTTGGCGCTTGTGTGGTTATCTCTTCAACAGTCACTTAAATGTACTCTGAAGATTTTAATTATAATGATATTTATTTTATGATATTAAAAATTATTCAGTATTATCTTCATAAATAAAATAGAATTGAACTTACTTAATTGTGATGTAATTATATTGTGTGTAGAATAATGTACATGTGGAGTTACAGTGATGTAAACTTTTTTTTTACTCAATTTCTAAAAATATGTATAGGAATAGCTGATGAGTTTTGATCACAGCATTCTTGAAATTTCATCTGAAAATCATGAATAATTGGATATTTTGCATAATAATTTGAATCTAAAATCAGTAACAGTATGAATAGGATCTTGTCCTTAAGAGAGATTTAGTAGTTTAAGAATAAAACAAAAGATATGTATTGTTGCTGAACACACTTTTTGTCGTTCTATAGCATACATCCGTACCATTGGTTCTTCTTTGAGGTTATTTTTTATATATTTTTAAGCTTATGTTGTGGTCAATTTCTTTGGAATAGTGTATTTAGACAAGCTGGAATTAGCTACTAATGTATCCTAATTATTTCAGAAAAGTGCTTTAATCTAGATTATCTGTTCATCTGAGACAGTAAACCAAGGCACTTTTTCAGCTCAACAGATAATTGACTCTGAATGTCACAATTATTTGATACAAATAAAAAATTTATGTGGACATTTGCTCCCTAAAATGAATTTCGAAATTGGACAAATGGACAGAAAAGAAAATCTCATTTTAAAATTCATGCTTTCATGTCACGGTAGGGATTCTAAAATTTATGTTATTGTGCTTGTGAACGGGTGCTGTCTTTTTGTCACTATAGATATGAACAATACAGCCCCTAAATACAGAACTGCTGAATTATACATTTGAAAGAAAAAGATATTCTCAATTATTACTCTATTATATAATACAAAATGCATTTAATAATATTTATCTTTTTATTTTCTATTTTTGTACTACTTTTGAAACTGTTCCCCCTCAAAAATGGAAAAGAAAAAAGGATGCCAGAATTTTTTTGAAAGGCAGAATATATTAGTTTTCAATTGCATGACTTGCCTTAGTCTTAGCTGAAGGTAAGTGTAAGAGAACACTGCTGCTACTGCTGTTACCATTACATGTTGGATGTATACTGCAGTGGCGTGTATAGGGTGGTGGAGACACCTTTGTTCCTAAAAGTTAACAAACAGAGCCTTTGCTTTTACATTCATAATTGAGTTCATTCAAATCAGTAGGAATATCCCCAACAGTAAATCTCCACATATTTATAAATATTTGCCATATTTGATCTGGTTGGGTACAAATGTGTAAAAGATGCCGAGGAAGAGAAAGCATGCTCTTAGGTTAAAGCACTTTCCCAAGCATTTTTTCACGATCTCAAAAATACTGACATGCTGCTGTTTTTAGACAAGTGATTCTCAGTACAGTTGCACTGTATTGAATTAAATACTGTTTATACAAGAGGTATAGGATAGATGTACATTTAATAGGATACAAATACTTCCTGTCTGGCACTTAATTGTATTTGTAAGACCAAACATTAATTTTGATCTTCAGATGTGATCTTTTGATAGTTGTGGCCAAGTTTATTTGTCAATAAAAATAAGCCTGACATAAGTGTATAGAAGAGCATACAGCTTATTTAATGTTTGTTGATTAAAAAAGAAAGCATCTCTTTTTTTTGTGGTACAGTAACTGATTTAAATAAAGAAACCCAGGAAAATACAGGCATCATTCTAATATTTAGAATTAAATTGGGTTAACTGAAAATCTTTGATATTATGAATTTTAAAACTTTGTTAAAATATGTTCTTTAGTCTGAAATTAAAAGGTATTTAGTTTAGTGGTAATGCTAATTCTGTTATATTTCTTCATAAAATGGGATCCTTTTTCCTGGGCTTCCCTGCATGTCATTCTCTGCTCAAGCCTGTAGGTAGCACCTTTGCATCACACAAAAATCATTGCCTTTCCTGAGAGACAATTACTATTTAGGTGGGAAAATCTTTACTTGTGCAGACCTCTAAATGTAGCTAGTACTATTTGCATAATTTCCAGACTTCGATGACAATATGTGATCTTAATACAGCAGATCACTCTCATGAGGTACTTCAGAGGTACGATGTTCTCTCATAATTATTTGTTTTAATGTACTGTCCATCAGGTATTAATAAATGAGCATAATTCTGCATTTATATTTCACATTTTCTTTTTTTGTTCTGTAAATTACATTACACTAGTGGTCTCTTTTATCTGCTGAGTAAGGTAAACCCTATGAATTTAACCAAACTGTTCATCCTTCTCCCTTTGGACTTGATCCATGACTTACAACAGTCAGCAGCTAACCTTAAAGGTGCTGCCTTGATGGTCAGGGAGTTTCACCAAAACCACTGCAATGCAGGATCAGGCTACCCCACAAGAATACCAACTTTGCTGTCAGTGCTGGGGGGGGTGACTCATTACCAATGCTTCCATTACTTGCTTCTTCAATTTCAAAATGCAATATCAAAAAAATGTAACATAGGCATTATTTTTAAATCTGAAGCTGTTCTGCAAAAAAATCTTTGGAGTTTAACATTCCTTCTTTTTCCCCCTCAAGTATATACTTCATAATATCACTGCTTCCATTTCTAGAACCCACTGGTAGCTAATCATCTCTTAAAATGACAGTTTGTTTTCCTTTGGAGTTGCTCTTAGGTCATATAATGCAGAATGTCTCTAGGTTTATTATTTTTCTCCTAAGAGGTCATAACAAAGAAAGTCTGGTTATCTATCACCCTTACCCATGATCACAAGTGTGCTGAATAAAACTGCTGACATTTATTTGATTTTACTAAGATTGTGCTTAATTTTAGTGAGAGTCAGCAAATAGGGTTTAAAAAAAAAATCATACAAAGCTCTTATTAAGTACAAGTTAATGATGTTATCTGTGTGCTGGACTGGGATATTTGAGAAGGGAACACAGAATATCTGAGAGAGACTCCCATGAGCAAGATGATTTTTAATCGTATTGTCTGAATGCTTGGTTGTGTATTAGAAGAAGCAAAGTGTGATGCAGGTGGGAGGGAACTAACCTTTGACACACTGTAGCAGCAGAAAAACATCAGGACTATCAGCATGGGAGTTTCCAGCCTTTCCCTTTCTCACTAGAATAGAAGGCATTTTTGTTGTGGATGAGAGAAGCACGGATTGAATTCCCACATGCACTGAGCCACTCTTTGTCTGGGTTGGGTTTTTGTTTTGTTTTGTAAAATGCAAACCTTTTCATCTTTCAAATTGCTACAGGAATCCAAGCAAGCATAAAAAAAAAAAAACCAAAAAAACAAAAAAACAAAAAAGAAACCCCCCAAAAAAAAAAAAAACAGAGAGGAAAATATATTTTATCAGTTGTTTTGCCTGAGCAACTGCTGCATGGTTAACAAGGAAAGCTGACTTGTTTCTGAAGGCCCTGCTTCAATTTGTCATGTCAGTGGCCAAGTTAGAAAGGCACTTGCTGTCCATAGCAAATGCTCATATTGTAACTCATAAGGCAAGGGAGTCATTTCCCAGCTTGGGGCACCCAAGGAAAGCAGGACCACATCACGACTGACTATTGTCAAAACAGAGCATATACTGCATAGACAGGAGAAGGAAAAACATTAACACAAGGAAAGGAGGCAACTCTAATACAAATGTGAAAAAATCTTGGTTTAGTAATAGTTTAATTTTTTACTTTGCTATTGCATCCTCACACCACTACATATCTCTACATCAGGTATTTTACATGCAGACCATATGCAGGTATATATTTGTGTAGGTGTACACAGGCATGGCTGGTAGGTTTGGGTTTTTTTCCTGTATATTTACTTTCTCTTTTTCAATTCTCACCATGTGGTAGAATAAGGCTACATTTATTTCCTACCTAAGCATGATAGAAAACTGTTCAGCTGTTTGTCTGGAGGATGAGCTGCAAGTTTTATTTTTTAACTTTTTCGTAGTTAGATAACAATAGATAGAAATCTGTTGGGTTCTGTGATGGAAAGATTACAGAGAAATACATAGATGATAAACTTAAGATAAAATGTCAATAGATCAATTTTGCTGTTTTCTATTGTCTTCCTGCTTTTTTTAGGTGAACTGATTGGTCTTTAAGAATTATTCAGAAGATAAATACTATGTAGCTGTCATTGAGATGTTCAAAACTTATATTTCACAGATATCAATATCTTAGGAATAGTATCTTAAGAAAAATCAGCATTTTCGATGTTTGAAGTAATTTAAAGTTTACCTGGTAATGTATTTAAAAATTTTCTGTTCCATGATGACATTCTACCTATTAGATCAAACTCTTTTTCAGTAAAGGACAGACTCAGTACATGTGAATGTGTTTACCTGAAATATACCTTCTTTTGGGGAAGAATATCTTCTATTATCAGGAAAGCAAATAACAATTTGTCACTGTCAAGACACAAAATCAAATTTTTGAAGGAAAAAATGGGAATGCAATCATGAGCTTTCATGAGGTATTGTAGTCCTTCTTTTAATGTATTTTTCTTTTTGAGTTCTGACATGGATAAACATTATTGACATACTGTTTTAGAGGATTACTGGTACTACTTTTTCTATGATGTGAAAAACCCACACATGAATTCTGTTCTCACGAGGCTATTTTTACCTCCGGATTTACCTGTGTTTGATTCTCCACTCACTTACACCCTTTTAAATCAAATTTTAGGTGTTTTGTTGCTGAGGCTAGTTTGCTGGGGCAGATTGACAGTTGGGGAGAAAGAATTACATGTTTCAGCAGTGAGGCTTTCATTCATTTAGGTGGGTTCTAACAGTATATTGAAGTCACTGCTTTCTGGATTCCTGTCATTGGAAAGGCGTGGCTGGGTTTCCACCACTACATGCCTTTCTGTCATTTATGTTTATTGTCCCCACTAAGAAAGGGGTTTCCATTTCCTGCAGTAGGGGTGCTGTTGCCTGAAGTAGAGTTGTGAGTTAAAGATTCAAGAGAAGACAACTGAAGAGGCTTACAGCCAGTTCTTTGGCACCTGAAATAGTTAATTTTGGTGTTGTGGTTTTAGAGTGGGATGCAAACACTGCGCTGTTTTCTGCTTTCTGTTGTGTCTATATATATACATATTCAGAGAGAGAGAGAGAGAGAGAGAGAGAAATAGCTATTAATGTATAGATATAAATAGCTGGATCCTATCCAATAATTTTGCATTCATAAACAAAAGGTTTCTTTAACCCGTTTCTATTGAGAAGGCTATTAACCAAGAGCCCCTACTGTAAAATATTCACCTATTTGAAAAACAGCACACAGATGGGCTTGGAAACATCACAGATCTTACAGGTTACTACAAGTTCTTATGTGAAAGGCCTTTCTTATACTACTTTGTCTTGGTTTAAAAGACAAATGTCTCCCAAGGAAGGCAGGAACCTTCCTGGAATGAAGACCCCTCCTCCCAAATTACTATAACTTTGAAAATCATGGAGCTTCCAGGCAAAAATATAAGAAAAGAAATAACAACTCCTTATTAGAAAAAAAATAAAAAATAGAACAGAACAAGCAGGAACACATTAACAGAGGCCTCCCACACGTTGAGTGCTGTTTTTCCATGCTAGTGCAGTTATGGCCATGGCTGGCAGGCCATGTTGGTAGCTCAGGCAAGGTGGAGGTGCTGCAGAGGTGCTGCAGAGATGCTGCAGTGACTCACTCCTGTCTGGCACGGGCACTCCGGGGCGAGCATGGAACCTCCTCAGGGGCGATGGCAGCCTCTGACAAGAGGGAGGGGAGGAGGGATTCCCCCGAAACTCACGCAGGCAGCAACTGGTTTTTGCACTACCAAGCAGCAACAGGAAGAAGCAGAGAAAGCAGGCAGATTCTATCAGAGTGCTGAATTGCAGCGTAGCAAGGTCACGGAGCTGAATACACAAAACTCCCATAGTGACCACTCTGCTTGATGCCCAAATGGCAGGAAAGAAGGGAGCCCTAACCCCCAGCCAATACTTGGGTCAGCCCCAACACCTCTCACAGCAGTGTGACATAAGCAACCTGCCAGACCTCTCCATACGTACAATTATTCCACCGCTCTCCTTGCCACAGAAGCTTTACCCTCTTGGCCTGCTTAATGGGGTGATGGCTCCTGGCTGTGGCTGCCCTTCGGGTTTGTGTGGAGCCGGAATGGCTGTGACATCTGTCAGTTGCACTGCTGTGTTACCCACCTATCCCTCTGACTGCAGGTGGTGTTTTTGGGGAGTGTCCCTTGCCTCTGCTGCAGGTATCTGGGCAGCATACTTTCCCCCTGGGGCAGATTTTGGGGTAGCTACCCAAGGCAATTAAATGGACCATGTTGAATAAACTTGGCAAAAACATCATCAAGAATATGGTACCTTTAGCAACTGTGGGGAATTTAAACCCTTCAAAAGGTCTTGTGGTTGGCCTGAAAAGGTGAATGAAAGACTGGGAGAGAACACCCCGCTGTGTTTCTCCCCAAAACAGGTACCATGAACCCCCAATGCCAGCATCTTAGGCTGTGGTAATTAGATAGCCATATGCACACAGTCCAAAAGAGGTTTACAAGCATTGAATTACTCACAAAACTGACTCATTCTACAAACTTGTTAACAGTCCCAATGGCATTAGTTTTGGGGCCCATGTTTAGATAGCGATCCGCAAATGGAAAAAACATGAACGTGATCAACTGCCAACTGAACTGGGGTAAGGTGGACCATGGTGATTCCTAATGAGGTTTCTGTAACCAGTACACGAATGGGTTACCCAAGAACTGTTATCCTCTTTTCATCCTTTTCTCTCAAACCACACATTAGGTGCCAATTAATTTCTTGGTTTAAAAGACAAATCTCTCCCAAGGAACCTTCCTGGAATGGAAAGAAGACCCTTCCCTCTGAATTATTGTAACTTCAGAAATTATGGAGGTTTCCAGCAAAAACGTAGAAAACAAGAGTGACAGTTCTTTACTAGGCTATATATGTATGTAACGGAACGAGCAGCAAAACAGAGCCCGGAGTTTCCAACCAGTTAACGCGGATTTCCCTGCGGCACAGTGATTCCCGGAGCGATGGTGGCTTGGCCCAGCGCGGAGGGAGGAAGGAAAATGGCACCTTTTGCTCACTCACAGGCAGTGTTCGACCTCAGCACCACCGCCGACAGCAGAGCAGCAGCTGGGGGAGGCAGGCAGATGCGATCACAGTGCCGAGTTGCAGCGCTGCAATATCCCTGGCCAAGGGCACAGCCTCTGCAGCACAGCCCAGTCCCCCAGCAGAAGGGAGCAAGGCAGGACGGAAGGACAGACCCACACCCGGGGAAGTCTCGGGTGGAGCAGGTAACTTTTCAGGCAGTATGCTCATCCTCCTGAACTGTGGGAGGGACAAGGGATGCCCGCTTCCCCCGCTGCCTCCACACACAAGGTCGCTCCTTGCGAGTCTTAAACATTCAGTAACAATCTTCGGGCCTGGGGGGTCTGGGATACCTTATCCTTATGAGACGTCTCCAAGACACATGTATGTTGAAGGATGCACTTTTTATTTCAGGAGCGTTGGCAGTAGTGGGATTTTTTTTCCAGTAGATTTAGATTTTTTTTAGATTCTTATTCAGTAAGAAGTCTTGTCCCCCTCTGCCTTTATCTCAAATGCACACAATATGCTCACATTTGCTGGAGTCACAAGCCTGAAGTGAGTGCCGGGCTCCTTGACTATTGTTGGCAAGACAGCAGGCTCAGGCTGAGCGCAATGCTGCTGAACATTGAAGGAGAGGTGCCTGCAGCCTGGCTCAAACTGGCTCAAACTGTGGCCATGCCTATGTAGCCATTCTTTTTTGAAGGTGCAGGGGCCAACACCAGCTGAGCACATTCCGAAAGTGCCACAGATACTACCTCAGTTTTCTTTGTCTGAGTTCTGTGACCCCTTCTCAATATTCTTGGTTTGCAGTCTGGCTAAAACCTTTTGTGGGTGTGTCAGCAATCTTCAGCTGCCTTTTTCCCAATCATATCTATTTTATTGCACTTCAGTAGTATCTGTGAACTGTCAATGAAGTAACTAAACTCATGTTAGCAGGCCAGAAATGTGTGAGATCTCTGGAGTAATTTCGATTACTATTTAAGAGTAGTAAAGACTCATAAGACATGTAGCTGTGAACATTTGGAGATATGCTTTTTTGTCCTACTTTTGATATGATGAGTTATTTTCCTTGTGTTTGAGTGTCTGTGTGTGTTAAGAAAGAATAAATTATGAAATGGCATCATGCTTTCTCTTATAACAAAAAAGATAGAAAGAAAAAGAGGATTAATTTTGGGGAAAAGAGAAGAGGAAAGGAAAGACATGCTAGATGGTTTTAGGTCAAGTTGTTTTCACACGTAGATTATACAATTTTTTAAAAATACGAATCCCATGCAGTAATGCCAATCTGCTTCCTACCAGAATTTTAAATCAAAATAACTTATACCTCAGCAGCCAGCTTTGTTGGTAAAGGAACCACTCTATTTACACAAGTTAACCCATTAGGTAAAAAAAAATCTTGATTGTAACTTGAAGTGGAGGCTATTAGTATAGACTTTGTCAAAAGCAGCTTCAAAATCAAGAAAGGAACTGTACCTTTTGATTATTTTTCATAAGGAAGCATTGACATCTTTATGCTGCCTTGTTATCCACTAAGCCATCAAGTGAATCTGGGCCTGTTTATATCACAATTACTTTAATTTCACATAATTTTTTTTTTCTTTCTTCTATGAACATTTATAAAGTCTGAACATTTATAAAGCCCTTTCTTTTCCAAATCTAAGCAATGCAAGACCTAAATCAATCGTAAGTGGCTACCATTTTTCACAGTGTGGTGTATGACTGTGTGTTAATTGGATTATTCCCTGATGTGTGGTGTAGTGTTTGTGGTAACTGTCAGTATGCATAGCTGTGTTTATTTTCACATACTGAGGCAAATTCTCAGTATGTCTTCAAATTAGCTCCTTGCAGGTGTTTTTTCCTGAGCTAATCTTGACAGACTCTCCCTGCCAGATATGCCCATCTTCAAGAGTAGAAGAACACTACACATGCAGGAACCTCTGTGCTTGGGGCTGTATGCAAATTTAATGCCCAGCTCATGTTTGTTTCTCTTACATGGATGACAGACATTTTAACAATAACTTTTGCATTTCCCCATGGAAATCCCATTGTTTGACTGTGTATGTGTGAGCACATATGCGCATTTACTCTCTCTATGTGTTTGAATATGATACAGGCAACACCTATACTTATAAATAAATACGTATAAGCCCTTTCTGTATATTAGTATATCGTTAAAATGAGTGAGAAATCTTGTATCAAGGATGAGTTGTCAAACAGCACTTTATCAGAGATGTAGCTAGATCCCAGAGAGACTTACCAGATACTAAAAAACATAGAGGGTGGAAAATGTGATAAACAAGAAATTGACACTGAAAGTAATTCTATAGCACTTGGGGTTTCATGCAAAAAACAAGTGAATTGGAAATAAGCTTTTGGTTTCTGATGTTTGAAGCAAATACAGTCAGAGTGAATGATATTCCAGCAATTTCATACAGAACTTTCTCCAGATATGTCACAATTTTCATGACTTACATGAATTCTCTCTGCTGCCACAAATTTTGAAAGAGCTGGGAGTAACTGAAGAGCTATTAGCTGTTTTCTGTTTTTAAGAGGAGTAGCCATAGTGTGGGTACTTGGACACCAACATCTGTATGTAAGCACTGAAATAAAAATTGCCTTGGCTGGCAAGGGCACAGCAGAGCATAACAGCATTCCCTCCCTCTTACTCTTTGTGTATGCAGACGTGCCTCTTTCTGAAAGGAATTACCCAAGGGGGAGATTGCATCCTTATCCCAAATGGGACATGGGTGGTGTACCTTTTTCCCAGTCTGTAAAACCAGCTTTCAGTTATGCGGATTTATATGTTTAAAGTCAGGTTGTACAAAAGTCACTCTTCATAAGAACTTTGAAACAGAAATTCCAGAAATATGAATAGAGATATTAAAGATATTTTAATACAGGGAAATTCAAACAGACAGTAAATACTGTTTTACTGTTTTTTTTACAAGAATTGTTTTTCTTTAGATATCATGGTCTATCAGTATGCTAAAGTTGTGTTTCAATAAACCTTCTTCTCTACTAGTCATCATTCACAATGCATTTGGGGAGCTTGAAAAGGCAGCCTTATAAACAAACTATCTTTTACTTTAATGTACTGCTAGAAAACTCATTCTGCTCCTTTTTTTCTGCCTTAGATGGGAATAACAATTTCATGTTAGTGGTGTGCAGAAGAAAAACAACAGAAAACACCCATCTACCTAAGTATTCAAAGACTGATATCACAGTTCAGTAATTCAAACAATTGTCTTTTTATTCTTAGAACCAAAATTGCTGTTTGTATGGAGGAATTAAAGAGAGTATCCCATAACTGAGGTATATTTAATATAAGATGTTATACCTCAACAAGTTTAATGTTGTTTCACAAATAATTAATACTATGTGATAGTATTGAACATTATGTGATAAAGTGACAGGAATTAAAGAAGTTATATAATTATCTGGTGAGGTTTTAACGCTGCCATTATTTTTTAATTTCATGCATTAATCAGTTTTAGAACACACAGCTTTCCAAAACATCTGTTGCTTGAGCATATTTTTATATTTACTGCTGTTACTTCTCTTTTTTGTTTCATGAGATGCCTTCCTTTGTTTCAGATTGTTTTTCTTCCCTTTCTTACTTGGGAGGGACTCATTAATGTTAGAGTGAAAATATCTCAACATTGGATTTTCTTCCAAACTGTTGTTCAAAAATCTGTTGTTTAAATGCAAAAGTACTAGAAAATGTGCACATGCCTTGGCAGCAACAGCACGTGCCCATGTGCACAGCAAGCACCCGTGGCTGGTGTGGCGGGAGGGGGGCGAGCAGGGGCTCCGTCTCTCAGCAGGCTACCCCACCAAGGGGTGGAGAGGAGCTCTGTCTCTGGGGTCGCCTCCTGGGCTGGAGAGAGCCTTTAAAACCTTTCTCACTGGCAGGACTTGTCCAGGCCACTCTCCCCGAGGGTGGAGAGAACTCCTTCCTGCTGTTAGGGGAGCTTCTCCAGACGACCCAAGGGTTTCCTTGGACAGCTGGACCGTGGGAGGGGCTGTGCAGTATATAAGAAATTGCGGAGTGCATCGCCCCAGCCCTGGGCCTTGCCTTCCCTTGCTCGCTTCTCACTGGCCCTTCTTGCCCAGCCTTTGCTGTCACAACGCTGCCCTTGCCCTTGGCCCTTGCCTCTTGCCCGTGCTCATCCACCTGTAGCCCATGTAATCATCGCTGCCCGCTGCCCTGCTGTCCCACTGTTTGGTGCCCACTGTGCTGCCCACAGCTGTCCTGCCACCCTTCCTGCCGCCTCATCACCCTCTGTCCTGCCCAAACAGCGCATCACCCACTGAGCGTCTTGCCACTTGTGGTCAGTTCCTTCATTTGCTTCTGCCTTTACTGTCTCCACTATTGAGGCCAATTTCTTTCTCCAGATCAATACACTGCTCACGGGTGTAATATGACCTTGCTTATGTCTATTTTCACCCTGCAAATCTTAGGAATCCCCCTCAGTCCCTGCTCTGGAATGGGACATTGTCTTTTATTGTGCTCTGTGATAACTTGCTAGTCTTCATACTGTAATTTGATACCTTCCATAATCAGGGTTTCCCACATATAGATCTACACTAGACTGTACATTAGCATGTATTTAGAGGTTTGATGATAAAGATGTGTGGTAGTGTGGAAGAAAATACAATCAGAGGCACTGAGGTGTAGCCATGTCTTGTGTGATTTGATGGTGAGGGGAGGCTCATGACACTCTGTCTCATTAAGTTTTCATATGAGTTTCCAGATTTAACCACCAGTTAGGTAACCATAGATGCAGGATCAACACAAAACTGCCATGACTTCTTAATGTGATTTTATGCATTCCAAAATTACGTAGGAAACAAAGGATACCCTAAAAAAGCCAAAGGAGCCCTGTCTGTAAAATGGAGAGTTGTTTTACTTTCAATGAGTAGATGTTATATATTATTTTTACCTAGGCAAAACAAATGCAAAGTAGTGGATAGATTTGATACTTTGTCTCATTTCTGTGAACAGATGTAAATAATCAATTGAAGAACTGAGGAACGAAACCTCGTCCAATTGCTGAATATATGTGGCCCAAAGGACCTATGTAAAGGTGTATAAATGGAATTTAAAAACATGTGGAGCAGAGATTGCTGTGCTATGTTATCAAAGAGTTGTACCTGAATGTGTATATAAACTGTACACATCATGTATATTTCTCTTTTTATTTGGAGCCCTTTCATTTGTCTTTCAGATTGGTATGCTATTGGTGCTATTACGTGTTTATTTCAATTATGGTGATTTCCACATCACCAGTGTTTAGAAAAAATGGAATTGTGGACTAAGACACCAATATGTCTTTACTGGTAAAATTTTCCTAAGTGTTTTCAAAGACCCAAGCTGCTGAGTCCATCAGCAGCACTGATGGACTCAGCCTTGGCCAGCGGTGAGTCTTTCCTGGAGCACGGTGGCATTGACTCAGTTAGACAAAAGGGAAACTTCTGGCAGCATCTCACAGAAGCCACACCTGCAGTCCCCCACTACCAAAACCTCATCACACAAAAACAGTACAATGTGTCTATCTGGCTGCCATCTTCTGTAGATCTTTTTTTCCCCAGCAGCCTTGATGCTCTCTCCTGAAGCATCAAGAACTGCAAATGGTCCCGGGTGGGGGAGATGCATATGCAGGAGCTGCCAACTAGAAAATCCCATGTGTTGTCCTCTCCAGGCAAAGAAAAGGAATAAGGATCCTGATTTGAAGCTAGAACCTGTTTGCTAAGGAAGGCTAGTGTTGTTAAGGTTGAGTGAGAATTAGTGAGAAGGCTAACAATGCAGATACCCTTGTTGGAGTCTTACAGACAACCAACCAGGATGAAGAGGGAGGTGAACTATTCACTAAGCAGATGACTGGTATGTCATAATAGCCAGCCCTTTTCTTGTGGAAGACTTTAGCTTGCCAGATATTTGTTGGAAACAACACAGCAGAAAGGAGGCAGTCTGGGAGGTTCCTGGATTATGTGGAAGAGAACTTTCTGTCACAGCTGGTAAGGGAGCCTGCCAGGTGTAGTGCCCACTAGATCTGCTGTTTATGAACTGAAAGTGGCGGGAGAATGCCCATCCTGAGTACAGCAACCATAAAATGAGAGAGTTTTTGATTCTTCATGAAGTAAGGAGTGGGGTTAACACAGCGCCTACCTGTTCAGGACACAGAGAGTCCCTTAGGAAAGAGTCCTTGATGATAAAGGGATCAGGAAGGGCGGAATTTAAAAGCACAGGAGCGTGCTCTATTGTTGAAAGACAAGCCATCAGGCAAGAAGACTGGTCTGACTTTTGCTGGAACTTGGGATAAAAGAGTTTATGACCTTTGGAAGAAGGGGCAGGAAACCCAGGAAAAGTACAAGGATGTAGTTAGGATGTGCAGAGAGAAAATAGAGGCAAAAACTCAGCTAGACATCAACCTTGCCGCTGCTGTGAAAAATAGTAAAAGTAGTTTTATAATAAATGAACAACAAAGGGAGGTCCAAGGAAAATCTTCATCATGTATTGAACATGGAAGGGAAGCTTTGTCACCAGGGATGATGGAAAGACTGAGTACTTAATGCCTTCTTTGTATCAGTATTTAACATAAAGACCTGTTATCCTCAGGACAACCAGACCCCTGCACTGATAGACAGGGACAGGGAGCAGAACAGACCCTGCAGTGCAGGAGGAAGTAGTGACTTGCTGTGGTACTGACACATTCACAGCTCTATGGGGATGGATGGGATTCACCAAAGGGTACTGAGAGATCTGGCAGGAGAGCTTGCCAAGCCACTCTTCATCGTTTATCATGAGTCCTGGTTAACTGGGGAGGTCCCAGACAGCTGGAGGTTGGCCAATGTAGTGCCCACCTACAAGAAGGTTTGGAAGGAGGGTTCAGGGAGCTAGAGGGCTATCAACCTGACCTCGTGTTTGGGAGGGTTATGGAACAGATATCTTGAGTGCCTTCATGCATCACAAATAGGACAACCAGGGGATCAGGCCCAGCCAGCACGGGTTTAGGAAGGGCAGATCCGGCTTGATCAAGATGATCTCCTTTTATGATGAGGTTACCAACCTAGTGGATGATGAAAGACTGTGGATATTGTCTACCTTGGACATCAGTCTCCCCCAGAATTCTGCTGGGGAAGCTGTGTCCTGGGTGACCCAAAAAATGTGTATTCTGTATTTCCTCTGTGTTAATCCATGGAGTCTGTTTTACTGTCACTTTAAGATTCAGCAGCCCAGGAAACCAAACTTGTGTGTTTTACACTGGGTTCACAGAATGGGGAATGGGGGATCCCTTTAAAAACCAGAAACAGATGTGCGTGGAGTTCTTTCTTCTGTTATCTTCTGGCTATCTAGGGGTTGGCATGGGGCAGATCTCTGAGTTGCAACCAAGAAGCTACATTTTGCAATCCAAATCTTCTCCACAATGAACTTTGCAACAACTTTCGCTGCTGCTGCTTTGTGCTGTGCTGTTTGGCAAGGTAGTTTTCTTTTGTTCTCCTGGGGCTTTGGAATCTCACAATACCTTTCTCTCCAGCTGCTGCACCAAGCCAGGAGAGATCAAGCCCGCTGCACAAGTTCCAGCTGCTGCCCACAGCTGCTGTGCTGTGCCGGGAAGCTTGACTATCTATCTCTCCGTGAGTTCCAGCCCCTGAGGGTGGTCGGTGTTGCAGCAGCTGGGAAGTTTCTTCCAGCATCCCAGCAATGTTGATTTGTTTTGGACAAAAAATAGTATCTTGGTTGTTGCTGTTTTTCTTTCTAGTAAACTTTTATTTTTTCACTTAGACCTTCCCACATTCATTTTTCCTTATTAATGAAAGGGGAGTGGTTAAAATTAAAGGGGAAATAACTCACTTTTGAGTCACTCTTTTGTATAACTGTATTAAACTAAGGCAAGCTGGCAGCCTGTGGCTTGGGCGAGCGCACACTTCACTGGGTCAAGAACTGGCTGGAAGGCTGGGCCCAGAGTGTGGGGGTGAATGGTGCTGCAGGTGATGGTCAGTCACTACTGGGGATCCCCAAGGCTCACTATGGGTTCCAGCCCTGCTTAATGTCTTTATTGCTGCTGTGGATGAGGGGATTGAGTGTACCCTCAGTAAGTTGCAGACAGCACTAACTGGGCAGGAGTGTTGATCTGCCGGAGCATGGGCAGCCTCTGCAGAGTGATCCGGCCGGGCCGGGCCAAGGGGCCGAGGCCGGTGCTGTGAGGTTTAACAAGGCCAGTGGTGGTTCCTGCACTTGGATCACATCAACTCCATGCAGTGCTACAGGCTGAGGGAAGAGTGACTGGAGAGTGGCCCAGGAGGAAAGGACCGGGGTATGCTGATTGACAACTGGCTGAACGTGAGCCAGCGTGTGCCCAGGTGGCCAAGAAGGCCAATGGCATCCTGGTCTTTATCAGAAATCGTGTGGCCAGCAGGACCAGGGCAGTGATTGTCCCCCTGTGCAGTGGTGATTCTCCAGCTCAAGTCCTGTGTTCAGTTCTGGGCCCTCCACTTCAAGAAGGACATGGAGGTGTGGGAATGTGTGTCCAGGAAGGGCAACAGAGCTGGTGAAGGGTGTAGAGAGCAGGGCCATATGAGGGGCAGCTGAGGGAGCTGGGGTTGTTTAGCCTGGAGAAAAGGAGGCTCAGGGGAGTCCTTGTCACTCTACAACTGCCTGAAAGGAGGCTGTAGCGAGATGGGGTTGGTCTCTTCTCGCAGTCAGTGATAGGATGAGAGCAAATGGCCTCAAGCTGTGTCAGGGAAGGTTAATTTTGGACATCAGAAAGGATTTCTTTACTGAAAGGGTTGTTAAATACTGGAATGAGAGCAAATGGCCTCAAGCTGTGTGAGGGGAGGTTCAGTTGGACATTAGGAAGAATTTCTTTACTGAAAGGATGGTCAGGCACTGGAACAGGCTGCCTAGTGAAGGGATAGAGTCACCATCCCTGGATGTATTCAAAACAGGCTGGACCTGACAGTGCTATCGTTTAGCTGACACGGTGGTTTTTGTCAAAGGTTGGACTCTGTCATCTCTGAGGGAGTAAGGGAAGGACATCCATTAGAGCTAATCAGAGGTCTGGTGAGAGTGAGCAGAGGGGGAGAGGAGTCTATACCTGCTGGAATACACTTGCCTAGAGAACAGGTAGTTGAATTCCTGAGTCTTGCAAAAAGCTTTCTTGAGCATCAGCAAAACATTTATCCCCCTCTCCAGATGCTGTTGTGAAGACATTGGGCAAGCAGTGTCATTTTGAGAGAGTTACCTCGAGTGGTAGACATGAGCTGCAGCTCTGAAGAGTCCAGGTCTGCTCACAAATCATCAATCTGCTTCAGTGTGACAGGTCAGTTCCACAGGACTTTACAGATTTATTAAAAACCCAGGTGAAGTAACTCCTGACTTCCTCTCCTTGGTGTCACACAAAGCTCAGGTGGAAGGGAGGTACTGGGGAATTGGGGAAGGAGAAGTGACATCAAAAAGACAGTCTGCTAAAACCCCAAGTCTGCTCTATCTTTAATAAAAAATACAAGGTTAGTAATTATGCTGTAAATACCTCATCCACTGTGACTATGAGAATCAAAAGATCAAGCCTCTTGAATTTTAAACGTCATTTTTATTTGGGCTTACTAGAAACACAACAGTGAGTAGAGAGGTTTTTCACATGTGCATAAATCAGTGTTAGTGATTCAGGGTTTGAGGTTAGAGCAAGCAGCTGTACTCCTTTGCCCTAAGGACAGTTTCTTGTTGTGTTTCAAAGACTTTTTATGATGAATTAATGCACTAAATCTTGTATAAAATTGAAAAAAAATCTCTTTTAAGCTGTAGACAACTTAATAATGAGACTTCTCTAATAGAATATTTGGCTGTTTTGGTTTGGTTGAAAGATCTTGAGACTTGAACAAAGTGTTAAACTACAGAAGCCGTATGGGTATAATTCCAAGTCTTGGGCCCTGCTCATTTAAATTTACGAAATATCTGTTTTCAGAGTTTGGTCCTTTAAAGGAGAACTCTCTGCTTCCTGCCATATATAGCAAGTTTAAACACACATACAAAATCTGTAGTTTTTTAAACACTGATTGTGATGTCATTGCTATGTTATTTTATATAAACACTCCCCCAAAAAAACCCAAACAAACAAACAAAAACCCAAAAAAATCCACCAAACAAAAAAACCAAAGTCAAATACTCTGCATTTCCCTATTCACATTTTAAGGATGTTCATTGAAGTAAATATCTATAAATGTACTTCTTCTTCCCTGGTTAGTAAATGTTATTGATGATGGTCCTGGCTCAAAAAATGCTTTTTAGAGCTGTGAAACATTTCTATGTTCAAGTATGGCTAAACATGTTGGAGTGGCAACCATCTAAATCAATAAAATGTAATTCTGCTGAAACAAAAAACTACTGAGGTAGAATCTATGAAACATCATATATTTGGAGTCTACAACACTACTTCCTGCAAATGTGGAGAGAGGAATATAGCTTGGGTTCTAGCATTTGCTGACTGGAAATATAAACTATAAAAACAATAGGATAGTTGTCAGGACACAGATCTCTGTGGTAAATATGATTTAATGTAGTTTGTAAAAATACAGATATAATTAAATTTATTACAGAAAAACAACTGGTGTTTTCAATAGCATGAAAATATACTTCTCCCTGCAGAAACATCACTCAATGAAAGCAGCAGAAGATAGTTTCTAGGATCATAAGAAAGAATTTTTTTTTTTTTGTTGAATTTATTTGTTCTGAAAAATTAAATTGCATGTTATAGATTAAAAATCTTATTTCTCAATTTATCTTACAAGAGTGAACCTTAAAATCAGATTTAAAAATACAAAAAACTGTATTGCGGGCTGTTTAATTACATGGTATAGTCTTTCTGTGTTTTGGATAGGTGATGCCCTATCCAACTTACTGCTGCCCACAGAACTTGCTGTTGCTTAAAAGTATGTGATTCAAAAATGTAAACTTCTGAATATTGTTCACCTTTACTTCTCTTTCAGCCTTCACCTCTCTTGTCTCTTTCCAGCACCTTATATGAATGGTTACTTAACTTTAACCAAAATGTAAGGGGGCTTTCTGTAGTTTTTAACACAATAATTCAGTTTTGTTTGGTAAGTCTTCTTCTGATATTCCTTTTCTTTTCTTGTCCCATGAAGCACCTCTGGTTTTTCCAAGATGTCAGTTTTGTGCTTGCCCTCGTTAAACAGGTCACTTATGTACACATTGAGAGAAATCTTTTAGGTGACTGAAAGTGCCTCAGACATTGTAAATATGAAAAGTGTATCTGTTAACCAGGTATCTGACTCCATTTCTTGTACAACTCCCAGCAGTTCAGAACGTTGCTCTTGCAGGAAAGGCTGTATTAGTCTGATGTGATTCCTCAAACGCCTGAGGGTAACTGAGGGTAACCTGAGGGTTACTCGGCAGAACAGAGAAGTTTAGCAAGGGCATGAAGTAAACTCAACCAAAGAAGACTGAGTGGTGATACACTAGTGAATATGCTAGTTATGTTATCAATTACATTTGTTTAATAATTCATAACTGATTCTACCAAACTGTGAAGTGACTGTTAGTAGACATCCTCCCACTCCTTTGTGCTATGTTTTACAATAAAAAGAGAAAAAATATACAGGATGTACATATTCATGAACTGCATTCTAACTTCTGTCTTCTCTTTATCTCACTGAAAAATTTGGAGTTTGCACTGTTTATGCTGATAGCAGAAGTCATTATGTTCTTTATTGTAAAATTTGTTAACTTTTACACAGAAGCATGTGAATATACTTTAGCTTTCTTGGGACCTGCTCTAGTCTACTGTAAAAATTGCCAGCTAAAAATGACCTTGAAGAGTTTTGTTTTGCATTTTGTTTAAAGAAAGCATTGCAGAGTATAATTGCACCTATCCTACTAAAGAACAAAAAATACTTACTTGTCTCGCTGACATCAGCCTGGGGACAGACTTATAAGCACAGGATTTGGGTTGTTCAAACACCTGGAGCTGCTTCACTCTGTGATCTAAACTGTTATTTTCTGCTAAGTTCTCATTTCTGCAACGTACCGTTGTACTCTGCACAGAAAAATTTAAGTACTTGGTAAATACTGAAGAAAAACACATAGCCTACATGCTAACATGTAGATATCTCTGGCATCAAAGTTATTTCAAACAAATCATTGAGGGTGGAAAGCTATAGGATGTT